>NW_011889021.1:1769456-1792472 GCF_000151845.1 Pteropus vampyrus | reverse complement strand
CAGGCAGAATGCCCTCACAACCAGCCTGAGTGTCTTCTGAGAGGAAGAGGTTAGACTCAAGAGGCTCATCTCTTCAAGTGTCTTCAGGTGCCTTTACTGACAGCGTGTCTTTTAGTACTGCAGGATAATGTTAACCGTGTTGGATGAATGTCAGAGTGCTTGTTTTTCCAGTCCTTTACCTTGGCTCTTTGCAGGACTGTTTTGCCAATAAATTAAGCTGTGGAGTTTGCACAAGGGCAATAGGGAGCCACAAGTTTTTCAGTTAGGGAGTGACATGATCAGATATTTGTTTGAAAGGATCCCTTTAGTGGTGCCCTGGAAGTGGGGAGGGATGACAAGGCCTGGCTGGCTCAGATAATTAGGAAGAAACTCTACGATGTAGTTGCCACAATAAAATGTATACTGATGTTGTCATTAAATTCCTTCTGAATGTCCAAAGGGATCTCATATTCTAAATGCACCCCCAAATGATCAAATGCAGACGGGAACCTAATGGGGCACAAGAGAACTCTATTTATTTGGCCTTAAGTGGGGTAGCTTCTGGGGAACATGGACCCCAACTACAAAAAGCAGTTATATTTGCAGAAACAGAAAACTCTATCCTAAAATTCATATAGGCTCTTAAGGGCCTCCAAATAACAACAACAATAAAAATCTTGAAAAAAAAAGAACAAAGTTGGAAGACTCACACTTACTGATTTCAAAATTTGCCACAAAGCTATAGTAATCGAAACAGCGTGGTACTGGCATATAGACCAATGGAATAGAATAGAGAGTCTAGAAATAAACCCTCACATATGTTGTCAAACGATTTTTGACAAGACCATTTAATAGAAAAAGAACAGTCTTTCAACAAATGGTGCTAGGAAATTTGGTTATCCACATACAAAAGAATTAAGTTGGATCCTTACCTACCACCATATACAAAAATTAACTCGAAATGGATCAAAGACTTAAATGTAAGAGATAAAACCATAAAACTCATAGAAGAAAACATAGGGCAAAAACTTCATGACATTGAATTTGGCAGTGATTTCTTGGATATGACCCCAAAGGCCCAGGCAATCATAGAAAAAGTAGACAAATTGGATTTCATGAAAAATAAATTTCGTGCATGAAAAGACACTATAAACAGTGAAAAGGTAACTTATGAATAGGGAAAAATATTTGCAAATCATATATCTGACATGGGATTTATATCTAGAATACAGAGAAAACTCTTAAAAGTCAACAACAAAAGACTAAACAACCCGATTCAAAAATTGGCAAAGGACTTGAATAGACATCCCTCTGAACAAGACACATGAATGGCCAGTAAGCACATAGACAGGAGTCTTGACATCATTAATCATTAGGGAAATGCTATCAAAACCACAAGATACCACTTCACGCCCGTGACGATGGCTACTATCTAATAAAAATAGAAAATAACAAGTATTGGTGGGATGTAGAGAAATTGAAACCCTGTGCACTGTTAGTGGGAATGTAAAATGGTACAGACGCTGTGTAAAACAGTAGGGTGTTTCCTCAAAAAATTAAAAATAGTTACTATGTAATCCAGCAATTCCACTTCTGCATATACACCCAAATGAATTGAAATCAGTCTCAAAGATATTTGTACACCAATGTTCATAGCATCATTATTTACAGCAGTTAAAAATGTAGAAGCAACTCAAGTGTCCATCGACAAATGAATGAATAAACAAAATGTAATATATACATATAATGGAATGTCATTCAACCTTTAAAAGGAAGTAAATTCTGACATATGCTACAACATGGATGACCCTTGAGGACATTATACTAAGTGAAACAAGCCAGTCACAAAAGGAGATACTGTAGGATTCCACTTATATGAGGTCCCTAGAATAGGCAAACTCAGACAGAAAGTAGAATGGTGGTTGCCAGGGGCTGGGGAGAGCGGGGAGGGGCAATCGTTGTTCAATGGGTACGGAGTTTCAGTTTTGTAAGATGAAAATAGTTCTGGAGATGGACAGTGGTGATAGTTACACAATTTGAATTTACCTAATACCAATGAACTGTACACTTAAAAACGGTTAGGATGGTAAATTTGATGTTATATACCACAATAAAAAAAATTGGAAATAAGAAAAAGCAGGCGCAGCCCAACATTTCAGAACTGTCGTTACGACGTGGGGGCCCCCTGAATTAGTGTGAGGAAGGACTGTTCCCCGTGGAGGGGCAGTTAGAGACCTTAACTTCCACTGCAGGCCTCCGTCAGACAGACACCAACCAGCTCCAGCACCCCCAAAGAGAGCACCTGCAACGTTTCCTTCCTGCCCGCTGCCTGTTTGTAGGAATGGCCTGTCTATGGCAAGGTTCACACCCCTTCGAAGTGTCTTAGCATGGGCTCAGTTAATTAACCACTGTGCAGCCAGGAGAGGTGTTCAAGGCTGTCCCCAGGAAGAGCCAGAGAGCGAATGACCTGCAGTGGGGTAAGCTTTCTTCAATTATCCTCAGCTTGGAAGTGGTTTTCTTCCTGCCATACACCAGCTCAGCCTATACATCTCGTTATTTGGAGGCCCTGTTGCCTCGTTGTACCTCTGAGACAGAAGATCACAGAGTACAGAGTGTAGACCTGTCCAGAGGAGTCAGCTGACCTTTTTACAGCAGTCAGCTTAGTGCCATCTTAAATCTTGAGCAATCATGATATAAGTGGTGCAAGCTCATAGTTCAAGCCTGACCTTTGAGCAGCTGCAGAGAGAGAGACAGTCTGAGAATTCCTGCAATCAGCTCCAAGGTCCTAACACAAGGAAGTGAGTGCTCTGACTCAGGCTAAGGCCGAGGTGGGACATACCTGAGGGCCTGGGAATGACACAGAATCAGGGGAATGGATCTGGATTCAATGTTGCCCAACCTGTTCGCCTGATTTTTAAAAAGGGATTGGAGTTAAGGCCTAGAAGCAGGCTGATTGTTATCTGTAATTTGTCCTAAGATATTTGCTAGCTCTTTATTTTCTTGCATGGCTGGGAAGGAACGGGGTGGTCAGTCAATCTCAAGAATTATTTTCAGTTTTATGTCCCACATGTGAATGAAATCACATGGTTTCCAACCTTTCCCATCTGACTTATTTCACTTAACATGAGTATCTCAAGATTCACGCATGTTGTCACAAATGGCAGTATTTCATCTTTTCTTGTGGCTTAGTAATGTTCTATTGTATATATGTACCACATCTCCTTTATCTAATCATCTATAACTGAAAGCAACAAACAAACATGACAAATAAAGAGACTCATGGACACAGACTGTGGATTAGTGGTTACCAGAGGGAAGTAGGGGTGAGGTAGATAGTGGTAAAGGGGTCAAATATTTGGTAATGGAAGACAAATCTAATTTTGAGTGGTAAACACGCAATGCAATATACATACATACAACATACTGTTGAACTGTACACTTGAAACTTATTTGATTTTATTAATCAATGTCACCCCAATAATTTTTAATAATAAGAAAAGAATATACGAAGAATCCTTTTGATGTTGTATGACATGATCTGTGTTCAGAGTCCTAGAGACACTGTTGGAGATGGGGGCCTGCCCTAGGTGGACTCCACTGAAAATTAGAGTCAGGGTCGTGGTGCCCCACTAGGGACACTGCCTGACTGGGTGTGAGGGATCAGCATCGCCAGGCAGAACCCTCTCTTCCTGAGCTTCTGCCAGCCACTTGCTGGCCTGGGTTGTCTCCTCACCTTCATCGCTACAGCCTGGGCCCATGCAGGGCTGGAAGTCCTGGGTGTCAGGGCAGGGAACACTGAGGTCCAGCTGTGCCTTCAGCATGCGCTGCCGCATCCTCTTGCCTTTATCACAGGTGGAGGAGCTGCAGGCGGACCACGGGGACCAGTTGGAGTAGATGCAGGTTTCAGGGGTGTCATCTGGGAAGAGTATGTGACATGTTTTCCTTGGGAGCCTGTGGCAGCTGGGCCTGGCCCTCTCCCCAGACAAGCTCATTTAAGAGGCTTGACCAGCCTCCATGAGTCTGGAACTCCTGAAATGGAAGCAACCAGTCCCTTCCCTTTAATTATATTTTAGCGTTCTGCTAATAAATGTCTAAATAACCTAATAATAAGGAAAGATTCTCTTACTATCTCTTCCCCTCAACACATGAACGTTTTCATTCACGGTCCCTCATCATTTCCAAACAGGTGCGGGCATATCATAGGCAATTTGGGGAAGCACAGGTGTTTTTGGGTTGCTGCTTCATCTTCCCAGTGATGCCATACACAGGTGTCATGGTAAGAATAAGGGCAGCCCATGTTCCCTAAGCACTTATTATGCACCGACATCATTCTAAGAACCTTACATGTTTTATTTCATTTGATCCTTATGACAACCCTCTAAGAGGCAGGTTCTACTATTATCCCCATGTAATAGTTGAGGAAACTGTGGTAGAAAGGTGAGCTTCTTGCCCAAAGCCACAGAGGAGAGCCCAGGTTGTCTGGCTCGAGATGCTGTGAGAAAACTTGAACTGAAGCTATGGCTCTGCCATTCCCTCCTGACTGCAGGATCTGGGCTTCACTTTCCTTGCTGGAGTGGACGTACCCACACCTGCCTCACAGGCCAGCAAGAGCCAAAGCAGAGAGGGATCTGAGTACTGTGAAGCCTACGCAAATTCTATCTACGTAATCATTTCGAAGGCCCGATACTGTTAATACATATTCCAGGGTCGTACTGGCCTTAGCCTTACTTTGGATTTTCTTGCAAACAGAAATCCATAAAGATGGTTTTACCATGTCAAAGGATATAATATATTTGTGGCTTTTAAAACATGTTAGCAAATTGTTTTCCCAAAAGATCATGCCAATTTATGTTGCCACCGGCAACAAAGGGAAACGACATACCTTCATCTTTCTCTTCTGGAGCCAGGTCTGCTACAATATCATCCACGTTGTCAGGTACAATATTGCATTGTTCCCCCTGCAAAGGAATTTTACTTGGAGGGCTCACATTAAAGAATGGAATGTGTGGGGGAAAGATGAGGCCCTTCCTGTATACAAATCCTAGGCCATGGTGGAGTTCTGGGCCAAAATTTACAATCAGACTGACTGAAAAAGGAATGGCAAGAAACTCACAGCTTCCTTGTTCTTGACCCGTGGCAGACATTAGTAATCAATTGTGAGACTCGGGATGAAACCTATTTGCCTGGATCAAATCATTCAGTTGATCATCAAATTCCACTACTATGTTCATTTTGCTCATTTATATTTTATGAATAATTTGCATTCTAGAAGCCTTGGGAAGCCCAAGAATTCTATATCCTGGAATATGCCAGGGGCTCCACGATTCTAGAGCAGAAAGGGGTACAGTCTCTTTGCACTCCTGGTAGAAAAGTTCTGCGCGAGGGTGAGCTCTAACCCAATACCTTCCGGGCGATTCTCTCGATGACAACTCTGGCTACTTGAGTGATGGACCCGCCCTCTGGATCGTAAAAGGGACTCTGAGGATGGTCCAGACTGGTCAGGGGCCGGATTTTCTCCTGGGGAATTGTGGGCTTGTTGGGTGACTACAGTGGGGGAAAAACACAGACACAGAGAGTAGGAAATAAAACTGGTTAAAAACCACAAAAGCAATTTGATTGTAATGCGATCAGAACAAAAACCTTGACAGGAATTTAACAAATATAACTACTATTTATATTATGGAATTCCACTCATGCCATGTGTTGTGCGTGGAAATTTGTAGACTTATATTTTCAGATTCTCCCATGGACACAGTAGGATTATGCCCCGATGAAGAAGCCAAGTTTCAGAGTGATCGTCCCAGCTAGGAAATGGCTCAGCCGGGTTGGCCTGAGCCCAGAGCTCTTCCTACAGGACCAGGCGTCAGCAAACTTTTGTCTGCAGAGGGTCAGATGGTAAGTATTTTTGGCTGTGTGGGCCAAACCGTGTCTGTCCCAACGACTCAACTCAGCTGTTACAGTGAGAAAGAAGCCCCAGACGATATGTAATCGAATATGTGAGGCTGGGTTCAAAAATTTTATTTCAAATCAAGTGGTGGGCCAGATTTGCCCTACAAACCATAGTTTACCATCATTTGTTCTAGATTGTTCTACTATTGGTGTGCTGATGGCTCCAGATTTTGATGCAGCTGGTGTGCAGACCATATCTGAGAAACATCAACATTCAGGAGAGACTGCAAACTCCTTAGCCTGGCTGTCCAAAACCTTCGGAATATGGCCCAGCCCCTAATGTACATCGACTTCCTTCTGGTCCCCATTCTCATTCTCTCTCTCTCTCTCTCTCTCTCTCTCTCATACACACACACACACACTCACACTCACACTAACTCTCTCCTCTATGCATTTGCCTTTTGCCTGCTGTTCCCATGCTTACCTATAAACTGCTTATAAGCAGATTGCCTCTCCGTGCTCCCCTGGCCAGCTGCATGGACACTTTCTAGAGTCCAAATCAGACTGCATGTGAGCACATGATGATGAGACCATGCTGGCCTCCCCTACCACACTGTGATTTCATTCAAGACATAGCCTTGGCTAGACTCAGCTCTTGTCCAGGACCCCTAGAACAGGACTGGGCAAGGAGGAGGTGCTGGGCAAGGTTTGTCACCCGCCCCTCAAGGCGCGCACCTACCTCATAGGTCACTCCGCTGTCAGTGCCAGCATCCCAGGGAATCAAGTCTTGCACCACCTTCTGCACCCAGCCACAGTCCTTGGTGCACAGGTCCTCCGCAGACAGCCCCACGTTCCAGTCGGGGCTGGGGCCCATCATGGTCAGGAAGGACATTAAGTGGCGTGTCCTGTCCACAGAAAATTCAGCCGAGGGTGCTGCTCTCCTGGAAACCAAACACGGTGACCATTACACTAGGGGCCTCAGGGACACACACTCCGAAGGACATCTGGCCAGACCATGGCTAAAGGATGAGAAGCACAGAAGGAAGGCAGATTCTCAGTCTCTCACTGAGCTCTGCCTTTGGCCACAACTGTTTTACAGGCCTCTCTTCCTTGAGTCCATCCATTGGCCGCACATAGAGAGAACCATATGCTACTACCTTCTCCAGTTTCAATGTGTCCACAGCACTTACAGTTATTTATTTTTTTATTTATTTGTTTAGCTCTTTATTGACTGTCACCTTTCACTGGAGTGTAAGCTATGGGAAAGCAGGGCTTTCATCTGCCTTATTCATGGCTTATTTCCAGTGTCTACAACAGTGTCTGGCACCAGGTAGATGCTTGGTAAATGTTTCTGAATAAATGAGTGAACAAATACTCTGTGCTCTATGTGCTCCCAGCTGTGTTGTATGTTAGATGGTCTTTACAAATAAAAGCTGGCTAACAATGCCCCAAGCCTTTTCTTATATGTTCTCAGTGAATCCTCAGAACAGACCTGGGATAAAGATGACTGACTCCAATTTATGGATGAGGGAACTGAGGCTCAGAAGGATTTTGTAATTTGTCCAAAGTCACAAAGTGAAGTTGCAGGACAGAGACCACAAACCAAGTCCGTATTAGTTCAAGGTCAATGTTCTTTTTATCATCAATTTCTAAATCCTTCCCCCACCCCCTTTTCACTCTACCGAGACATACGTTGTGCCATGAAAGGGGGCGTCTCCCTCATCCCGCTGCCTCCATTGCCCTTAAGAGGCTACTTATAGCAAGGCCCTGACACCTACAAGAGGCAGTTCTTCAACCTGTCTCCTTGGGTTGCTGAGAAGAGGTCTTAAGAGTGGCGAGGGTTGTGTGAGATCAATGGTGGTAGTCAGAGACTTATAATCACTCAGCACACACTTGGTGGCAGACCCACTCCCATGGCAATCCTGCGGGGTTAGAATTATTATCCCATTTTATAGAGAAGAAAGCAAAGTGTATAGATATTCATGAACTTAGAGATAGTAGGGGTCAAGGTCTGAAGGCAGCTCTGCCTGATTCTACACCCCCAGGCTGCTAATCGTGAAGAATCCTTGGCTGGGGACCAACTCATCTGTTCAGTCCATCTGGCAGCTGGTCCACCTCAGCTGTTAAGAGTCCCTGTGTCCCTCTGTTGGGATCAGCTGCTTCTGGCTACCCTCACCTGTCCCCAGAAAGCAGTGACTCCAGACCTGGTTAGGCCCTGTGGAACTGGACCCCTTGGGTTCTGGCAGGCCAGATGGGATCAAACAATGAGCAGAGAGAGGGGGAAGCGTGGGTATGCATCCTGCCACCACCTGTTATAGCTATGCATCTTTGGACAAATTACCAAACCTTTCTGAGCCTCAGTGTCCAAACCTATAATATGGGGATCCCCATATCTCTACTCCAAAGGGTTATTCTGAGTGCTCAGTGAGAGAGCTTGTATACTGTACTTGGCCCAGTGCCTGGCACCTGAGCTATTAGTATTGCCATGATCCTTTCCCAATGTGTGCATTTTCTGGCATGTAGGTCAGTGGTTTTAGCAGCTTCTTTTAAGACCTGGCCTTTAGAAAAAGTCTGGGGAGCTCCAGCATTGCTCCCTAGGGACTAATAGGACATGGTCTGGGACCTGCCTTCCATTAAGAGCCAGACAGAGAGCACTGGCATCTGGGTGGGGCTGCTTTATCCCCCTACTTTCTTTGGCCCTTGGCCCCTGGAAGTCTAGCAGTGCCTTGGAGAACAGGCTTCCTCTTCCATTGCCATAGAGACCAACCACTACACCTATTACCTTCCCATCTCCCCAAGCATGTGGCTCTGGGTCAGTTTAGCTATTTAAAAATCCTGTACCCTATGGGTGACACTATTTATCATGACATCCTAATGGGATAAAAACAGCTCTGCTCAGGAATCCAGAGCAGGAGAAACCAAGCCACACCCCTCCCCCAATCCAACACGCCCTGCTGTTAGATGTAACCATCTGAGAACCTTGTGTTTTCCAAGGCCTTAGGCAAACCATCCTCTGCAAATGCATTTTGACCAGATCTTAGTATGTATTTCAAAAGGCAGGAAATTTGCAGTAACCAATCCCTGCACAAAACACCTGACCTTAGTTGGGCGATAAGGTGAATTTGAATCTCTAAGGGCCTGGGAGTGATTTTCTAATGTCTTCGGTTTAGCCCTGCTCTTTTCTCATACTCTTGATTAGACAATTCTCACTCCTCAGCCCTCAGCTTTACATAATGCATCCTGGGAGAGGCGCTTCTTGACCTCTCTCCAAATTGCTTAGGATGCCTTGTGTAACTTCCCAGTGTATGGTGAACTCACTCTTTCCTTGGGTGTCTTGTTTAATCTCCGCCTTTCCCCCTGGGTTCCTGTGGAGTAGGAACCATTTTTGTCTTGTTCGCTCCTGAATCCCAGTGCCTGGCTTAGAACTTGGTGTGCAGTGGATTCTCCTCAAATATTTGTTGAAATAAATGATTTAATCTAGGAAATGAATATGCAGCTCTTGTACTTCCTTTGACCTTCAAATGTAATTTAAAAATCAGCTCAAAGTATTTATTACTTCTGTAATAAAAATGCTATTTAAAATAATGAAATGAATAAGAATATATGTGAATTTAATTTAGGAAATGCTAGATATGATTGGATTTCTTTAATTTGTCCAACCCATAAAAAAAAAAATCGTATTCATCATGCTTTCTTATATGCCATATTTCCCCATATACAGTATTTTGTTAACTTGGTTTCGTTTTTCTATCTGGAATTTAAATTTTAATCAGTTTTTTAGCAAAGAGAGTTTATCTGGCTATACCATATAATAGAATATATTATAAAGCATGATAATTAAAATGATGTAATAGTTAAGATAAGAAAGAAATATAAATCAGTGGCACAGAGTGGAGGTCCCAGAAACTTTACATAAGGATTTATACAAAATTAGAGAAATATTATGCAATAAGTGGGGTTGGGTTTTTAATTGCAATTAAGAAATATGGGCTTCACATCTAATATCATACACTCCCCCCCCCAAAAAAAATCTAGTTAAATATAAAACAACCAGATCAAAGGAAAGAAGTCAAGTTTTCTAATCTGTTACAGAAATGTTATTTTTCTCAGCTTTGAAACAATCAAAGCAATCACAAAGGTAACAAATTGAATTACACATCGACTAAAAACATCTGTATAATGAAAACGACAGTATTAAATTAGAGAGAAAACATGACATGTTTGCAAAAAGACGTCCCTCTAGTGTGAATGACAAATGTTATTATCTACGGCATATACAGAGCTAATCTAAAAAAATTTTACAATCTCAATAAAGTTATGAACAGACAATTCACACCAGAAAAAATGAAGGCCAAGTGATGACACGAAGAAATGTTTTGTCTTTGTATTTTCAGAGAGGCAGCTGGTGTGTAGAAAGAACACAGGACACTAGAAGAGACAGTTAGATTTGAATCTTGGTTTAGCTACTTATTAGCTATGTGACAGGGTCTTTGACTCCACCTCTCTTTGCAGTTACTACGTCTGCAAAATGGGACCATCATCCTACCTACTCCCGTGGCTTTTTGTGAGGAACTTGCTTATCGTCACACATAATAGGACTTGGGAAATGTTAATTTTTTTCTCATTCATTTTTCTAAGCAAAACTTCCAAAAATACCTCAAAAGAGTCAATAAAGGATTTGTATGGTCCTTCTAGAGATTTACTATCCCGTTCTAAATTACAGATCCACACCAGCGAGACTCGGGTTACTGGTGACTCAAGTCCCTGGTAACTCAGGTCCCTGGTAACTCAGGTCATTTAAATGTTGAGTTCTGTCTCTCAGGGCTCCTCAATAGAGCTTTCGAAGTTGCAGAAACGCAATATGGCCACGAGAGGGCGTTCAAACCATGCACTAGGCATGCACTAGGCTGAAGTCCTGTGTGGGTGGGAGAAGGTTTCGGTGAGGTTCCCTGACTGGGAAAACTGTTTATAACCTGGAGGCATCTAGGGCTCCGGGTCCATCCAGCCGATAAGATCCTCTAGTCCAAGGCCAATTTTCCTTTACAATCCTAAGGACATCGATGGATCTGGGCATGTGATACAGGAGGCAGAGAGAGCCCTGTACCTTCAGCCCCAATTTGAGAGAAAGACGTCTCTGACCTTTCCAGGAACCATTGCTTGGGTGATTACGGGGAACCCGCCCGCCAGAGGCAGGATTTCTGGAGAGGGTGACCCTGTCTCCAGTTCACCTACCACTCATCTGTCTGGAAAACACAGGCCATTGTCTAATCAAATGTTAATTAAACAGAGTAGCTGGGGATAATTAAGGGGACTGCAGTCCTTATAGGACTCATTATAAGAAAGGGAATAAAAATTCTTTTAAAAAGTTCCAGTAATTCCTAGCATTCAGACTAAACCGGAGGAACTGGGTGGTGGAAATTCAGAATCGATTTTCAGGAAAACCGGGCATTTTCTACTCAGGCATCAGAGGAACTAATGGAGGATGTGGGATTTGTTCAGAATCTCTTTCCTGTCTCTACCTGCACCCTGGGCTGTCGGAGCCACAGCTTGATTTATTGAGCTAAACAAGTCTGCAGCTAATTTGTTCGTTCATGGCTGTCCTTTGAAAGCAGTCCTGTGGATAAAGATGACGATCATTGAAAAACAAGTCAGTTTCCACGGGCAGGACCCCACAAAGTAGGTCACCCTGGCCTTCCACTGGCCCGAAGGAGGGCAGAATCCCATTAACCTCAATTGAGCAGGCTCTGTGAGGAGGGGCAGGGCTGCGCCTGCAAAACAAAACTTGGCTGCATGGCGGCTTCCTAATTTGACTTCCTAATGAGATTTGGAAGAGGGAAGGGGAAAATAGGGTATGGGAATATCAAAGGAAAATAACTTTCATTTAACAGGCTGGTAGCGCTGAGTGGAGAGGGTTTGGGTGTTTGGGGGGTCTGAACATTTGCCATCAACTAATTCCACTGAGGTCTTAGGGAGTCGGAGGGATGAGTGAAGGGTGGGAAGGAGTCCCCAAATATTTTTTTTGATTTTTCAGAAAGTCTCTCCCATCTTAAAAAAAGAAAAAAGAAAAGGTTCATCGACTCTTTCATCCGCTTGGAGCTACGGCCTAGTCTCTTCTTTCACAGCAGCAAACTTCAAGGAACAGTTGTCTGTACCCACTGACTCCACGACCGCACTTTCTGTTCACATTTCACCCTGTGCAGGCTGTTCACCTCTCTCCTCCATCACTCAGCAGAAAGGTGTCTCAATAAGGTCACAGATAGATCTTCATGTTGATAAATCCAACAGGCATTTTGCAGCTCTAATCTTACTTGATTTCTCAGCTGCACTGGACACAGGCTGACCACTCTCTCCTTGAATGCTTACTTCGCTTGGCTTCCCCGATACCAAGCTTCCTTCCTCAATTTCTTTGTTATTCCTTTTCTATTTCCTTTGCAGGCAAAACCCTCCTCAGCATTAAATGTTGGGCTCCTTTGGACTCAGTCCTAGGCCCTCGACTTATTCTCAGGCCCTCTCTCATCCACAGCCTTGTCGTTGATTGTCTCCCACTCCTTAATGACTCAATGCAGAATTCTCTCGAGGTCAGAGCTTTCTAGTTAACTGTGTACCTAACACCTCCAACTGGTTATCTTGAAGGCATCTCCAACATATCCCATCCAGACCTGAACTCACGATTTTTCCCATTGAACTTCATCTGATGTTCCAAATCTTCTGAGAGGTCCTACCAGCTCATTAATTACACATCTTGGCATCTTTGCCTCTCTCATCCTTCTTATCCAACCTATCGCTGCAGCCTGTCGGTTTTTACTCCTACCCATTTCTCAGATCTCTGCAGCTCTCCATCTCTGCCACCACCCCAGCCAAAGTCACTATCAATTCTCCCTCATGCAACAGGCTTCTCACTGGTCTCACCTCAACTACTCTTATCCTTTTCATAATGGAGCCACAGTATTGTTACCGTTGTTGTTTTAATCTAAGTCTGATCACGTCGTCATCTTGCTTAAAACCTTTCAATGATTTCCCATTACTCTTAATGCAAAAATCAAAATCTTTAATGTTGCATGGGTTGGCCCCACACCAAGCTCAGCTTCGATGTCTGGATATGATCATACCATGACCCGTTAGTAGTTTATGCTCTGCTTCCTCCTCAGGGCCTTTGCACATGATGGTCTCTCTAGATTTTCTATAATGTTCTCCCCTTGCTTTGCTTCTTTACCTAGAAAACTCCTATTGATTCCTTAACTCTTAGCTCAATTCCCATTTCCTCGAGGAAGTTTTCTCTGACCCCCAGGTTGGGTTGGAGTCCCAAAACATACACTTTCATGGCATCTTATGTCTTTATGTCATAGACATGTCACATTTGTCATCATTTAGCTAATGTCTCTCCCCAACTAAACTGTAAGCTCCATGAGAAACTCTGCTCATCATTGCATCCCTAGGCACCTTCGCAGTATTTTTCCTTTGGAGATCCCCAATTAATGTTTGTTGAAATTAAAATGTTGTGGTCATTCTTGATGGAGGGACACAGAGTAAATGAAAGCCAAGAGTTTGTTTTATTTTGTTTTGGGGTAGGAGTCAGGCAATTTGGTGTGGTCACACTGCTAATTTCATGATGATCAGAAGTCTGATTGGCAGATATATATGTCTTGATTGATTAAAAAATGGACAATGAAAGAATTGTTAATTAGAAGGAACTTGTTGTAGTGAAAAGTGTAGGCACTGGAGTCAGCTGGATATTGTTGGAATTCTAGTTCCTCCATTGATGGAGCTGGAAGTTGATGTTGGACCCATCATACAACCTATGAGCCTCAGTCTCATCATCTGTAAAGTAAGGATCATAATCCCTATGGAGATCGTTATGGGGTTAGTATAAGGATTGAGTGGCATAAGGAATGTAAGTGCCTAGTAGGGTATCTGGCACATAGTAGGAGCTCAAGGTAAAAGGATTTCTGTCTTTCTTCCTTTTCTCTCTCCTTCCCTTTCTCTCTCCTTCCTGAAGCACCTTGCTTTGTATTACATCTTTCTAAACCCAGACTCCTTAAGGGAAAATGGTATAAAGGTTGCTTAGTGGTATAAAAATGGGCATCTACAAACTCTGTGGCCTGAATGTCCCCGACCCTCTCCTGGCCTTAAGCCCCTGCCTGCTTGGAGGACCAAAGGTGAGGAATTCTTCATGGGTAGGTTCTGGGAGCCTGGGAACTGGGAGAAGCTGAAGAGAGAGGCTGAGTACACAGGATTCAAGGTGGACCTTTTCTCTGACCGATGTTAATTATGCAGTGGGGGCTGAAGGCCTTTGTGAATCCACATGAGTGTTTTCTGAGATCCAGAGCAAGGCTTGGAGATCACGGCAAGCTAGTAAAAGCCCCCTTGCAGCCAGCTGGGCTGCCCTTGGTCAGCTGTCCTTGTCCCCTCTTGCTCTCCTTAGGCCTCCACTCAGAGTCTCCGTTCCACCCACACCTGGACCACCTACACCAAGGAGCATCCTTCCAGACTCAGTCCCCTGGTGCCTCCTGCAAAAAGACCTCATGACCTCTCCCCAGCCCTAGATCGGCTTGTGTCCCTTCTCTGGGGTCCCAGAGCCATTCATATTCTCATCATAACACTTATCCCCTTGGAGTGTAAAGGGGTACCATGGTAACATTATATTATGTGATTTCTGTGTTTATGGTGCTAATTGGACTTGTGCAAAGGGTGGACCTAGGGTGGTAAAACTCTGTCTACCATCTGTCTCCTTCATCTGGGCCTTCCACAGGGTACAGGCTGTGTGTGTAGGGCTGGTGCATAGGAGGGAATGAGCCATTAATTTGCTGAATGGTTCAACAGGTAGGCACCAGGTGCCTGGGAATAGCTTCCCTGCTCCCAGCTGGTCACATGTTGGTGCTTCTCCTCGCTCAGCTCCTGCTACCCCATTCCGTGGGGTCTTCCCTTTTTTTGAATGTCCTGTACTACCCTTCCTATCATTTTGAGTTTCCTATTCTGCACTGAGCAGTATCTCCTACATTCCCCATGTGGTTGCCATCTTCAGCAATGCCATCGTTAGTGGACACAGACTGCTCCACCGAGGGGCTAGCCAAGCCCTTCTTCATAAACCGTTTTCTTGTGATTCATTGGGAACTTCATCTGCTCCAGGATTCGCATCCACAAAGAATAAATGAAATCAAGGTTTGTTCAAGGAACTTCATGGGATACAGGGTGGCCGGAGTGAGGTGCAGAGTAGGGAGCAGCAAGACGTGAGCCCTGGGCAAGAGGAGGCAGGGGCTGAGGTGTGTTATGCTCACTGTGGCCTCACGAGGTGAACCGAAGAGTGCAGACTTGATCTTGGAGACTAAGGGAAGCCACGGAAGGATTCTAAGGCAGGGAATCAGTTTTGGATTCTTTTTAATAAAAGACCTGTCCATTGATCTTGTGCATCTAGGTTAATACACATTTGAGATGTCAGAAGTAATACCCCTCGAAGGCATAACTGCCCTCAAGAAGCACATAATCTTTTTAACTATCCTATAATCTAATCCCCGCCTTGCTTCCTCCCACCTCCATAAAATCTTCCTTATGTCCCTGCCTTAATTTCAAATACATAAAAGAAGTTGCAAAACTTATTTTCTGGAGCATTTGAGATCTTTCTCCCTAGCATATGTCATCAGTTTGGCACAGATAAACTACTATAAAAATTCCCTACAGGTTTGGACATTTCTTACATTAACACTGTCTATCTGTCTGTCTGTCTATCTATCTGTCTGTCTATCTATCTATCTATCTATCTATCTATCTATCTATCTACTATCTATCTATCTATCTATCTATCTATCTATCTATCTATCTATCTACTTATCTATCTATATCTATCTGTCTTAAAAGATCTCTCTGCTAACAGTACGAATGAATGAGGGATTTGATGGGGCAGACCGTAGAAGAGGGAAAAATTGAATTAGTCTAGGTTAGAGAAGATGGTGGCTTGAGCTAATGACAGGAGAATGGCAGGTGAAGACTGATTTGTGAGATACTAAGAAGGAAGAAATCAATAGGACTTAGCAATGGGTTGCATTATGGATATGATGAGTTCAAGGTCCATGTGGGCCATTCACAGAGAAGCGTCCAAGAAATTGATGGATGGATTTATCTATCTATCTATCTATCTATCTATCTATCTATCTATCTATCTATCATCTATCTACCTATCATCTATCTACCTATCATATATCTATCTATTTACCAACATACTTACCTGGGGGAGTAGTAGTTTTGGTAGCTATCAGCATACCCCTGGTCACTAAAATGCATTCCTGGTTGAAATCTCCAGGAAATAGAGTAGACAGAAAAGACATGGGGACTGAGAATGAAATCTGGGTAGACTTGGCTTTCCATGAGGTGGACTTGATTAGAGTGAGTACACCTGTGTGCTTGGAGGGCAAATGTGTGTTCAGCCACAATAGGAACACATATCAGTTAACCATTACGTCTGCTTTGGTCATCTGCAGTGTTAGAGCCATCAGGGGGAAAGAGAGACCAAGCCTGCCTTCCCGAGAAGCTAGGCACACCTGTGATACTCCACACATGGGCCATGCACCTTGACTGTTTGTCCATCTAAGAGGTACTGCTGACTTTAATGACCTAGCTGGCTTGCAGTGGCCATTATGTGGGTGTTTCCAAGCACAAGGCTGGGACGGGGCCTGGGCTGGGACAGGGCCTGGGCAGGGCCAGGGTCTGTTTGTTACTTACACATTGAGAGGCTGCCAGGCTGGCCACTGAGCTTTGGCTTTGATGACGGTAAGGACCTCATCGCTCTGCAAAAAAGAGTCACAGATATTTAGTGAGGAAAGCTGGACTCATGGGAACGAGAGGGCTTTGACATGGTGACACTGTCTGCCTCCACTCACTTACCTGATATTGAGGCTCTATCTGCTTAGATGTAGGAGCCATTCCACCCAAGGGTGGAAAGCCCTGGAGCCTTGGCAATCCCAGGAGGTGGGGCTGAGTGTCCAGTGTGCCTGGTGTGTCCATTGAACCACACCTTTGGTTTCCAGCTCAGCCCATCCCTTCCCCCTAGATCCAGGCTCTGACTTGGACTCTGCTTTGGATGGCCAGACTTCCATATTGCGTCCAGCCCAGAGGGTTGTGGGCTCTGTGTCCAGGCACCGACTGGGGCCTGCTTCAGGCCATACTGTAGTAGAGACTGAAATGCACCCAACACCTGACTCCAACAAGTGTCAGCCCCAAGGCTGACACTTCTGCTGTTGAGACCCATGCCCTGGATCAGGGTCCCTTCATTATGGAGGCCAGAACGAAGCCAGGGGCCCACACCGCTGTGCAATTCCTGTTATTCTGCTCCATTTTGCTTTGGACAGCGTGTAGAACACCCTTAAAGTGTGGGGACCCAAAATAAGTTTTTGAGGAAGAATCTGACAGTTACCATTTTGAAAGAAAGCATGAAATTGTCATTGTGGGGGGAAATCAGAACTTTGTGGATCTCGCTAAACTTTACCTTGAAGTTTGTCTGGGTTCTTATTTTCAATTACACATTTAGGGTGAGGGGTATCATACTCTGCAAGCCTTCATACTTCCATAGCCCAAATTTGGCTTTGGCTGGGTGTGTTCCCCACAGCGGATTCAACTAGTCCTGGATCTGCCCCCCTCCCCTGACCTGGGCTCAGCAAATGCTCAGACATCACCATACATGATGCACAGAAAACCTGGAATGTCACTGGCTGGGGAAGGATGAGTTTCATTGCTGACTGAGCAGGTTCCGGATTTCTAGGAGGGCAGAGACTCGCAGCTCTGCCCCAGTCCTTATGGTCATACCTGGCAGTAGGTCCCTAGAACATATTTGGGATGAATTGATGGACTTCTCCTTAGTTGGATACCTTGCCCAGAAAATTCCACAGCCCTGAGGAAAGTGGAAGGAAGGAGGTTAGAGGTGCCTCAAGGCCTCCTGGTCTGGGGTTGTTGGATGGTGGGCCATCAAAAAGAGGGGACCTCAGCCAGATCCAGCTTGGCCTGGGAGCCTACAGATGTTCCTAGTGAGATGAAGGGCAGAAGTGAGGTCCACAGGGACAAGACATAGAAGACTTCACCCCCCACCCACCACCCCCATGGGAAGCTCACAGCCTCTTCTTGATCTCAGGCTTCCCTGGGGGTTCCTGACCAGAGGAAAGAATCTTTGGATGCATAGACACCTCACATTCACATGGCTGCAGGGCGAGCATTTCCACGTCCCAATCAAGCTGTTCACATTTCTCACGAGAGATTTCTTTATTTGTTGAGACTGTCTCCCTCATTCTTTCCTAATAAATATCTGTTGGATGACTGCGAGAAGCTGCCTACCATGAAGCCACATGCGACACAGAACCTATCTCCCAAATGCCAGCGCTGCATCTCCCTTGACCCGGGTTTCTTGTACTCATCTGACCTGTTCCCTGTCCCACACTGAGCTCTTCGTCTGACCCCAGAACCCTGCTCCTCCTCCAGTGGGCCCCGCCTGGGTTAGAGGCACGTCCACCAGACATGACCATCACCGGCAAACCTCGTCCTGCCCCCTCACAGCGGTCAGGTCCCAAGTCCCACTGAGTTCACAGCCTTAACATCCCTTACATCTCCTCACCGGTCTCCTTGTCTCCTGTATCTTCTTGCTCTTCCCCAACCCGCCTCCCTCCCCCCCCCCACACTGCTGCAAAGCAGACCATGTCCATTCTTCACCTAAACCTTTCGGCAGCTCCATACAATTTCCATGACAATTTCTTAATTCCTGGTATGCTTTTAATTTTTAATTCCACAATAATACATGCATATGTAGACAAATTTAGCATCATAGAAGCACACGATGTAAATGCGGAGCACTTTCCACGTTAGCATCTACCCTGCCTTCTGCCTCCTTCTCTTTCTGCAGAATGTTACAGTTTGGTGTGCATCATCCCTGACCTTTTACTACACACACGCGACTGCACGGGTGTGCGCACATCAGACACAGCTTTCCCCACAAACATAGCATCACACCAAATATCTTCTCCTGTAACATGATTTTTATACTTTTCTTTGATAATGAATCGTGGGAAACTTTCCATGGCAGTAGGTATAGCATCATAGCTTTCCTTTCATTGATGTTTAGAATGTTGGAGATCTTCAAATTCTGGTAAGACACGTCAAGACTCATAGAAAAGAAATCCAAGAAATGAGATCCTGTCTGATGACAATTGTTTTGCCATTGAAAAAAATGCTTTACTAAAAAGAAAAAAATCAACGTGGACGGAGTTTAGGTGGCTACCGAGTTAGCAGGCCTTGCAGATTCACCTGCATTACAAACAATCTCGATTTTCAAGTCCCAACTACTGACATGTCGATTTTGCTTTTGCAGTGTATAACGCAACAAAAATCGTTTGGGCCCTTAATTAGGGTTTATATGCAGTGATGAAATCCCGTCTGTATGTTTTCATACAGAGGCTCCAAGGATGGTGGGTCCACGTGTACGGGCATTAGACAGCTTGTCAATGCTGTGCTTTGTTTCACCGAGTGGTTCCACACCATCTGCAGAATCAACTGCTTATTGTTCCTTGTTTGTTATCATTCCTGTTACTCGACAAAATTCTTTTTTAAAAAGGAGCATTCTGTAAAATTTTATTTAGAAAGCAAAATATTTTTGTTGATGTATCAAAATTCTGGGGTAGAACCTAAGCTGTACAGGACTGGAGAATGTCTGGCTTGTTCGTGCCTGTGTCCAAGCACTGTGGCTGATTAGTAAATTTCTGAAAACACAAATCCACACCATTCCTTTTGACATATATGTAGAATTCCATCACATGAATGTTCTCTAATTTTTTTTTTAAGCCAAGATTACTGGTGCATATTTAATTGTTTCCATAAGTGGTGCTATGACGAACATTTGTGTATGTATTTCTATTTACAAACCCAAAGGTTCCTGTGTCATAGATTCCTAGCAATGATTAAAAGATGAAGCAAATTTAAATTTTTGGTAGGGCCTACCAATTTGTCCTCCAGATACCTGTCCCAATTTATACTCTAACGAGAATGTATATGCGCCCACTTCTTCGCAACTTTTGACACACTGGATTCTCTCAACCTTTTTAGTATTTACTAAAACAGCAGGCAGAAAAGTAGTGTGATTGAGAGCCCAAGCTCCAGTGTCATGCCTGAGTTCAAAATCTAGTTGCACCATTGACTAGCTCTATGCCCTTTGGCAAGTCTCTTGACCACTCTCAGCTTTCTCATCTGTGAAATGGGGTTAAAAAGAGTATGTACTTCATGGGATTATTAGGTGGACTAAATGACATATTTCATGCAATGTGCTAATACAGTGCTTATATCAGCATAACTATCAGCTACTATTTTTATTCTTACTTACATTCAGGTCAAGCTGATATTAGAATCGATTTGTACTGCTTGAGTACAGAAAGTGGAGGCCACGGTTGTGTCTACAAACCCACAAAGTCTCGGAGGAACTGAGGGGCTCAGGGAACCAATGATGGGAGGTTTATGTAGCCGGATGAGCCTTGGATGGGGCCACTGGGGCACTAGGCATTTTTCATTCTAAAGAATGAAGGACTTATATTCAGAGTAAGCAATCCAAATTGCAGACTTAAATGAAAAGCCATTTTAACAAGTCTCTAAGGCACAGGAAAGATCTTTCAACAATCCTTAGGGCCCTTATCCATCCTCCATAGGACCCTTTCCAAACCAAGTATTTCAGGGCATTCGAAGTTCATGCCTCGTTTGGATGATGTTCGCTCTTTTCCACAGATATGCCAATAAAAGAAAATAAAGAAAAGAAACTACAGGTCACTTGTCCATCTCCATGGGGATGAGTTCTTTTGGTAAACATATTGGGAAGACAAGACAGCTATACTCAGGTATCACAGTTACTGCTTTCAGGAACCGCATAGCTCCAAATAGGCCACAGGCTGAGCTCGGATCCAGAGGAAGGAGGGTTTGTGTGGAGTGGAAAGAGGCCTGGGGCTGGTTGGAGGCAGAAATCACATTGATATCAGGAGATACCAAGTCTCAGCAGAGGAGAGAGTAAGAATGTGAGTCTGGAGCGTTGGGGCGGGGGCTAGCGTTCTCACCAACCTTAGCCCACATGGACCCTCCCATGCCTCCCAGAGCCACACCCAACGCAGCTCCAGGCAGCTCAGCCATGCCCATGGCAAAAGGCCGGAGTCTGTCACCTCCCCCGTCTTGCTCGTCTCCTCCTTCTCTGTTCCTGCACCTTCCTGGATTCTGACCTTTTGCCTTCATCGTCCAGTCTTGACCCATGCCTGTTCATCATCCCAAGGCCCCCTTCGCTCAGGGAGGCTAACCTCCCCCACGATAGCATGTCCTGCCTCAGATCTGCAGTTTCAGAGTCAGCCCAGCCAACTGGCCTCTGCCCCCCAGGAAGAGAAATGGGATGCCATCCATAATCAGAGAGGGAAAATAATTAAAAGGAGTAGAAACAACAATAACAGAAAGAGTGATCTACTGTTTTTATGTGCAAGGCTCTTGCTAATAACCTTATATATAGTATCTTATTTAATCTTTATGGCACATTTGCAAGGTAGGTATCTGCTTTTTAATCCTCAGACACATTTATTTAGCCAAAAGAGTTACACAGTCAATGGCAGAACTAGAGTTTAAATCTCAGTCTGACTCTGTAGACCACACCCATCACCAGGAGGGTGGGGGGACTAGGAGACTAGGGGGGACTAGGGGGGAGAGTAAGCTGCAGTGCAGGGGGCCAGGCACGCTTGAAAGGTCAGGCCTCACTCCTAGCCCGTGCCCCTGCTGCTCTTAAAGGCATGTCCGAGCCTTCTCTGAGTGCTGAATATCGCAGCCACACTTAGAGAATTATCAGACAGTGTTCACCATACCGTTGGTATTAATGCTGTCCTGAGAACTGGTTTTGTTGAAGAGGGGGGAGCACAGGGTCTCTGAGTTGGAGAGAAACTGTCTACTTCTAAAAAGGAGGAAACCCAATGACACTAATTGCTCATGCAGTGATACATGCCTATGCACATAAGCACGCTGCCCATCATGCATTTCTGTGCAACCATCAGCTGGTTTCTTAGGAAAACCTTTGAGGATAACTATTATCTCATTTTGCAGATGAGGAAACTGAAGTTCAGAGAAGTCACAGGACTTGTGGAAGACCACCCAGGAACCATGATTCCAATACAGGTGTGTCTGAATCCAAAACGTATGCTCTTTCCACTTTCCCTGTCTATTCTCCCTCTCAAACTCTCTCTCATCCTCTCCTGGTTTTGCTTGTGTTTTCAGCAAGAGCATGGCTGCCCCTGGCTGACAGTTTTCTCCAAGGAGCCCTTGCTGTGAGGTGCAGGGTCCCCGGGTTTCCCCTGGAAGGGCAGCGCACGGCATTTTGCCTTAGGACCCCAATGAGCGCTGTTTAGTTCCACTTTTTTGCTTCTACCCTTTCCCAGAATCTCCACTTACCACCCATTAAAAAATATCAATCCTGATGGCTTCCAGCTCTGAAGGAGAGTGGAAAGTCATCCTTTGCTGAGAGTCCTGGGGATGAGTAGCAGGAAACGAGCCATTTTATTAGGTAATAATAGAGCTATAAACATCTTTAAAACCAATTGGGCCCAACAGCCCCTCCCATCATTTCAACAGGCTCTGGGTTTATTGGATCATAAATGAAAGCAGATAACTCGTATTCGGTAGTGCTTTACAGTTTGCCCATGATCTCATGTGATCTGTACTCTAGTCCCCGAGGTAAGCAAATGCATGGTCCCATTTCTAAGATGAAGTAACTGAGACTCACCTTTCTCCTGTGAAACTGTTCTGGCCAAGGTCACCAATGAGCTCTCCACTGCCAGTGGTCAGTGCCTACCTCTTAGTTTCCATGACCCCTCAGCAGCTCTTGATATAGCCGGTCACTCCTTCTGCCTTGAAACGCTTTCTACTCTGTGCTGGAACTTCCTGTCTTTCAATTTCTTCTCACCTCATTGGCCATCCCTTGTCAGTCCTCTGTGCTGACCCCTCTTCACCTTCGTCCAAACACTGAAATGCCCTGGGTTCAAGCCTTTGGTCATTTTTTCTACCCACACCGCCTTCGTTATCTCATCTTATCCCATGCCTTAAAATACTAAGTAAATGTACAACGATGGCTAATAAAGTTTAGTCTTCTATATCAACCTTGCCTCTGAATTC
>NW_011889021.1:1764915-1768056 GCF_000151845.1 Pteropus vampyrus | reverse complement strand
GGGCTTCACCCCATGACCTGTGAAAGAGGGCCACCCTTCTGTGTGCCTCTGTTAGCCATGTGCATCGATTTAGATCGTCCTTTGGTGACTGAAGTGCCAATCCTGGATTTTAACCTCATTTTCTGGATTTTTATCATGTTTCTCACAATGCTCACGGACGCCTGCCTCTCCTCTGAGTCAAACAGGGGGCTGAATAGGTCAGTGGGGCTTGTCTGTCTCTCCCATCCTGCCAGCTCCTCACGACCTGATCTTCCTAGGCCCTCCTCCCTGCCTCCTAGCCTATCTCCAGCAATTAGAAAGCTGTTAGTGCCACCGCTGGAGGAGAGAAGTAAAACAGGGGCAGGATTCTGACATTGCACAGGAGAGAGCATGCTAAGCAGGCTGTCTGCTTTCAAACAGGCTGGGGCTGCAAAGAAGTCAAGCTAGAACCTGGAGAGAGGATGAGGCGGGCCAGGTCTGGCTGAAGGAGCCTGTAAGGCAACCTGTAAGGGCAGCACCCCAACCCTGCCCATTTCTGGTGGTCTTAAAGGCACAGCATTTGACACCCCTCGCTCCTCTTCCCTGTCTCCCCTTCCTCACCTTCCTCCGAGGACGGCTCCTGTCAAGTCCTGGAAACTAGTGTCCTCCCTGTGTCCCCAGCAGTGGCCCTGCTTGGGGGAGGTATGCCAGGAATGATTAAGGGATAAATAATGGATTAGTTAATTAAAAAATTAATTAGTGACAAGTTAGAGGAAGCCTCTGGCCTTTGCCGCCCTCCCAGGGGGTGTTAGGGGCACTTCTTGTGAGTGCTGTGGGACGGGGATGCTGGAGAGCGGGAATGCTATGATCTGATGTATGTGTTTAGAGGATTCTTCTGACTGGTGCGAAAGAGTAAAGTGTCGTAGGGCAAGGGGGAAGCAGGGAGACCAGTCAGGCGACACTGAACCCGGAGAGAGCAACAGAGGGGCTGAGAAGATGCTGGATACAAGACATTATTTTAAAAGAAGAAGCAACAAGATCTGCTGACGGTTTGGATATGGGGTGTCAAACAAAGATGTGTTAAGGATGACTCCAAGGGAAGGTATCAGGTAGGTCGCTGAAGCTATGAGGCCGGAGTTTAAGAGAGAAGTCTAGGCTAGAGATATAAATTTGAAAGTCATGAACATATAGCTGGTAGTTAAAACCACAAGATATAGTACTTGGGGAGTGAGTAGAGACAAAGAGGGTAGAAAAGAGCCAACTAGTGTAAGATGGTATAGTCAGAGGGGGCAGAAGGACACTAGGAACCTCCCCCAGGGCCTCTTCAGAGCCCCTGTGCTGATTCCATTTTCCCCTTTTCTGTCTCTGCAATCCCCAATGTCCCTACTTCCTCCACTGTCCCCTACTGTCCTCACTGTCCCTTGCTACCCCCCATTATCCCCCTCCTGCCCACCCTGTCTCCCTGATGCCTCCACTGACCCCTGCTCACGGCCACATAGACTAATAAAGTTTAGCCTCCACTGCTGCCAGCCTTGCTACTTGCTCACTGCTGCCACCACTGCCCTGTTGGTCACTTATGAAAATGCGATTGAAGCGGGTTTAAGAAAAACAAGCCAGCGAGGCAATGCAGCCAGGGAGCCCAGAGAGCCCTTTTTGGGGAGTTGGCTGTGTGGGAAGTTGAGAAAATTGGCAGTAGCAGGAAGGACATGTGATTATTTTATAGACTATGAGTGACATTAGGGCAAGTTTGTATGTGGAATGGTATAATCTAGTACCGAAAGAGAGATTACTATTGCGGGGGGAGGGAGTGGGAGCATTTGCAGGGGTAGGGGTCCTTGAAAAGAGGAGAAGTGAAATCCAGACCCAAGAGGAAAGATGGCCTTCCAGCCAGTGCAAGAGGGTATGGTAGCCGCAGACACCATCGATTAGTGGTGTTGCTGGGAGCCAATGGTAAGGATTCATTCATCCAGCAAATATCGACAGAGCCCCTACTCTGTGCCAGGCTCTGCTCTGAGTGCTGGACACTGAGCCCTGAACAAAAGGGACACTAGTCCCTGCCCTCATGGAGCTTTCGCTCCCGAGTGAGGAGGCAGCCATAAACAAAAAAACTGTTACAGTGTACTAAACATTAGCTTTTTGCAGAAAATAATGCAAGAGAGAGAGAGAGAGAGAGAGAGGGAGGCCAGGGTTGGATAGTGAAGGATGTTGCAATTTTAAATAGAGCGTGGAGGAAAGCTTCACTGATAAAGGGACATAATTATTCTAAGATAGAGGTGCAAATACATATGAAAAGGACCAAGAAAGAACTCTGTCGAGATGAAAATATACCTTACATACTAAAATAAGGTCTTTAAAAATGTAAAAAATAACATAACTATACTATGGAAAGTTAGAGAGAGAGAGAAGCAAAAAGACCCATAATCCCAGTGTCCTTACCCAGGAGCTGCCATCGATTTGTATATTCATTTGTATAGATGTATGTCTTTGTCACATAGCTGAGATCATAGCTTACACACACACACACACACACACACACACACACACACTCACATTCTTTATCCTTACCATTTCTTTGCACAATGTCAGCTTAGATTATTACACAAAAGATTATACAAACTGTTCTATATCTTGCTTTATCATTTAATATATCTTAGATATATCATTTATGAACCCAAAGATCATATAGCAATGTAAAAAAAAGATATAAAAGTATATGTGTATTTTTTTTACATTGCTGTATGGCCTTTGGACCATATAACCATCTAATGATGGGTTCATCATTAAAAGAGCTACATATATATTTTATATTTACCCTGCTCTCTGAAAGCAGAGCCCTCCTATGAAACCTTTTGTAAACCGAAATGGCATAAAGTGAAAAAGCAATTGCTTTAGGACACATCTTGCTAATGGATGCACAAAATAAATCGAGATAAAGCACAGATGCTCACAGACAGTGCAAAGCTCTGGCGGCGTAAGGCTGAGACGCTGAGCGTAGTTCCCGGGGAAGGCGCTTGGCGGCGCCACTCTCCCTGTTCGGGGCGCATGCTGTCTCTATATCTGCTCACTGCAAAACAAATGCCACATGCTATTTCCGTTTTTTACCTTTTTTCATAAAAGTGAAAATCCTCTTTGGATTTCTTTCAGTTAGCGAAAAAGGTACCAGTGTGGGTCTTTCGTAAAAGT
>NW_011889021.1:1753083-1763495 GCF_000151845.1 Pteropus vampyrus | reverse complement strand
TATTTATTGAGCTCTTTCTATGGGTCAGAGATTGTTCTAGGCACAAAGCGTAGGGCAGTGGACAAGGTAACACAGCTCCTGTTCTTGTGGGGAGTGTCCTCTAGTGGGTTAATGATGAGATAATATAAGTCAAGAGCCGGGTGAACAGTAATGAATAGGGTAACTATCATCACTCAGATGCATTTGCATCTCTCCACATCTTTCACTGTGCTTCTGCTGATCTACCTTTCAGCCTAAAGCTCCTACACTACCTGTTATGTCCCAGTTGGTTCATGGCTTGTGTGTCTCTGCCTGAAATGCTCTTATTTCTTTCCTCTCAAGCAACAAAGCTGAAAAGCCTATTTTTGTTGTTGTTTTTTTTTGTTTGAATAGAATTTATGTACAGATGTCCCCAGTTAGCCTCTAGGTATATGTTCTAAGATCCTCAGTGGATGCTGAAACCATGAATAGTACTGAACCCTATATAGACTATGTTTTTTCCTATATGTACATCCTTTGATGAAGGTTAATTTATAAATTAGACATAGTAAGAGATTAACAACAATAACTAATTATAGAATAGTTATGACAATATATTGTAATAAAAGTTATGTAAATGTGGTCTCTCAAAATATTGTACTATACTCACCTTTTCACTTAAAGGAAGCACTTTATGGCTTTTCTTTGGCATATCAAAATTGTCAGCATCACTATTCCTGTGGTTTGGGGTCATTATTAAGTAAAATAAGGTTTATCTGAACACAAGCACTGAGATACTATAGTAGATCTGAGAACCTGGAAGGCTACTAAGTGACTCGCTGGTGGGGAGCGTATACAACAGATACTCTGGCCTAAGGGATGATTCACGTCCCAGGCAAGATGGAGTGGGATGGCATGAGAGTTCATCATGCTATTCAGAATGATGGATAACATAAAACATACGAATTATTTTCCATTCAATATTTTGGACCACAGTTGACAGGGGCGGGGGCGGTAATTGAAACCGCGAAAGTGAAACCACAGATAAGGGGGAACCTCTGTATCTAAGGTGTACAATGTGATGTTCCGATATGCATTTACATAGTAAAATGATTACCACATTCAGGCTAATTAACATATTCCTCTCCTCACATAGTTAACTTTTTTCTTTTTTGGAGAGAGCATCTGAAATTTTCTCTTAGCAAATTTTCAACATATAATACGGTATTATTTACTTTACTCACCATTCTGTACATCAGATCTCCAGTCTTGTTCATCCTGCATAACTATAATTTTGTATTCTTTGCTCAACATCTTCCCATTTCTCCCACCTCCTTGCCCTTGGTAACACCTTCTTGACGTTCTCCAGACTTTCAAATAATACTTTTCCATGCCTCAATCATGTTGCATTATTATTTGCAAGATTATTTGTTCACTTATATGTCTTTCTTACCGGACGGTGTCTAGTGAAGCACTTGTCTCATAATAGTTACTTGATCAAATATATTAAATGAATGTTTAATAAATGAAAGTTTGATTCCCAAATGTTACATGTGAATTAGGAGAGGATCTGGAAATTATTATGGTAATTTCACTTTGAAAATCACTTTGTGATTTTCATGCTATGGAGATATCACAACAGAGGTAACTGGATGCCTCCCAACATTCTTTCTCAGAGTAAGGTCTGAGGAACCCTAAGGGTTTGTGAATATGTTGTTAGGGTCTCAGTTCTCTATAGAAATTTAAACATTTAATATGTTTATAATAATTTTAAAAATCAAAGTATATTATGGATGATCTTGAAGATCTTATAATCAAGTACCACCAGACAATTTCTGAGGCTGGGAAGCATTTGTGTTTAGGTCCTATTGCTGCTCTGCACAACTTTACTGTATGCTAGTATGGTGGACTGTGTGATGCTCTGCCCAGATCACACTTTAGCTGCTGGGAAGGAAGCTAAAAGGCAGCCCCCAGAGGTCAGTTCTTTTTGGAGATTGCGTTGATTGTATGGAACTGCCTCCTTCCAGGGGCACAAAGGCTGGGACCCTTGCCCCCAAGTCAGGACATCTCGGTAGAGGCATTCCCCACCCAGCGGATTGGTAGAGGCCTTCTTTGGGCCTGTAACCCAGCTCGATCTCTCCTCCTGCCTGTTTCTGTTTCTGCCCTCTCCCTTCCACAGGTGTGGTTCCCCAAAGCATTCTCTGATAATATCCTGCAGGCTAATCTTGACTCAGTCTGCTGCCCAGAGAACCTAGCGGCTACAGTTAGTGGAAAAAAAGAGAGACAACGATATCTATGAATGTCATTGAATGTCATTCTCGCCAGGTAAAATGCAAATGATATGTGTCATGCTAGTGGTTGGGACAGTAGTGGGAGAAGTGAGTTAGGCCCAAGGACCCTGGTGTACAGGTACACCAAACTTCAAAGGACCTGGGTCAAGGCAGTCAACATCACATGGAGATTGTGAACAGTCATTTAATATCGGCAACACAGCATCATCCACCACATTAAAACTATGCTCTTAAATAGCATTTTAAAAGGTTTTTAGTTTAGTTTGTGTTATTATTATTATTATTATTGTTATTTTGCCTTTATAGTCATATGAGAGCTATCAGTATAAGGAGTTAATACCTACTTTTCTTTGCACATATTTAAATAATATAATGATGAAAATACTTATAACTCATCCTTGAGGGTTTGTGAGCCTATATATGCCCTTTAAAAGACATCCATACGTTACTCAGGTTTGGGAATTACCCAGTTTTGCAACAGCATGGTATTAAGAGCGAGGGTTTTAGAGGCTCTGTGGCTTAACATGTTACTTAACTCTTTAAGCCTTGATCTTTCATCAGTAAAATAGAGATAATAGTATCTACATTACAGGCTTGTGGTAAGATATAATGAGCTACAAGTAAATGCAGAATGCTTGCACAGTTCCTTATACAAAGTACGTGCTCAATAAATAGCAGCAAGCAGGAGAGGCTTAATAGCAAAGAAAGCCCTTTCCAAACCCAGAAAAATTCTGCTGTCTGCCTCCATCCCTGGAAGACAGTAGAAGAATCAGGTTTTAGGTAAGTTACTTCAACAGCATTCAGAGTTAAATTTGCTTAAAAGCTAGCAAACAAGCAAACACTAAAGCCCTAAGGCCCTCAAAAGTGAAAGGTTGAAAATAGAAAACTAAAAAGAGCTATGCTCTAAATTTAAGTTCAGAGAATTTTACATTTAAGGACCACTCAATACGTGAAATAAATATTCCTGTGGTAGGCTGAATAATGGCCCCCCAAGATATCTATGTTTTAATTCCTGAAACCTGTGAATATGACTTTCTATATCCAAAAGAACTCTGCAGATGTGATTAAGTTAAGGATCTTGAGATAAAGAGATTATCCTGAATTTTCTAATAAGTGTCCTTATTAGAGGGAAGCACTGGGAAATTTGACTACAGAAGATAACAAGGTGACGTGAGGAGAGAAGCAAAGATTGGAATAACGTGACCTTAAGCCAAGGAATGCCATACCACCAGCCGCTGCTATTCCCGGCGAGGCAAAAAGCATCCTGTAGCCTCCTGAAGGAACCACCTCGGCCAACACCTTGATTTTAGCCCTGTAAGACTCATTTTGAACTTCTGACCTCCAGAACTTATAGGAGAATAAATTTGTGTTGCTTAAGCTGCAAAATTTGTGGGCATTTGTTGTAACAGCAGTAGGAATTAATACAATTCCTATGGTCCCTATTTGCCCTTTCAATTAGTAAATTTAGTGAAAATAAAATGAGAAAGACCAGTCATTAGAAGGGAGAGTGGAAGGAGAAAAGCTGTTAGAGTCTGAAGAACTGATCGGAATCCTGGTCTCTCTACTTTCTAGTGGTGTGACCTCAGGCCAATTGGTCAGCTTTTCTGGGCCTCACTTTCTTCTAAAATGGGACTAAGTTAACTCGTGAGGTTGTCGTGAAGATTAAATGTTAGAACACCTTATGAACCATAAAACTATGTGAACTATTTCCATTATTATTATTACTGTTTAAGAAAATAATCCAAATTGAAGATTGTAATGAACATGCTGCCTCTTATGAAGATGGCCTAATGAAGCATAAAATGTATATCTAAGGAGATTTCATGAATGCTGGATCTGGGCATGCTGATTCAGTGTTTTGGCAAATGGTGCTGAAAAATCTCAGTTCTTAGACCATCTCGTTCCCACTGAACTTCACTAAACTGACCTCAAGGCCTACCTGCAATTCCTTACTTTTATAACCCAGGCTGAGTGTTCAGACATTGTTGTCACTTGGGCTTATCCGATGAGATGTTTTTTTTTTTTCCTTAGGAAGAGAATATCAGTAATCCAATCATCTCTAACTATAGGGCAATTTTCCTGCACTTGAAGATTCCTGAAGCATAAATCATGGAAATAATCTATGCTTGAAGCTATAACAATAAAAACGACTATGGTTTTTGAAACGCAAGACTGTCCATATGTCTCCAGTCTATCTTCATTGGCACAACAGCATCTCCCAAAGCAAAAGGGAGAAAATAAATAGCTTAGAAGTTTGAAGTTGAAGCCTATCAACGATTTTTTTTCCTTCTTTTTGTAATTCAATTGAACATTTCCTTACTCAGGTGCTGAGGAAAGAATTGCTGTTTTGATGGAAACTATGTTTAGTTTAGGTTTTTTTTTTTTTAAAGAACATTTTTACAATGGAGTTTTCCTTATTACAAAAATGTGTTCAATGTAGAACATTTAGAAAATAGAGATAGGAAAAAAAGAATAATATAAAGACAACTTGTATACCACCCACAGATAACCACTGTAACTTTTTACATTTTAAGCCAAAAAACAGACACTTCAGTGTGTCTGAGTGTGACAATTAAGGAACAGTTTAATTCCAATGATAATAGGAGCCTGGATTCTCTATTCCTTGTAGTTGGGCCCTGCTGTGAGTGAGTAGACCTGGCCTAGGAAAACTCACTCCCGAAGTCAGAGAAATCAAAGAGAGAAATCCCTTTCTAGCTATGAGGCCTTAGGCAAGTCATTTTACCTGTCTCACCCTTAATTTCTTCATATATAAAATGGGTATAGTAACTCTACCTGCCTTATAGGTTGCAGCGAAAAATAAATCAAATATTGTTTGGAAGCTCCCATTACATTGTCTGAGATATAGTAGGTTCTCACTAAGCCTTGACCCGCCCTCCTTGACTAAATCATTTTTGTTTCTCCATGGTCTGACACAATTTATGGTTTCATGAAGGTGCACAAAATATGTTGGTTGAATGAATGAATGAGTTGGTCGAAGGAATGAACAGTTAAGGGAATAAATAAATTAATTAATGAATGCTAAGTTTCAGAGACACATATTGTTGAGGAAACCCAAGGTGCTCTGCCATGGCTGAAAGGACTTCTCTTGCAATCTTTTTTTTTTAAGCAATTAGCCCAGGCCAGGCCCTCTGCCTTATTTCAAGGTTTCAGCCATTCCTTTGTCTTGACTTTGGAGTAACAAGCCATCAAAAACTTGCAGCTTTTTTCTATTTAATCCTTCCATCCATTTAATGGGCTATATTTTCTCCGGAAACAGGGGGTATGAACATCACCAAGATAATGGGTAATAGCATTACTACTGGCATTATCCAGATATTATTCAATTAAGGTAATAACTCCTAATGCAGGATGAATTGCTTTTATCTTAAGAATCCAATTCAGCCATCAGCTCACCATCGTATTCAAATGACAGAAATTACCTTTAAGTCATAGATCTGTAATGTGATGTTGGAATGGATTTCTAATTATATTTTATGATGCTATATTATAGACATTTTTAAGGTTGGAGTGTATAGCTTGTAGTGTTTTCATTTTCTATCACCAGGCAATTTGAAATCCTTTTCAAATATATAATGAACAAAAATTAGAAAATTTGGGAATAAAATCACTTCAAAAGAATGCTTAAAAAAACTAACAATTCACCTTAGTAAGAATAAGAAGAGACTAAGATTGTTATTTAACTTTAACACTGCCCCTCTGAAGACAGAGATGGGGAAGAAAAATCACCTTTCCACAGTTGAATTCAAGAGCTTTGTCACCTAGGATGTTGGTTTGACCATGTCCAGAGTATAGTCCTCTCCTTTACTGATCTATGACCTTATTTTGGTGATGAGAGCAAAGGGGGTCAACCAGAGGAACTGAGACATGCTCAACAGTGAGTAATAGGAAAGTCAGTAGACTTTATGTAAACTCTTGCGTGCTGTGCAGCCATCTCCACGTGTAGGATAGTCTTTTTGAGAAGCCATAATATGAACTGGATGTTACCTGGCAAGCACAGAGTTGAAACAAAGGGGTATATGTGAAGGACTTTAACGGACAGAGTCATAGAGCTATCACTCCCTTCTATGTACATTTTCTTCCTTCGGCCAGGTTACAATAAGTTACAAATAGGCGGCAGCTTTACAACAAACATTTGACTTTAGAGGACACACCCTAGTTGTTATGATCGGAATGTGGCCATCACCCACTTATGACTACATCTCAGGGTCATGTCTGCTCATGGTTTAACTTAGACACTCTTATCTGATTCTTCTCCTTTAACTCTTAAAGGATGCCTGCTCTCCTCATTATGGGGGCCTCTCACCATAGCCCATTACATACTGTCTACACCTGCATTTAGAGAGGGAGACTAAAACGAGGATAGTTTTTCCTCTCATGGTCTGAATTTAACAAAGTTTCTAGTGAAGGATGAATTTCCTGCTGCTTTTCAATGAAGTTGAATGTGACCGCAGCAGGTAGGAACATTGCAATGAGAAAGAAATAGGAAAGTTCCATAAATTAATGCGTGGAAGAAGAAATCTATATTTATTCTTGTTCTTTTAAGTGAGCTAGATGAATGGCTTCCAGCATAAGAGGCAGTGGGTAGGAGAAAGGCTGGAGAGCAGAATGGCTTCCTGCACTCACCCAGTATGAAAAGACATGACAGGCAGGAACAGCTCAGGGAAAGCCTCAGAGCTGGGCCAAATTCTTCCTCAGCTAAGACTGTACCCAGTCCCTACCTACCCCCACTGAACATTTTGTTCATTTTCTACAGCCTAGAGCAGAATCCAGTCCTCCACTGTTCGGAATTCATGAAATAGGAGAGTTATTTTATCCAAATTATCAACAGACAAAGCTCATTTCAACCTTGCCTGCAACTGGGGAAACAATTTACGACAGAGAAAAGAAATGGATATTCGCAGTTTGCTTTTCTAGGTTGTTCCTAATGTGGTTCTGATTTGCCCTGAGTCCGTCACACAGCCTTCCTTGTGGCACTGAACCCAGCCGATGGATGGAGGAGGTGTGGTTCAGGTAACATTTCACAGGTCCCTAGGCAATCCTGTTGCCTGCTTGTCACCAGAACCAGAGATATATTGGCTGTGAGGGCACGCCTACCACCTGAATGCCTCTGAAACAAACGCCCCTCTGATTTGGGGCTGACGCTTCATTCATTTGCCACCCATTTATTAGGTGTCTACTATGTGTACCAGACACCGGGAACACAGAGATGATTAAGACATGGTTCCTGCCCTCAAGGAGCTCGTATTTTATTGGGGGACAGACAGAACACACAATGACAAGTTGGAGAGATAGTGGCCCCAGGTGCTGGGGCTGCACCAAGGAGGAGCTTATTCACTCTTTCTGGAGTGGCCGAGTTCTCACCAGGCATTTCACGAAGTGTTTGACGTAGACAGATGTAGACCCTCTGGGTGAAGTGAGAGATTTCGTGTTCCCAAGTCTGCTACCTTCCATCTCCCTGTAAGGAATGGTTCTGAGAGCCACAAATATCACAGGTGTGACTAAGTCAGTAAGACCCTGGGACTATCATCAGACAAAATAGAAGAGGGCATGTCTGCATTTTTTTCAGCACAGATTATTAGCCATAGTGTAATGTGGTTGTGAAAATCATAGTTTACGTTTTTTAAACACCTAGGCCAATGGTTTGTAAACTTTGGTACTGGAATCACCAGGAGGGCTTGTTAAAACAGATAGCTAGATTCCCACCTCCAGAGTTTCTGATTCAGTGAGTCCAGGGTGAGGCCCGAGGAGAATTTTCATTTTTAACAAGTTCCCAAGGGTCAACCACTGACCTAGAGAGTAAATGTCACATAGTAAGGGATCAATAAATAATGGTTATTAATAGTATTAGGCACCACGTTTAGTAATTTACATAAACTAGCTAACTTAACCCTCGTCGTAGCACCATATTGTAGAAATTATTACTATCATCCTTATTTTATACATGAGAAAGAGGAGACTCAATGATCTTGATAGCTTGCTCAGGGTCATATAGCTAATAAGTGGCAGAGATAGCGTACTGAAACTCATGTTTTTTGAGTAGAAAATCCATGTTTTTTTCTGTCACCCTTTTCTGCTATTCAGTAAAGAAGTGTTTTTTCTTTCCTCTTTTCTTTTTAAATAGAGAAGCTAAAGAGATCTAACTATAGATAAATGAAGTCTAGAGTCATAATACTCTTATTCCATTTCAAATATGTCCCCAAATATATTATTAAATTATTCCTTAAGAGCCAGTGGAAAGACCATTTATTTCTTGAAAATAGTTGTGAAAATATATGAGAGAGTAAGAGCTGGCTGTGCCCTGAGCCTAAGGAGCCTCCTAAGCCAATAGCTATCAATCTTTTTTTTTTTTTTTGGAACACATTTTTTTAAGCAAAAGTATATTCAGAACCCCAATATATAAAGCAGTCAAGAACAGGGCTGCTTCTAGACTTATGAAACTAATATTGGTGCTGGCTAAAATGGCTGAAGTCTGAGCACTTGTGGGCAGAAGCTGAGAGCTCTCCCCACGGAAGCATCAGCTCTGGTACAAGCAAGAGAGCCTTCCGATCTGCTTTGGAGTCAGATGCAAAAGTGGACCAGTGAGTTTCTCAGAACCAGGAAGAAGGCAGAAGAAATCCCAGTGAGCACCCATGACACATGCCACCTTCTCCTGGGAAGGGCTTTATCAATTCCCTAGTGAGGTGGGGTTTGTTGGTTAGATCAGGCTAATACTGTTGTTAGGCCTTTCTCACAGGAATGGTTTTAAGACCAGTTAGATCTGCTTTACATTTATGGTTGATAAACCATTTAGTGATCTATTTAGCTCATTCCTCATCAACAAATTCTTTTGTGGTCTTTGTGACGTTCAGAGTAAGACACCACATCAGATATTTCTAAGGAGAAGGACTCCACCAAGTCAACCGAACCGCTAATTACCATTACTGTTCAATGAAAGATTCAAGTAAGCGACTACTTCTAATAGGGGGTTATCTGAATATTATTTACTTCAGTTTGGGTGAGTGGCCCAATACCTCCAGGTATGTTCAGAGTACCCCATGATTCACTGCGCCATGGATGTGAAGGCCCCCTGCACTTACAGGGCTGATTCATAAACCACCCCCACCACTTATTTCTTTTTGTGCTGTCAGGAGAGACCGAGAAGTAATCACGCCCCAATATCCATTCTCCCCATCTTTCATTTGGTAATAACTTGAGTCAGGTGTGGCCATGTGATTAATATTTAGCTAGTGTAATGCAAACAGAAGGGATACGTATAACTTTTTGATTACCTTGTACAAGTTTGGTTACTTTGACCTCCATTCTCACTTCTCCGTCCTACTGCTTGGAAAGGATTAGCCACCAGAGCACCTGTCTTGGACTCAGATATTGGAGCCATTTACAGAGCCTGGTGGAAACAGACCACCAGCCTTGTGTTGTTCACCTCTGCACTGTTATGTGTAAGGGAGATAAATATCTATTTGATTTAAATCACCATATTTTTGGTTTCCTTATTATAATAGCTTAGTTTATAACTTATGCGTGGATCAAAGATGACCATAAATTCTGACACTACTCCCATTAAGAGGTGAATGTCTATGTCTCTTCTCCTTGAATGTGGGAAGGTTTCTGGTTGCTTTTGCCAATTTCTTGGCCCAGGCCTTAAGAAACTGGCAGCTTCCACTTTCTGTCTTTAGGAATAGTCTCTTTGGGGACCCTGAGCTGTCAGGTAAGAAATCTGACTCTCTGATACCACCATACTGACGAGGCTATGTGTGGACACTCCAGTGGACAGTCTCAGCCTTCCAGACACCCCTCTAAGTTTCCAGATATGTGAATGATGCTACTAGGACCCTTTAGGCCAGCCAATTTATCAGCTGAATACCACAAGTAACCAGGGCAACAGTACTCTGAGCAGAAGAAATCAGGTTGTCACATGAGGAGGCAATGTGTGAAGCTGTTGTACTGATCTTGTGGCTGTAAAGAGAGCCATTGACAGCACATTAAAAATGGCAGAGTAGAAAAATAGAAGTGTTCTAGTCCCTGGTGACATCAACAGGCCACTGTCCTCACTTTGGAACCAGCTATCTCCAAACTTCTCATTTAGCGAGATAGTAAAAGTCCATATTGTTTAAGCCACTCTTGGTTAAGTTTTCTGTTACTTGT
>NW_011889021.1:1747799-1751853 GCF_000151845.1 Pteropus vampyrus | reverse complement strand
ACTTTGGAACCAGCTATCTCCAAACTTCTCATTTAGCGAGATAGTAAAAGTCCATATTGTTTAAGCCACTCTTGGTTAAGTTTTCTGTTACTTGTGGCTGACTGCATTCTAACAAACATATCCTTTTTCCCAGAAGGAGTTTGTAACAGGGGCAAGAAGATTTGGCTGGTCTTAAAACCATACTCTGACTTCTAAAAAATGTACTGGTTGAAAAATGTACTGGTTGAAAAATGTACTGATTTATCCTGAAGTTCTCGTGGACCTTGATGCACAACCTCCAGTTACTCTGGCCTGGCAGTAGATAACACAGGTGGAATTCCATTGCATATCATCTCGTCTGTGTTTCCTTCACCTCACCTAGGGACAGGGGGTGAAGGAGAACCTGTACTACCTCCACAACTCATGGATGGATAATGAAAGGAATTCTTCCAATTCTTCCTCCATACAAAGTTTAGGATGGGGAATCTATGGGCAGAGGACTAGATCTGAGAGTTTCTCCCCCAAGACAACGTGGACGAAATGGCTAAAACTCAAAGAAGGGAGCAGAACAATACAATAAACCGTGCAGAAAAGACCGAATCTAAGAAGCAGAACTTTGGAGGTCATCAAACTGAGGAGGGCCAGAGGCCCTCTGAGAGTGAAGATTTAGGTCTGGATAAATACAGTGATGGATAAGAAAGCAAACACATGTGAATTGAGAACATGTTTGTGTGCTTGTGTGCACACATGGGGCTGGTGGAAGAGCCCAGAATAGCTACTCAAGTTTGCTGACATCTGGGTGTAGTGCACAGGTGCATTGGCTGCCTCACCTAAAAGAGTCTGAGGGAACATATGCTCATAGGAAGCCGGTTTATGTTCCAAGATACAACCTAAATGCAACTTGCCTATGAAGTCCTTGCTGATCCCTCTAATTGATTTGTGGATCAACTGACCTATAGATCCAATTTGTCTATAGGGTGTGGCTTACGACCTAATTATCGTATTTATTTTAATTTCTCATGTATTATAGCCAGTCAACTATTTTGCCATTTCCCCAACTGGATTGAAGGACTTTTGAGGGTAGGGACTACTTACTTCTTAACTCTTCCCTTATAGCATATACCGCAGTACTTTATACATAGAAAGTGCTCAATAAATTATCTTTAGATTAATTACTATTGTCAACATTTTGGCTTATTTTTCTGTTGACATTTAGAAACAGATTAGGAATGTTTTTAATAGTGCATTTTTTCCCTAAATGACAGAATAAACACAGAAATCCATCATCAAGGAGGCAAAATAAATCTTAAGCAGAAGAGCTAAACATGTTTAAGAAAAAAAAGGAGGATGGGGAAACAAGAGAAGGATTCGAAGGCTGAAAATTTCTCTTTGTCTTAGACCAGCTTCAGGCAAACGAATGCCCTCTGAAAACTTCATCGGCCTTTTTCTACACAAAGCGCTTTCTGACCATTTCTCTACAGTGTCTCTCCTATGTGGACACAGAGTTTCATTTATTAATCAAACATAATTGGGCCACATTTCAAAAAGATGAACAAAGCCTGTTTTGTTGTCTCATTCAAAAGCTGGGCTTAGTCTGGGTCACAGTGTTTGTCAGCATCTGTTTCCAGGCCCTGAAGGGTTGGACACTATAGCAGGACAATTGAGGGGCAGTTGGTCACTTTCCCACTCCCTAGAGCCCTTGAAAGGGCCTCTCCCAAGCTCTGGTGCCTGTATTCTCTGACTGTGAATGTGAAGCCTACACCTCTACATCCCACTTAGCAAGAAGAGTCTAGCTGGCCCCTTGTCAACTGGGTCATTTCTCACGGCATAGGCCCATCTTCTGATCAGCTGTTCACAAACCCAGCTCAGAAGCTCAATTACCAGAGCTGGAGTTCTTTCTCAGAAACGTTCAGTGACTCCTCACTGCTTACATGTTGCTTCTGAAAATACTGAAAAGACTATGAAAAATAGATAGCCCATGCAAATACAATTAAGAACAAAAGAGGAAGGAGACAAACAGCATTAGAGAACGCTATAATACCTTCTATGTACTGAGGATGGGAACTGTGCTAAGAACTTCACGTATATTATCTGTAGTCCTCACAGCAACCCTGGAACCTAAGTAACATGACCCATATTTATAAGGAAAATGGTGTCACAAGTCAAGTTTCTTGGTCAAAGTCACTCAGCTAAACTAGTGGTGGAAGCTGGATGAGAGTTCAGGTCTGATTCCATACATGAATTTTAAAAAGGGAATGAACTACTTACATAGGAAAACTATACCCAATTACCTGTTACTTGACTAATAGCCTTAATAAATGAATGATATTTTGTAATAAAAATATAAAATACCCCAGACGAAACAGTGAAAACCTACTAAACTAGTAATAGAGAAAGAAATTTTAAAAATTTTCAGAATACTCCCAAAAAGCAAGGCACACAGACTTAATGAATTCCTCTGAACTCTCGAGGAACAGATTATTTCTTGTGCTAACTGTATCAAAACACAGACAAGGCTGAACTTCATCTAATTTATTCTATGTGACAAATGTGATCTTAATGAAAGTTACTCCAGGAATGTAGAAAAGAAATCAATAAAAGAAAATCTACTAACATTCGATGATACAATCCATTTCAATATATATCAAAGATATAATAAATAAAAGATATATATAATAAAACCTTTATTTTATTTTGAGTAAAAGGATTACTACCTTAACTTGATAAACACACCTATTCAACTCATGAACCAATACTGGAATACCAAAATTTTCTTTCAAAAATAATCCCAAAACAAGAATGTTACTGCCATTGTAACTTAATACTGCTTTAGGCAAATTGCAGAAGATATAAAGAACAATAATTGTTGGGAAAAAAGAGAAAAATATTTACAAAGACTTTATACTTGGAACTAAACAAGTTTAGAAAGAAGGCAGATTTTATATTCTAATAAAAAAGTCAGTAGCATTACTATAAACAACATATATTACCATGTACTATATACACTACATTACTATATACAAGCAGTAAACAGTGAGACTCACATATGTATAATAATATAAGAATAGAAGATGGTTAGAATGCACGCAATAACTTAGGAAATTAAGTATAAAGACTTAATTCATTTTAAATCAAAATCGTTTCTTCTTAAAATTTGACAAAATGATTCTAATATTTACTAGGCAAACAAAATGTTAAGAACACGAAAAGATATTTTGAAAAAGAAGACCTCTGATTGGATAAGACTAGCACTATAAATTCTATACATATTACAAAGCAAGAATAATTAAAATAGTGTACTACTGGTACAAAATCTGACATAGAGCAGTAGAGGAGAATTAGAAGCACTGAAATAAACCTATTTATTTTGATAATCTGATATATGATGAAGTATGATAAACAATGGGCAAAGGAGAAGTTATTTAATAAACAATGATATCTATTTAAATATCATTTATATCTAAACATATACCAAATATACTCGAATAAATGAAACAGTTAAATATATATTTTTGAATCCACAGAACAACCAAAAACAATAGAGAACCAAGATTGCATCAGATCTTGTGAACTTTAAATAATGAACTCTGAAGAACTAACAATAGAAGAGATCAAAAGATTCAGCTGGATAATACTTAATATACTTTAATCATAAAAATGTAAAAAATGAAAAACCTATTGATAAAATATTTGCATCAAAATAAAGTAATTAATAACATATACAGAACCTGTTAAAATCAATAAGATCATGTTTACTTCTAGGAAAAAAATCATAGATATGAGGATATTCAACACAGCATTATTTCTAAGAGCATAAAATAAAAAGTTGTTTTAACAGTAAAGGAAGATCTAATAAATTAGAGCCAACTAACTTAAATTCATCACTTAAAAAGTGACCACGAAAGATGTGTCTCGCATAATGAAAAAATATTTATGTTACAGTGTTAAGTGAAGAGAGAAAATATAAAATGGTATGCGCAACATGACTACAACTACATAAAAACAAAGATGGGTGTGCTCAGGACCTGGAAAGCAGTCTATGAAAATGAAAACAACTGTTAGAGGGCTGGGTTTG
>NW_011889021.1:1731498-1747749 GCF_000151845.1 Pteropus vampyrus | reverse complement strand
TCATGTTTACTTCTAGGAAAAAAATCATAGATATGAGGATATTCAACACAGCATTATTTCTAAGAGCATAAAATAAAAAGTTGTTTTAACAGTAATGGAAGATCTAATAAATTAGAGCCAACTGACTTAAATTCATCACTTAAAAAGTGACCACGAAAGATGTGTCTCGCATAATGAAAAAATATTTATGTTACAGTGTTAAGTGAAGACAGAAAATATAAAATGGTATGCGCGACATGACTACAACTACATAAAAACAAAGATGGGTGTGCTCAGGACCTGGAAAGCAGTCTATGAAAATGAAAACAACTGTTAGAGGGCTGGGTTTGGAGTGCGTTTTGAGTTGCAAAGTCAAATGATATCAGGGATCAGGCAGGTGAGGATGGATAGAAAAAAAAGTGCTGAGGACTATGGTGAACTGAAGGGTCAGGCTCAGCTAAAGTCGTTCAAGTAAAAATTAAAACACAAAAATTAAATTAAAACACTTAAAAAATTAAAAAATTAAAACACAAAACACTTAAACACTTAAATTTTGTGGAACCTCTTTGATTCTGGCTCTCTGTGAGGCCCAGAGACACAGCTCTACCAGTCAGATCTCCATGGAAACCTTACTCTTAGGAGTACCTGAGGAACCCCTGAAGTCCTATGGAAGAGTTCGAAAGCCACGGGCAACAGGGTGCTGCACGAGGATTTTAAGTGGAAAAATGACTCAATCAGATTAGCAGAGCCAAATCATGTCAATCAATTTAAGAGATTACTATAGTCTATGGCTTTCAGTGTGTGACCTCTGTACAATATTTTTTTTAATGTTGTAATGGTATTTTTACAAAAATGCAATTCAGATTCTAATAGAAGCAGTTAAAAGACATTATGCTTTTTGTTAACACAGAGCTGCTTGAGTTAGTTTGAGACTGTGGCTCTGTGTCTTTGAATTCCTTCTGAATCAAGCTGTTTGGGAAAATGCCAGCTTGCTATCTGGTGGTGAATTAAACAGCTACACATCAATCCATCAAATAATTAATAAATGTCCACCACATGCCAGGCCCTGGAGGAAGATGGAGGAGGAAAGAAATAATACTCTATCTTCTATGCGTGTGCAGACTAGTCCAAGATTCAGACCCACATAACAGTCCCATGTATATTAGCACATGCGTAAATGCCATGGGAATATGGCTAATAGCTCCTAACACAGAAAGAGTAGCACTCAAATGGTAAAATACGAACCCCGTCTTAAAACAAGAACACAGATCCACCTGGCAGAGAAGAAGGCAGAATATTCCAAGAGGAGGCAACGGAAGAGAAACTTGACACAGTAAGAGAAAGGGAAGTTGTTCGGAATGGCTGGACTAGAGGGATGTGCTGGGGGCTCTCTGAGGGGCAGGTGGGGTAAAGAACATGCGGGATTTGTCTAGATTTTATCCTGTAGGCTGGTCCTTTTCAAATTTTGTTTCTAAGTCGGAAAACTCTTGGTCGATAATCCTACTTTGGAAGCCCAACCTGTGGAACAGATGAAAGGAGAATGTCTCTGAACGGAGCAGAGAGGTCGGGGCCAAGACACAGCCCTCCCCCTAGGACCCCGCGGAAGCCTTAGCTTGAGGCCCCACAGAGAAATTTGAAAGCCACAGCTGTAGGCAATAGGAGTCACACGAGGATTTTCTACAGGGAATGACTCAATGAGATTTGTAAGAGTCGTCGAACTATGTGAAATTTTAAAAGATTGCTGTTATACCGAAGAGAGGCCCTTGGCAGTAATAGCAAAACACCCTGGATTTCTGATTTCATTTTCTTTGTACCTGAGCTGCTAAGCATTATGGATTTTGGACTTCCCTGCTCCCACTGCTGGAATGATTGTTTCAATTTTTGAAAAGTGGGGAGGAAAAGTTTTCTACGTTAATGTCTCCCCGGATGCCGGGGAGCCAAAACTAGTGTGTCGATTGACAGTGCACACTAAATTCTTTCTTTTAACTCGATGCATAAAAATCTCTGGGCTGAGGCAGTATATCCTGTATATATCGATTCATAGATGCTGGGAAACGGGACCTGGATGTCATCATCTCCACCCCTCTTTGAGGTATGAATCTCTTCTTTGAGCCAGTGGGTGCTACTCAAAGTACCTTGGTCTGTGTTGGCCAAGAGCAGGCAGGCACTTAGGAGTTTACAAATTTGTTTTCTCTAAAAGCTCAAATTTTCCATCTGCCACCTCCATTCTGAGTGACCGTGTGACTGGGCATCTGGTACAACGCTTGTTGGAATGGACATCTTGATGTATGGTAATTATCTCTTAAGCACATTTACATGGCACATTTCTCTTTCAGAGGATAAAATATGAAGCAGTCTTTCAATAAAGCAGGTGCCACTTCCTCTTGCCAAATCCTGCCTTGGGTATTTAAAGCAGCCCACCTAACGACAAGACCCAGTAACTGGCAGCAGCTATGTCTGCATGTGAGGCTGATAGAGCCAAAGCAAATATCTTGTTGGAGAGGTGATTAGGTGATATTAAATGTCAGGATCTCAATGAATTACTCTCAGAGGTTTCATAAAAGAAAAACATGGTCTTGTTTCTATCGCTTCTGTGTCAAACAAAAACATTTTTTGTCTGCTCCTCTGCAGAGAAATGTAACAATTGGCTTTTGATTTTGTACTACATTCTAAGGATGAATTAGAGGAGAGATCAACCTCCTAAATCAGGAGTTCTTGGGCCCTGGCAGGGTGAATGAGCAGATTTTCTGGACTTTGAGGGCTGCCTTTAGTTTGTTCCTCGAAGTCTGGCATTTATCTTTTCGGTGTGTTGAAGGGTAGATCGAGGTTGATTATTGACAGGCACTAATAGCACGGACACAGCAGAGATTAACAGCACCATAGCTTCCAGAAGAATCTGTAAAGAGCAGTGCCAACACCACCGCTTGAGTCTGCCCAATGTAATTGATGATATATAGAAGCCTGCAGTGAGATGGCCTTAAGATTTGGATTAAAGAAAAGATTACCCTCTGAGAATTGAATGAATCAAATAATCGATGATATTAGCCACCTGCATAAATTCTGGTAAAAGATTGGATATTTCTCTAAGGATTAAGCAGGAAGAACGAGATCTGGCATGACTGAAAGTGAAAGAAACTGAAGGCTAGCCAGTGAATTTGGCTCAAAAGAAAGAATAGGTTAGCCGAGAGGCATGGGGGCGGGAAGCTGAATAAAGTTGGAAACAGAGTTTGGGGGACGGACTTTAGTCAAGTGTAACTAGGTCTGGGCAAGCGAGCATGGGCTCTTGGGGGTTCAAAAATCCCTGTCATTTAGAGGGCGTCATCCTCTCCCTCCCCCACCTTCCTTCCTTATGTGCATTAACACAAATTCACTGAGCATTACTCTAGACCATGCACTGTCCTAGGCATGGGGGAAGGGTTGCAATGAACCAGACAGAAAGGTCCTGTGTTCATGGAAACTGCAGGATGCTAAAAAATAAACAAAGAAATAAGAGCACTTCAGAAATCACTGTGAAGAAAACATCAGAGGATGACTGGGGGAAGGGAGAGAAGGGCTTTCTGCAGGAAGGAAGTGAATAGTTTTCCAAGTCTCACCCTGGTCTGGATGACAGAGCCCTGAAGGGTTCCTTCTTCTCTTTGGTGGGATCCATGCTGATGACAGAGTCTGAAGGGCAGGTCCCCAGATCCTGAGTAAAGGATACTCTGGAGAGCAGATGGAAGTGCTCTGTTCACTAGCCAGAGGCTCCCCTCACTGTAAATGGAAAGTTAGCATCTGGTGTAGGCATGAGGCTTTGCCGAGGCTGGGTATTTTGACTTGGGCTGCCTGGCATTCGGTAAGTGTCACTTATGTTTATTCTTTTTACTGATATTGTGAGGAGACATGGATGGATGTCTCTTCTGTGACTGACATTTGTAAAAGAATGATGTCTTGAACTCAAGCTTGGTTCCTGCAGTGTTCAATTAGAGCTCTCAATTTAGGATATTAATTCATATTAGAATCTAATCTTGTTAGAAAATCATGTTAAAGGGAAATTCTTTCCATTTAAACTGGGGTATCTTTTCAAACAAGTCACTAAAATGAAGAATTTATCCATTTTGTAGGCAAAGGAATAATCTTGTAGCTTAATGATTAAAAAATGAGCTAAACATATTAGAAAAAGATGGTTTCTGCATCATTTTATTATCTAAGTTCTCGGTAAATTTTTTATTTCTCCTTTATTAGAATTCACTACTTAATAGTTACCTGCTAATGAGGGCATAACTTATGATTCTGTCCTTATAATAATAATCATCATCATTTATTGACACATGTGTATTTACTCAGTCGTATGTATTTTCCCATTTAAAATTCAAATGAATACTATAAAGGTGTGGAACTGGTAGTTTTATTATCCCCATTTTATAGATGAGGAAATTGAGCCTCAGAGAGAGTAGATAACTTGCCAAAGCCACACAGATGGTAAGTAGCTAAGAGGAATTCAAATACAGGTCTCTTTCACTGCAAAGCCCAAGCTCTCAAACCTCATTCTATAGAGGGCCCTCTTTTGGAATCTGGGAGTACCACAGGTTTCTGTGAAGCCTTTGTATAACTTTAAAACAATCACCAAAAGTGAGAATAAAGAAATAAGCCTAAAGATCTTTTTACATAAAGACTTTTAAAATGCATGGTCAGCAATCAAATGTTACAGAAGTTAATTAAAGGGATGTTAAAAATGTTTTCTTTTCTATGGCTTTGATGGGAAGAAAATGATTAGAACTCTAATTTCTCACCTTTTCTTTCTTTTTCCCCCTTTCCCCTGCAAATATCAAATATTAGCAAATTCCTAGAATGCAAAACACTATGCAAGGCATTGAAGTCTTAACAATTAATGATTCAAAGTCCCTGGTCTCAGGAGCTTACACTCTAGTGTACAAGATAAGCTATAAACTCGAGTTCTCTCTTAATTAGAGATAAGCATGAAGCCATACATGAACTTTGGGGAGGAACATATATTTTAGAAACTAGGGGTGTAGATGAAGCGTGGAAGGCTTCCCTAATCAGGCAAGAGGCAGAGGAGAAAGAGGAAGAGATGGATTCCAGGAGTCTTTTAGGATTTATAGGTACTGTCTCTTGGTGGTTAGCTGTTGTGGGGATGAAGGGGAGGAGGGGTTTGGAGTAACTACCTGACGTATGGATTGAATGCCTGGGTGGAAGGGAATTTTTGTATAGAGCAGTGTAACTATGAAGACACTGGAGTAATGAAGTCATTCTATCTTCCTGAAAGGTATATTAAAAGCTAGCACCTGTTTATCTCCTTCAAGTTCCTAAAAGGACCAAAAATTCCAGACAATAGTGACCTTCAGGTCGAGGCTGTGCACTGTTTATTTCTGGATTCTACATGCCCAGCACTGGGCTGCTACTTAGGTTCTCAGTAAATCTGTACTGAAAGGGCTCTCTTTTTCTCCTTTAGTAGATGATGCTATGAGATTTTAAACTGGAAAAGTTAAAATCAAAGAGATACTTGATTAAGTATGAAGGCAGGAACAAAATTCATGAAGTCCTGAGACCAGTTTTAGCTAGATTCCAGGTTGCCTTATGGAAATCTCTTTGTTTCCTTGCTGAGTCAGTTCTAAAAATACAAAAAAAAACAGGATCATCTTTTCTCCTCTAAGTTTCAGCTTTCAAAAGAAGTTAAAAAGCAAATGGAGCAAATTACTAAATACATAATTTTATTTCACAACAGCCATTGTGTATACAAAGTTATATAAAGTAGCTAAAATGAAGAAATGTTTTTAAATGGAGACTCGAGACCACTCCATTGGATCCAAGGAATCCCATGCCCACTCTGAGATGCTGAGCCTAGGGCCCAGAGTCCTGAGAGTGATGCCAAATAATGGGGCCACAGCAAGTAGTATCAGTTTAGAAGACACTTTTTTACAGCAGTGTGTACAGCAGGGGACCTGATCAAATGAGGCAGAGATTTAAATCCAGCAGACATTTAAGGAGCACCCGTTATGACAGGTCCTGGTCTATTAGCTTTCATATGTATCCCCTTTTAAAATTCCATAACAACGAAATCTGTTAATATTTATTACGTTTTAAAGGCTCAATATTAAAATAGGATAGAGTAAACACCCCAGGTGAGCACCTATTTTCTGTCCCAGCTAGAGAATTGAGAGTTGACTTAAGGCAAAGAGGTTTGTAAGTGCTGCCATGTGCATTTGCACGAAGTCCTTCCTTTGAACAGGCTTTCGTGGTTTTTGAACTTGAGTGTGCCTAAGAACTCAAGGTCATACACATAAAACCTTATATTCTGCACTTAATAGGCAACTTCAGGGACTTTAAGGACCATTATGACTATGTATGATTTTCACACTATGCACTGATTTTAGAACCCAGCCTTCACCCAAGATGGGAGCATGGTAGCAATGGGAGTTAAACAATTGCTTAAACTCTATTTTTAAAAAGATTTAGAAGGCTAGGAGGCTTATAATGCTAAACTACTTCTAACAATGAAGATTTAACCACAAAGACAAAACAAAATACAACTAGAAGGAGCAGAGAAATGAACGTGGCCAGAGACTAAGGAAGCTCTACCTGCAAAGCCCTCCTTGTAGGGACTTCGAAGTCCTATACTTAATTTGCATTCATAGTTATGGATTCTTTTTTCTTAAAAAAGTCTCCCTCCCAAACTGAACAAGCTTTAAGCCCCATAGATTCTGGATTCGCCCCTGCATGAAGCAGTCACTATTCTTGAGCCCTAAATTTAGACCTTTGCTTTCCAGCACTGAGGGCAAAATGGGACCAGTGACTTCTGACTACGTGCAGCGAAATGTCAGGAGGGAAATCAGAATGTCTGCAATACCAAACTGTGTAACTGCTGACCTAATTTACAGAATGGGAACTGACAGCTGCAGAAAACAAGGCATCAATGTGAGGAAATAATACAATGTCACTGCCTTCTTAGTTAATAATTAATTTACTTACAGTTCACCAGTAATTCAGTCAACAGACATTTATCAAGTTCCTATTTTGTGACTAGCCCTGAGCTAGATTCTCAGGGGCATGTGAAAGGATGAAGATCAGATCTGTTTTTATTTTTTACTCATGAGTTCTGCGACGAGGCAGATCAGTGTGTACTGAAAACAGGGAAACGCCTAATAGAGCAAACCCAAAACTGATGCTGGGATCAATTACAGACCTGCTCTGCTTCCATAAAATGGAGAAAATGGAATGACCGCTGGTTGGAAATCAAGGAAAAGTGATGTTTGATCTCCTTTCCTCCCTATCTTCCTTTTTCCCACATATGTTTATTGAACACCTTATTTTAAATAGCAGTTTTATTGAGATATAGTTCACATATTATACAACTTACCTACTCAAAGTGTGCAACTCAATGGTCTTTAGTGTATTCACAGTGTCGTGCAGCAATCACACCAATTTAGAATATTTTCATTGCCTCATACCCATTAGCAGTCACTCCCCCTAGGCGGTGTTACATATCAGGCTTAAGACTAGGAAAGGGGTCTGTAAACACCTGTTTCTCCCCCACCCCACCAGCTCTGCTATCGCCTTGGAGGACCCATCACGTAACCTTCATGGGCTTCAGTTTTTCGGTTTTATTTTGTTTTTCCTAAAAATAAAAGGGATAGATTTCAGGTTCCCTTCTACTTTGAACACTCTGCTTTAAAATTTGTTCCTAGAGAAAAGTGTGGAGCTAATGTGACTAGGAAGGGAAATGGGAAATTTGAAAAGTTCTTGTTAGGAACAGAGATCGTACAAGCTTCCCAGAGACCCATTTGATAAATGCATGTAGAGCACTAAGAATATATACATCCTTAGACCCAGAAATTCCACTTTCAGGATTAACTTTAGACATTCATCAAGATGGTTGCAAAGATATGTGGATAAAGATGATCACGACAATGCTGAAAGTACTATTGAAAATTGTGACATATATGTTTGACAAGAGAGAGTGTGACCTCTACATCCCACATAGGAAGCCTCATGTAAGGACTCTCGTTCTAGATAACATATTCTAGCATTGTCCATACTCACACTGGCCTTTCTGCAGCCTTTGCACACTACTGACATTGACTTCATTAGCCACTAACACCTGCAAGTTATATTTATGCCCAATACGGTTCTCCGATCTTGTAATTGTGTTGTTGTTTTGGGGGCCAAGTGTGAGGCCTGACATTCTATCCCCCAGCATAAAGCATTATGATCCTGGGATCTGATTTGACCGGCACTATAAAGAAATCCATGATATCACAGGGCTTTTGATAGTGAGATTTTGCTGTATTATCTTTAATGATTTGGCTTTTGTCCTTTGACTTCGGACTTTTTCCTCTCGTTTTTGTCTTCACTATTAATATCCCACACTCTTTCAACTCATAAATAACTTTCATCTTGTTAGAGAGCTTGAAAGCCAGACACTTTTATCACGTGATATCTTCAGACTTGTGATCAAATAGAAATGACTTCATTAAGGGCTCTGCCAAACCAATTGATCAGAGACAGCCTTTTTTTGCACTTTGGCATCTAATAGAAGCATAATTTAGAACTTGAAAATAACTTTTGATATTTTCATAATTTTAAAGAGGGCAAAGTACACATTTTCAAAAAAGGAATTATTTCTAGCTACTTAGTAGTGACATGTGGTGAGGCAGCTAAATCAAATGATAATATGTACAGCAAGCCCCATTAATTTCCACCCCACTAATTCACTGCTGAAGACATTTCAATTTCTCAGTGACCTCAGCTGACAAGGACCATCATGTAAACATTTCATGTAGACTGTCCCGCTTGTGTTTTCAAGGACTCAAACATGCTGTCCTTTACTTGTCATTCGTGAAAGGTAAAATAAGGACTTCGGTGTACCTTTAAATTTAGGATTTTCTTCTAAAATAATAAATACATTAGAAAAAGAAAGAAAGAAGATATTTCTCAATCTGGAATTATCATTCACACCAGTGTTTTACCCTAAATAATTTTAAAAGAATGCCTTTACTTTCAGTTTGATAACAACTAATTTATTCTGCAGCTAATTTTATTACTTTGTAATTAGTTTACCAGAGCTGGAAAGAAGACAAATATCTTTGTGATTGGTGCTTTGTAATGAACTAGATGAGTGAGTAAACACACAGTTATTGTGTCAGCCAAGGCAGGCCCTCTTTTTGTGGAGCGGGCCTCAGTTCTTTCCCATTGCTTTTCAGCATTCATTCCCTTGAGGTTTTGCTGTGAGTGTTCCACTGCTGAAATGTGTGCTTAAGCTTTGAGTTGATCCAGTGGCCGACATTTGCTAGTCAAGTTAGTGTCACTAATGAAGTTTAATTTGCATTTATTGCTTAAGAAGCTGAAGGGTACTTAGGACTGTCATTACTCAATCACATGCCCATAGGTGTATGCTTCATTAGGACCCATCTGAAGAGGAATCTAGAGCTTTTGCCAGATACCCTTGAGATTAAATCTCAGATATCAGTGAGAAGGTTTAATAGGCATATTCTGCCTCACCGGTGAGGAGTGGGTAAGAAGACGAAAACCTGGGAAAAGAGAAGTTCATCCTTAACCAAAAGGGCTAGAATCGCTGCCTTGAACTGGGCACTGGATGAAGGGCCCCTGAGATAGCAACAAGTGCAGGCCTCGTTTTCCACAAGCAGTCTCAATGGGCCCGAGGAACTTTCTTAAGAAAGATGTTTCTTGGGCAAGCTGTGCAGCAACTCAGCTTCACAAGGTGTTCAACAGCATCCTTTTCTAAAACGCTGCCTTTTAGAAGCACTGCTGCGAGGCTTACAGTCACTAAAAAGCTATGATGGTAAGCAGGAAACCCTGAAAGCCACTAATGGCCACTGCTGTCAAAAGACTTTGTGGCAATCTTCTGCAAGGATCCTCTGTTGGATCAGGCCTCACAGTCTGAGTTGCTGAGCTGTGGGCTTCCCTGGATAGCAGAGCAGGGTGGGGTATAGACTGATGGTATATTTTAGTATCGCCTCTCCAGGAAGAGAGAGTACTAATTTTCCATCAGGACATGGATGTGGTTGGAAACTCAGGTAGGCCTCAAGTTCAAGAAAGAATTATAACCCAGATTGTAGTTTTCCACCTGAGGGCACTGCTTAAGGAGAGGTGATATTCTGGACTTGCATTTCCTCCTATTTACTGCCTTCCCATGCAGACACTGACCAAACCCTTGCCTCTTAGTACTTCCTTTTTCTAGAGTTTGAGGTAACACATGGTTTATTCTTATGAAAAAAATTGTACTCTGAGAGTAGAGTCTTAGTTGATCAGATTCCCTAGCCAGCATTTCCTTGGGGCTTCTTGGCAATACCTGTGCTTTGGGGACAGTGTCCTAGCTCTACTTGTCTGAGGAAGACCAACTGGGGGAAGACAGAGCTGTGGCAAGTTGGATAATGAAGAAAATCCTCCTCCATCAACATCTCATATAGCAACTTTTTGAAGGCAAAACACACTGAATGTGAATTCACTTAAAGTAAACTTTAAGGTCACTAAAAATTAAATAAATTACCACTTTATTTATCTTTGGGACAAGCAAGGCTTAGCATCCTCAAAAACCCTGGAGCAAGATGATAAATATGTATGTGTGCATACATGTATGTATTTTTATCACAATGCCTCCTGGGCCTTGCACATGTTCATAAGCCATCACAGATGTCTTTAAAATTGAGGTGGCGTGGCAATGGGGGTGAAGCTAGGGGCTCAGGCCTTCTAAAGAGGTCCTATCCTTGCTGAACCATCCTGATCATCTCCTAGGCTTTCCTGCCTGCCCTCCTGGCTCTAATCTTAGAATCTCAGGCTCACCTTCTTTTATTTTCCTGTTGACCTCACCTGTTGCTGACACTGCTTTTCCTCTATGTTTGGGGCATTGGCACCACTGAAACATTTCTCCAGTGTTTGACCTCACGTGCGTCCAATTTTTGGCTTCACTATTTATTTTTTGGAGTTAATGCTCCAGAGACTTACTCTACTGGGGCATGAGATTAGACTTTCCTTTTCATATTATCATTTATCCCTCTTTTGTACAGTAGCTACATGCATTCTGCTCGTTTATTTAAATGCACACAGAGAGTTGGTGGGAAACACTAATTTAGATGCCTTCACTCTACTTTGAGAACTCCTCTAGACTCATTCACTTGAAACTCTTCACTCACTAGTATCTCTGGTTTGATTCTTTACCTCAGCTATGAATTTTCATTTTATTCTTTAGCTTGGATTATTGGCCTTGATCTTGATGTTGGTTCTCATTCGGGGCACAACTTTTGGTCCTACCTGCTTTCTAAACACTGCATCTTCTGATGAGAGACACCTCACTCCTGTCTTTGTCTTTGGGAAACATGAACTGGCTGGGCCTGTGTTTTGCCTGACTTCAATCAGGTGTTTGTGAATTGGAGGAAGGGGTGCAGTGCAGGAGCGTACTTGGACACCAGTCTGACAAAAGGCCTTCGTTGTCACCCTTTCTGCTCAAGTCTACACTGTGTCCTCATAAGACACTGGTCCATTGTAAAGCACAGTAACAAAGCAGCCTCAAGAATCCTTTCTTTTCTGCTTCTCTTTCTATATTTAAGGACAGGAAAACACATGTCTACTTTCATGCACAATGAAGTCCTTAAAATGCTGCAAATGACATATTTATGGACCATCTTTTGTCACTGGGACATAGTAGTGAATAAGAGAGACTCTGCCCTCGTAAGGTCCCAGGTAAGAGATGATTCCCTTTTCAGTAAATTAAAAAGAGGGTATTCAACTCCCTAATGACACTTTATTTATTTATTTTTTGTAGGAAATAATAGTTTATTTACATGTACTCACTATCCAGGGACACCTTATTCTTATTGGGCATCAGGTTGAAAGCGTCACTTGGAGATGAAAACTGGAATCCATAAGAGACATCACTGCCCTCTTGCTCTCACCTCCCAACCTCCATCTTTGGCTAAACAACAAACCAGGCTCTGGGTGATCATTCAAAAATCCGCTTTTCACTCTACTAGCGATGCATTTGGAGGGGGGAAAATGTGTTATTTTTAGACACCCATTTAAAGAAAAGTATAGCAAGTAATACTCTGGTTTTGCATGTAATAACTATTTTGTAAGCAGTAACTCTCCAATATAATTTGGGATAATTTTTCCCTAAGCTGTGTCACTGCTTCGCAATGGCCCCAGTAGGTCTCTGTTGTCCCAGAGTCCGGTACATTTCCATGGAAGGACCTGGGGCTTTCTCCTGGTAGAACCGATCCTTATGTTGTGGCATCACTCTTTCTGTAGCCAAACAGCATGGATGACTACAAAGGAGATAGTAGCGTCCAGCAGTTAGCAGAGGAAATAAGACACCTTATTGTTTTACCCACAGTTTGCTACCAATATTTTCAACACATGTTCTTTAATTTTATTGTTTTCCTTCAGGATGGAACACATGGTTGCCTGGCTTAAGTCCAATGACTATCTGAGGCTAATGTTATTCTGTTTTCAGCACACCTCATAATTTCTTCTGTTTCTCCAAGCATCTTATGAACTTATAAGACCTACACTTCTTATTACTTTTGTTCTCCTGGTTTATCACTCTTTTTACTCATCCAATAAGGGCGAAATACAATAAAATCCTCAAATAGTTATACAAACACTGCTGTACAAACTGTGTGGCTGGCTGGCTGGCGTTTGGTGTTCAAAAGGCAGTTGAAAGGGGTCAGTGTTTAATGTACGAAAGTGGAGGTTATTTGAAAGTTGAATATACCAAAAATACAGGACTGCTTGGATCTTGAATGCCTCTTCTCTATTATGGCTTTCGTAATCGGCATAAGTTTGGCAAAAAGGAGATTTCCAGCTGTTTCAAGTCACTGATGTATTCTTTTCTGGGTTGTTCTAAAAATATGTACAGGCTGTTTTCTTAAGTTTTAAATCAGAATTCTCTTGATAGATTTTTGCTTTGATTTGGAATCTTTTGGCTCAGGACTGTTTGCGAGAGTGAACTGGATGCTAACTTACCCTGAAAGAAAATTTCTGGAGCCAGAAAATCACGCAGCTCTTGCTATTTCTTCCCTTCTCTTTATTATTTCAAAATGTGTGCCCAGTCCTGCAAGTTCATGAATAACAAAATGTGCCCTACCATTTTAAGTGTGTAGGGAGAGAAGAAAGAAATTATTCTATGTTAAAGGAGTTCTACTTTAAGGGATGTGGGAGTGGAAAAGTCTGTGGGAGAGGCAGAAAGCTCAGGCACAAGGTTGTAAATTAAGGAAGAAATTTAAACTGTCAATGTACTGTCTATAAACAATCTACACGCTCTTCCCAGGTGGAGACTGCTTCTTATTTGTCTAAGTTCTGCTGCTTAACTGGCCAGTTGGTGTAGGAGTTGGGTTCCCATCGTAAGGCTTCTTGGGGCCCTCGAGGCAGATGGGAGATGAATAAAATCATCTACAGAAGAAAGCTAAGATTCAGAAGACTGGGAGAGCATGCAGGAGGACATATTTGTGAAAAGTGTGCTGAAATAGTGGAACAAACAAAAGCTTTAGAACCAGTGTACATGCATCAAATCCCAGCTATGCCACTAGGACAAATAGGTTGCTTATCTGCCCTAAGCCTCAGATGTTTCTCATCTGTCAAATGGAGATGATAATAGCACTTATTTCATATTAGGATTATAGAATTAAACACAACAATGTAAGTCAAGTGTCTAGTGGCTGTCCACCTAGCCAGTCAATACATCAGAGTTAATAGCAGTAATACAGCGGGTGAAGGAGTGATTAAAAAATAAGTGCTGATGACCAATAAACATAGAAAAATGTGAAATATTCAACCTTTTGACAAGTCGGGGGAATTAAAACAGTAATGGCTTTGTCTACATGACTGGCAAAAATAAAGAAGAGGGGACTATCCACTGCTGATGACGGGGAAGGAAAATGGGCACCATCACATGTGGCCGGTTGGAGTATGAATGGAAGTAAGGAATTTGGGGAGCAATTTGGTAATATCTATTTTAGCTGAATATAAACTCTTTGAGTCATTAATACCACTTCTGGAAATCTATTATAAATAAATAATGACACAAATATGTAAGCATATACGCATTCATATATTTGTGGATGTTCACTAAATAATTGTTTATAACAGCAATAGCACAAAAATTGAAAACAACCTAAATGTCTGCCAGTAGGGGAATATTTGAATAAATTATGGACCTTCTATTTAATGGAATACTAAATAGCCATTAAAATGAGGGAGAACCCATAATATATTAAGGTAAAATAAGCAAGTTGTGGGGACTACTAAGTATAAGGTCATTCTATTTTTCCGAGGAATGTCTGGGTAAACAGATAGATAGCTTCACTTATATAAATTTAAGGAAAAGTTGGGGGAGGACATGTACCAATCTGTTAAGAATAGTTTAGAAGGAGAGATGTTCATTTTTTTCTTTCTATATGAAGTGGTGGATTATAAGTTCTTTTTTCCCTTTTTTCTTTCTTTTTTTTTTTTTAGCATAGTCAAAACAATACCTAAGAAAAGAAAAAAAGGAAAGGAGAAAAGAAGAAAGGAGGAAGGAAGGAAAAAGGAAGGAAGGAAGATAGGCCAGAATGGACCGGCATGAGCTCCCTTCATATCTTTAGTGCTCAGTACAGCACTCCTGGCATGCAGTAAGTGCTGAGTGAATACTGAGTTGAAAATATTGATTGATTATTGTTCAACCAGGAAAGCATCATTAAAAAGATTTTGATCCTCTTTAGTTAGGAAAAAAACAAAAAAACAAAAAAACAAAAAAGCAACCTGGGCAGCAACTGTGAGAGGCCTGTACCAAGGCTCCTGGGAGTGAGGGAAGAACAGGGCACTGTACAGATTGTTCAGTGCTCTGCTGAGGAGGTCACAGAGGCTTTCACACCATGGTGAGCCTGGGCCACTCAGCGTTCAGATGTTGGAGTTCTCCGGGAAAGCTCAGTTGTGAAATTGTCCTTAAAGTTAAAAGCACCGAAGTCAGATGCTACCCGGTATCTGCCAAAGCCAAGAAGTTGCAAAATGCACATAATTACACAAACTCAAGAGAAACCAAATGTTCTTCCTCTTAGTTGTTATCAAAAGAAGTTCCAGCTTACAAGATAAAGGTAGGCCAAGTGATTTTACTGGACTTTTTTTTTTTTTTTTTTAAACCAGCTAAATGTCTGTCTAATTTCATGGATGCCAGCTTTGAGATGATGTGGTTTAATAAAACTTCAGTCCTCTCTTGGGGGATTTCGCAAAGCATACAAGGTTTCAAGACTCAGAATCTTAAGTGTAAATGGGCTTCTAAATAACACTTGACATCCAAGTCAATCCTTTTTCCCCTTTAAGTTAATTGGATGAACAAATTTTGGACACTAAAGGAAATACTTTCTCTTACTTGGACACAACAAATGGTATTGGAAATAGTGGAAAAGCAGTTGGAAGTGGGAAGACAGCAGGGATGTGAGGTGGGGGCAGGGCTAAGGACGATGCATTGGCAAGGCAGCTTTCGGAAACATAAAGAGAGCTGAGCCAAAGGCCACCCTGTCTTGGCGAGAACCCCTGCATCTTCCAGGAAGAGAGTTGAGGTTTGCTTCAGAGGGGCTGAGGCAGCTGGACGAGAAGCCTAAGGCTGTGCAGCATGAAACCCCCCATGGGCTGTGTCAAGATGGCAAAACTCTGGGAGAAAAGGGGATAGAATTGCTGGTCTGCAGACCATGCAGGGAAGCCCTGCAGAGGAAACGGGTTGGTTAAAGAATTGCAGAAAGGAATGTTTAATTGTCGATTGACTTTACACATTTTAAAACATTATTCTGAACTCTGTATTTAATACTGATTTAAAGCATTTTTAGAGCATCAGCAGAGTGCACGAGGACTCCTCAATCATCTGTCTGCTCCTGGATGTTCAGTTTGGTTCTAATTTTCCACTCTTGTAGCCATCTGTGCGGTGAAACTCTTTGTGCATTATGCTCTTCCTGCATCGAGGATAATATCCTAAGAATAGATTCTGAGAAGTGGAACAACTGGGTCAAAGGATATGAACATTTTTATGTGTCTTAATACACAGCAGGAAGCATTTGGAAAGCCAAATTGCTTTCCAAAGGGTTGGTTGAACCCAATCGCTTTTATTTCAAACAAGATTTTATGGGTGATTATGCAGGGCTTTTAATGAGATGTTTGGCTAAGAAATGATAGTACAAAAACTGACATTTATTCTGTGTTAATCATAGCTTTTCTACCCACTGTCTTATTTAATCCTCACAACAACCCTGTGAGACAGACATTATTATCCCCATTTGATAGATTAAATACTTT
>NW_011889021.1:1713820-1731448 GCF_000151845.1 Pteropus vampyrus | reverse complement strand
GAATGTTTAATTGTCGATTGACTTTACACATTTTAAAACATTATTCTGAACTCTGTATTTAATACTGATTTAAAGCATTTTTAGAGCATCAGCAGAGTGCACGAGGACTCCTCAATCATCTGTCTGCTCCTGGATGTTCAGTTTGGTTCTAATTTTCCACTCTTGTAGCCATCTGTGCGGTGAAACTCTTTGTGCATTATGCTCTTCCTGCATCGAGGATAATATCCTAAGAATAGATTCTGAGAAGTGGAACAACTGGGTCAAAGGATATGAACATTTTTATGTGTCTTAATACACAGCAGGAAGCATTTGGAAAGCCAAATTGCTTTCCAAAGGGTTGGTTGAACCCAATCGCTTTTATTTCAAACAAGATTTTATGGGTGATTATGCAGGGCTTTTAATGAGATGTTTGGCTAAGAAATGATAGTACAAAAACTGACATTTATTCTGTGTTAATCATAGCTTTTCTACCCACTGTCTTATTTAATCCTCACAACAACCCTGTGAGACAGACATTATTATCCCCATTTGATAGATTAAATACTTTTCCTAGGTCACGTGTTTACTTGAGTGGCCAAGCCATTACTTGAACCAAGCCTGTCTGACTTCGGGACACTTAATGCCCTAAGCTTCCCCCCAATCTGTGTTGCCTCTAGCAGTTTCAAGAACAAAATCCAAGGAACAACGATGCACCTGAGATGCATTCTGAATCCCAAGGAGCCATGAAGCTGTATGTTGATTCTTTACAGATAACACTACACTATTGGTGAGAAAGTTTATTTCAGAAGAAATACATTTTATTTCACAGTGAAATGAGTTGATTCTTTATCACATTCTGTCTATTTTCACTGCCATTACCTTAATTCAGACTCTTATTACCTTGCCTTGAACCACAAGGTTGCAGATTGTTGCCTCTTCTTGCAACCTCTCCACAGTCCAGAGTGGAAGGGGCAGGATAGTCCTGAACTGGGTCCCATGGTTTATCTTCTGAAAACACGAGTTTTGACCATAGTATTCTTCATGGTTATAATCATCATGAAGCCTTCATTGGCTCTTATTGTCAATAGAAGCAAATATAATGTTGGTGCTAAAAGTCCTCTAGGACCCTAAACTAACCACCCTACCAACAATTTCTGTCTGTATCATGTTCTTGTATCCAGGGGCTTGCAGCAGGATGACAGCATGTGACATGGTCTAGGTTTCCAAGGGCTGACTAGAGTAAGCCATTCTATCCAAGGGTGGCCAAAGAGGAAAGAAATCATAGGGTGGATTTAGGCAATGAGAGGCTGTATTGTCTCTCTAGTGGCTGAGACTCATTCTACGGGGTCAGACAGCTTGGGGTTCAAATCCCAACTCTACCATTTATGGGTGAAGTGACTTTGGACATTGATATCTCAAGCATCAACTTCCTCATCAGCAAAATGGGGCTGAGAACAATATCATTTCACAGAGTTATTTTGAGAATTAAAGGAGGTAGGATATTTAAAGTGGTTAGCACACAAAGGCCTAGGTAAATGTTAGCTTCAATTCTATATACATGAGCCAGAATTGAGAAGTAAATTTCTGAAGTAAACATTAGCATGAAGTTCTCAGGGCCTGAGAGGGGTGGAAATGGAAATGTAGGTAAGAGTCATGCTGAGGCAAGATGACAAAGGATGGGCAGGGAATAAGGAGGGTACGTTGGGCAAAAGACATGACCAGGCTTGAAACTTATTTTTCAGTTGGTTAGAGCATATGGCATATGTCTGTTTAAGTTGTTTAAGCATATAGAGTCAGAGCAAACATCATTCATAATTTCCCACTACATTCACTCTCTACTCTTCCCACTGTACCCCCACGCCCAACTTTCCCCTGAACACGCCATTGCCTACCTGTCCACTTACCTCTATATAGCTTACCTCCTCTGGAAGGCCTTCTCCTCACAAACCTGAATCCTATCTGTTCTACAAGATCCAGAACAAATCTCCATTATTTTACACAGCCTCTCTGGAGCCTCATTCTATCCCTCCCCTCCCCCCCCCCCCCCCCCCCCCGCCAATACAGCCAAGCTCTCCCTGTTCATATTCTTCTGGCAATTATTCTTTTCACGATTCACTTGGCAATTAATCACATACTGTCTTGTGATGCATTTACTGTTGTTGGCTTAAACAGATAAAAATATCTTCTATGCCTGTTTAACTTGTCACATGTGTCTGGCTTGCCTTTCTGAAGGGGAGTCCAAAGGGCAAGCCAGGAATTATTAATAGGAAATAGCTCCTTTAGAAAGAAATAATAATAACGAGGCCCATATACTTTTCAAACTCATTTTGCATGTCTTATTTCATTTAATCTTCATGCAACCTAGGGTGGTGCATATTATTATTAGGATTTACTCCTCAGCATAATAATCTTTATTGATTATAAGACCAAATGCAAAATCTTTCACTGAAAGGCCCCCTCATCCTGTTAGATCAGTTGGACTGACATAAAAAATAAGAACACTTTGCTATGTGAACATTAACTTTGATGTATGGATGTGGCCAGTCTGATGAGAAAGTGTGTTGATTAGTCTGGATCTAGGTGTAAATCAGCAGAAATCTGAACCACTACAAAGACATAGTGGATCAGGGAGGTCCAGAACAAATCTACTCAGTAGGTTTAGGCCAAGGGTTTGTCCAATGCCCTGTTTTGAAGGAACTGATTTTTAATCCAACTTCACTCTGTAGTGATATTTGTATGCTATTTGTAGTGACTGTATATACATTTTAATCTCTTTGGTAAAATGTATATGATTCATTCTGTTATGTAGGTTCAGGTTTCGTCGACACTCTTGCTGGTGTTATCCTCTCTGTTGTGAGGAACCTCTCCAGTTGTCGATAAGGAGTATCAAACCCCTCATTGATTGGTCAGCATCCTGATGTCTATGGTGGGCGGCTCACAAAACACATCCCCTTATAGATCAGTCTGTACAGAGTATGCTCCTGTTTATAGGAACTGCCACTGAAATACACATGGACCTCCAAGAACATTGTGCTAAGAAGGCAGGACCTACCAGCTTGACAACCATGACACCATCTCCAAATAAGAATAATATCCAAAGAAGAATGAATGGAACTCATGAAAACCAAAGCTGTAAGTGCTATGGAGGGCTAAATTAAAAGCAGGGCAATGCTAGGTTCAAACCCAGAGCTGGATTCTGAACCAATCCCCTGGTCTGTTCTAATCATTTTTTTTTCAGAAAAATGGCTACAAGATTCCATAGATGAGTTATGAGTTCAGCCAAGTCTGGCTGAGAAAGGCTTTTTAGGAGAAAAGGGTGGGAGGCACAGGACTTGAACAGTCAGGGCTAATAGTAAAGGGAGAGAAAACAATTCATATAGATCTTGGATGGTAAAGGACGGAGTATATGCCGTGGGCAAAACTGCCAACTCAACTCTGCGGCCAACAGCAAGGACTAATGGCTGTAATATTTAATAGAAAATGATTGGCTTTGCTGATGGAGGGCTAGTTTTAGGTAGACCCTGTGATAAGGAAAATGTGTGATACTATGTTTGCTTGACGGGAATAATTCAGCAAAAGCATGCGCTTTGCATTGTCATTACTCCGATGTCTAAGCAGAAATGCCTCAGGGCTAAGAGAACTGCAGGAGAGATTTGCAGTGACTCTCCAAGGATTACCTTCTAATGAGAGCTGGGTGTGAATGGGGATGGGGAGGAGTGGGCTGATGGAGTTTGTGCCCTGGTGTCTTGCTGACTTGAGCATCTGGAGCTCTTGTCTTCTCTGGGCTCTGAGTACTGAAGGATGACTGCCCACTCAAAGACAAGGTGACAAGATTGCAGCTACATGCTGCATTGACCGGGGCTTGCAGGGATTCCAGAGGCTGGTAGGACAAGTAGTCCCATTGTTTCTTTATCTTGCCTGATGGCTCTTAGGAATTCCTAGGTGGAAATGGTCTTGGGGTGAGGAAAGTGCCAGCAGCCCAAGGTTGGGTGTCTAATGTTGAGAGAAACAGAGCAGATATGGGGAAAGCCAGATCAGAGCCAGGGAACACAAAGAAATGGGTCAGTGCAACTGTGGTTTGTGCTATGACAGCCTTAACACACTTGCACTCACAAGGTGATGTTCACTTTCTCTACCTAGCTGGTGACAGCTCTCATCTTTTCCATGAGAGGAAGAAATATTCTTTTAGCTTAGCTTTCAACCCCCTCAACCATTTGATGCTTCAAAGGTGACAGCAATTAATGATGATTGTAACAGTTATGAGTCATTAATCCATCAATTAATAAATTAATCTCTTTCCTCATTCTACAAAGGATCTGAGGCAGGAGTTATTAGTAACATTTATCATGGTAACTAAGCGAAAATGATGATAGCATTGCAAGGAGCCTGGACAAACGGTAATTGGAATCATGACTGCAATAGCTGTGAGTCAGTAGATCGATGCCAAGTACAATGACTATTTGGAGGAAATATTTATGTTAATAGATAAATGAGGAAAGAGATATGGAAGAGCCAATCTGTAAGTAAGCAGGGAAGACATAGGTGGAAGTTTGCTAGGGACTAATACTGGTCGAAATGATTATAAAATGAAATTATTATTTTGTTTAATGCTTTAGTTCTGGGCAATGTTCTGGATGCTCTACATGATGCTATCTCATCTAATCCACAGAATGGCCTGCACACCTGTTTATAGATGAGGAAACTGAGGCACTTCAATAGTTGCAAATCCATCAAATCACCTTTGGAATTGTGGACGACTCCTTCTTATGGTGCTGTCTTTTTTCCCCTTTGGATTGACTTTACTGGAGTCCCAAGTATATGGTTTAACTGATGCTCTCTCCAACTTTCTTGCTGCATTGGACACGTGGTTTCAACTCCACAGAAAGAAAGCAGATTCCACTCAAGACCTCATGTGGCAACATCAAGGGATATTATCTCTCACATCCACATACCCTTTCATCTTCTGTAAGGGTCATTTACATTTATTACTGTATTTGATCCACACAATGAACTGTGAGGGAATGAGTATTATCATTCTTGTTTTATAGATGAGGACTCTGACAATTAGAATGTTAAAGTGACTTTCCAAGTTCCCAGAACCAGCAAGTGGCAAAGAGAGGCTAGGCTGACAGACAGTTTAAACCCCAACTCCACAACTTGCTAGATGTGTGACTTTGGGTACTTTACTTACCCTCCCTGAGCCAAAGATTCCCTATTTGTAAATGGAGATAATAAGCCACAGCTCACAGGGCTGTTATAGGCATTAAGCACCTTACCCAGAACTTAGGAGATGGCAGGTGCCTAACAAATGTTCATGCCTTCCTTCTACCTTTCTTTCAACTCTAATGTTGGAGGGCTGAGGCAGAACAAACATTAACTATGATACTCAGAATAATAGGAGAGAAAACTTACTGGCTCTAATTAGATCTTAAAAACATTTTAACAAGACGTTGTGTCTGCTAGCAATACTTAACGGTTCAAGTGAGATTTTGTGCAGTAAAGGGTCTATACTTCTAATTGCTCAGAAAGTTGTGTTCCACCAACATTACTAAGCAGAAGATGGGGAAATAATAGCTCTTCTTTGGCTTCTTCTGCAGGGAACACTAAGATGATCTAATTAGTATGCCTGGTGTCTCCAAAATTGAATTCAACCTAAGAGTATGCTATTAAAGGCTCCCACATTAGACAGGAAAGTAATTTGAAATGACTGAGCTATCTGCACAAACACCTTAATGTTACTCTAATGGGCCCAGAAAAAGGATGACATCAAATACAGTTAAAAAGAATTTAAGTTTAATTGCTGCCTAATAAAATTATTAGTACATTTTCCTAACCATAAAGTCATTTCACAGTCATGGATAAGATTTTACAATTTGATAAATGATCAAGCAGAGCTTGCTGCCATAGGTCCTTGTTTATTTTCTTATATTCTTCCCTTGCAGAAACATTTGCTTGGATGCCAACTAATTGCTGGTCTCTCCACATCTGGACCCATTTGGAGTCTTGGTCATTGCCAAGAGGAGCCAAAGGACACAGTGTTTTGCTGCTCACTTGGTATCTGAAATGACACCTTCATGCTGGAGAATGAAGTCTTTTCTGCTTTTCAGGGAGCAGTATCCCTCCAAAGAGCACTGGAATGTGTTGACCTAACAGAGTTGATGCTAGGCCGTATGATGCCTTTTGGAATATTAGAAAAAGGAGCCCCATTTGGATGGTCAGATTAGAAAAAGACATCCCTTTGGGCGGATCCAACTTGACAAGCAGAAAAGAAACTGTATTTTAGCTCCCATTGACCTTCTCAGCTGGATGCACAGACTGCACAACCGTGTATGGTAGTTGAGAGAAATGAGGACCCTGTCACTAAAGGCATTTAAACAGAGGTAGGGTGACTATCTGCTAGGAATGTATGAAGTGGTTTCTAGCACTGGATGGAAACTTGGACTAAGGGATGGGTGTTTGGAGATTATACCTAATGTCTGATAGACAAAAGCATTGATCTTGTGCAAAGATGAAGTAGCCGAGATTAGAATCTGGCCCTCTGATTCTGAAATTCTTGCTCCCTTAGCATTGCTGGGTTGTCTTCTATAGCTCCCTGTGGGATGATTTTGACTCGAAAGTGAGTAAGCTTCCCTCATACATGCCTGTTCAAATGTGATTTGAAAAGATTAGTGAACTCAGAAAGTGAGTGAATAACTATTAGAAATAATAATGTATGGAAATAAGGCGTCTAAGGGACAGACACCAAGGGGTATGTATATAAGAGAGTCTAAGGCTGTTAGAGACCCTTCTCCATTTGAAAGCGTTTGGAGCACAAGTATGAGAGTTAAAACAGAATACAGGTGTTTCCAGACCTTTCCAGAGACTCACAGCAACTTACAAACCACCATTTTTCAGCTTTCATGGTCAGTTCATGGATAGAACCACATTTACCAGAAATCCCTTGACAGTTCTAATTTGATCCTGTTTAACATATTATTGTCTTTCTATTTGAAAGTAATTTAAAAATGATATAACTAAAAATATGATTTCATTAAAACAATCTTTATGAGAGTTATCATGATAAAGAAACCTACAAATGTGGGGAAAAATCTTTTGTCAGACCAGAAGTGTCATTTTAGCAAAAACAATAGGAGTCAAGAGCAGAGAAAAGAGCCGATATGTGCTGAACATGTCCTGTGCCAGGTAGGTTTTGTTATTCTTCTCATTGTAGAGATTAGAGAACGGGCCCAGTTACCTGGGGTCACATGGCTTGTACATGGAAGAGTGAGGTTTGATCCCAGGTCCATGTCACCTCAAGGGCCTTGGACATTTTTGTACTCTGCACTTATTTCCAAGAACAATCATTCATGTTCCAACCTGCTCTCATTTTCTCCATGCTTCTAAATCCCTTGAGGTCTTACTCTTCGCTAGGCTTTCTACTCAACTTGCCATTAACTCTTTTAGGGGAGAAAGTTATAGCTGACTGGCTGGAAAGGTGATTGGAGGGAATGGAGGGAACCTGCCTGCTGCCTGACTTCTCGCCATTAGGCAGTTGAATCAGCATTGTCCAAAAGGATGCCCAGCTGTTTAATGCTAAGCTCCAAAAAGACTAAACAACTATAGAAGTGGAAATGACATATATTTCATCTCTTTGTAGTGGGAAAGCCATCTGGTGTAGCTTTCTTTCCTATGTGCTTGTGGCCTTTATACGCAATTGTGTAGGGAGTCTGGTTGAGAATTTTCTTAGATCTGAAATCAGCCTTTGGACAGAAACCATTTTTCTTCTGGAGCTTGTATCTATAGGAGAAGTCATGACCCCAGTGATTTCCTACTGAGAGATACCTGGGGAACAGCATGGGGCCATGTTTAGTCTGACAACTGGTACCTTGTCCAGGGCACATGACTAGTGGAGGGAACAAACTGAAGAGAAGTTTATTTCACTATGAAATCTCATTGCCAACTTACATCTAAAGAAAGATATATTCCTTCATTCATTCATTCACATATTCATGCATTCAAAATATTAATTGAACCCTACTAGGTACCAGGTGCTGGGGGAGAAGATTAAGAAATCAAAGACAATCAAGACTCGTTTTTTCTGCTTTTGAAGAATTCGTATGATAGTATGAGGGGAGGTAAATGTGTGTTTAGTCATTCAACAGTAAGAACTTAATATGCGTCTGTGCCAGAAGTTACAAAGAACGAAGACAATCCCTGTCCTCAGGGACTTCTCAGTCTGTTAGGAAACACAGAGCATAATCAGAGTGAAGTGTAGTAGATGTCAGGTCAGAGGCAAAAACAGGGTGCCATGGGAGCAGAATAGGGGAGAATCTATATTAGGCACGTGCTACAGGGAGGCTTCTTAGTGGAGGTGATACATTAGGACTTGAAGGAGTTAGCCAGGTGAAATTAGTAGGGGAATGGGCATTGCAAGTAGAAGGAACTGCAAGGGCAAAGAAAAGAGGTTGGGAAAAGATGTGAAACATCTGTGGAAGAAGTTCTAGGAGCCCAGTATTGCTGAAGCAAAGGGTGTGTGTGTTTGGGTAGCAAATAGGGAGGGTGTGGTGAAGATGAAGGTAGAGAGGAAGTTAGGATTGGATTACACAGCGGTTTGTGTATTACATTGATGAATTGAAATGTATCTTGGAATCTTTGTGAAGCCATAGAGAGATTTTAAGTAGGGAATGTAGGGTGACCAACTCATCCTGGTTTGCCCAGGACTGTCCTGATTATAAAACTCAAAGTCCCACCTCCTGGGAACCCATTTAGTCTTGGGCAAGTTGGGATGGTTGCTTACCCTACAAGGAAGGGACAGGAAGGATCACTGTAGAAGCCTCATGGAGATGCAATGAAGGGGGTAAGATGGAAAGCATGCAGATCTGTACGGAGTATGTGAATCAAGGAAGTTAGCAGTGAGGGAATACTTCTGAAACAGGAGGTAAAAACATCTAAACTTCATCACCTTTTACTTTGTTAGGGGGAGGAGGAAAAAACAAAGCTAACTCGAATCCCTGTTTTCTGCTTGCTCAATTAGCATCATAAAGAAGATTTTTAAAAATGCTACTGTTGGAGGTACAGAAAAGGAAAGTATACCTGTAATGCCCTTTCTATGGCCAGGTATCATCCTGAGTGATTTATATAAAGTATCTCATTTAAATGCATAACAATTATGAGAGAATGTTAGTTCTCCACTGTGCAGATAAAGACACGGGGGCTCAGAGAGCCTGAGTCCAAGGTCAATACTGCACTGGCATTTCTAGTCTTCTTTTCATCCCCAGCCCCTACACCACCACCGCTGCAAGACAGGGCAGAGGAAGCCGGAATTGAGTGGGGCTTTGCTGGAAGAAGCTATTTATCCAATGGAAAAAGAGAGAGAAGGGGACAGCATGTGCCAGCATTCAAGGGTATGAATGAGTATGGAGTATTCTGGAAAAGCCCAAGAATGTCTTTGGCTGTCTCTGTGGGACAAGAAATAAATACATATGGATGTCAGAGTTAATTATTCTTGACCTTTTTATGCAGAACATTTGCAATGATGGCGAGATGCTGTCTCATGTCTTGACCCACTCAATGCATTTTAATTGCCCAAGTAAAATAAACAAAAATAAGCCGAATGATGCTTTCTTCATGGTTTCCAAACTGCTTGCAAATCCTAATGGCTTGCCAGTATTTCCCAATATGAAGCTGACTGAGTTGTGGCGCAATGACCTGAAAAAAGGAGATCTGTACAAGTAGAGACCACCACACCCTGGATTTTATTTTCCTTTAAGGAGGTCTTTTGTTTAAGGACAATGAATTGGGGTGAAAGTGCTGTATTCTTGTAGATGTAATTACAGTGGAAGTGGCTTCTCTCTTCTTCACTGATTCATTGAAACTATTCATCATTGTGCCAGTTTAGCAGGCTGCCACGGTCTCTATAGGAAATGTACTTTGAGGTGTCTGCTACGGCAGCTACAATTAAAATCTATTGAGCAGTGGGATAACATGAACCAGACACTTGCCACAATAGTAGAGGTGCTGGAGAAAAGAGGGATGTGTAATTAACAAATAACTTGAAATGAGGATGGGGGCATCATGTGGACTGACACTTTAATGCTTCTTTTACAGGAACTGTATAAGTGCAAAATTACTTTACCAACTCTAGCCATGATTTATTTAGGTATTTATTGTATTTATTAGTGAGTTCTTGTATGACGATTCAGTCTTAGAAATATCTGTTCTCATTTTTTTATAATCATCGAATCCAAGGAATAAAAAAAAGCAGGTTGATTTAATTTTCTTTCCCACCCATGGGGTGGGAGTGGAGATTGTTCTTAAGATGAGACAATGTTCCTGTAGGATTCTGTGTTGTTTCTGATTTCTAAACCCTCATTTAATTGAAGAATTTTGTGTAGAATGTAACCTATGAGAATAAATGACTCTTCCCCATTCGCTTGAGACCCAAGTATGTGTGTGTTTTAAGATGATCTAGTAAAGAAAAGAAATCAGAGAATCCTTGATGTAAATATACTTCCCATGACAATGACCTTGAAAAGGAACAAGAAACAAGTCTCTCAATCTTTGAAATACTTTTGAAATTCTTATCTATGTCAGTTATGAATAGGTTTCATTGCGTATAACTTAGAAATCTCAAATATCATAGCTTAAAATAAGAATAAAAGATATTTTTCTCTTATGTAAAAACATTCGTAAGTGGACTGTCCAAGGGACAAAAAAAGGGGCATGCTCCCTCCTTTCAAGGACTCTTCCAAAGTGCATTCTTACATCTTATTGGTCAGGATGTGTTTTAATGGCTATAGCTAACTCAAGTGAAGCTGGGAACTGTAGTTTTGAATCTGGGTGGCCATGTATCCAGCTTGTGATTGGTATTCTGATTTTAAAAGATGCAGAAGAACAGACAATGGGGTACATATTAGGTTACTTGACAGTGGCAGCTAAAACGTATCCATGGGCTTTCTCTGAGTTTCTGCCATTTCACTACGGCCAGTAAATTTCTTGTAGGACAGTGATTCAGATGAACAAATCTGTTTCCAGAATTAATGGTTAACAGTGGCTGAAGCTGTGGTTCTCCTGACCTGGTCACTCAACCCCCAAATGTGTCAGGTAACATACTAAGTTTTTCTGAGTGTCGCTGTTTTTCGCTCTTCTGTGTGCCTCTGGTGTTGTGCCGGGGGGGTTCGTTCTTGTTTTTTTTTTTGGGGGGCGGGTTTCCTTGGAATTGGTTTTTTCCCGTTTTGAGGGGTTTTGGGTTCCAGGCTTCTCCACCTCCTTCCTTCCCGTTAAACAAGGCAGCATCTGTGCTGGGAGAGGAGCCTTTATGGGTATGGGGATAACCAGAGCTGCTGCTAATGGAGCGAGTCTCTTTCTTAGGACTAAATATGGAGGGCAGCAACTCAAGGGAGCGTTTGGTTCCCAACACAGCCTGGCGAACTCAGATATAGATGGTCCCCAATTTATGGTGGCTTGACCTATGATTTTTGACTTTACAATGGTGTGAAAGTGATTTGCATTCAGTATAAACTGTACTTGGAATTTTGAATTTTTATCTTTTCTCGAGCTAGCAATATTCAGTAGGATACTCTTTTGTGATGCTGGGCAGTAGCAGTGAGCCACAGCTCCTAGTCATCCATGTGATCAGGAGGGTAAATAACCAATACTTTACAATGTATTCATTGTGTTAGATGATTTTGCTCAACTGTAGGCTAATGTAAGTTTTCTGAGCACATTTAAGGTAAGCTATGATGTTTGGGAGGTTAGGTGTACTAAATATCTTTTTAACTAATGACATTTTCTACTTATGATGGGTTTATTGGGATGTAACCCTATCATAAATCGAGGTGCATCTGTATATTGTTTCTGGAAACTTTGTGGTTTTATGCATATGTTTTTCTCTTACCCAATGTCTCCAGAGGGATGACAGTAAAATCCTTAAGTCACAGATAGCTCACAAGGATGTCTTCAGAATCAATGAAGAAAGAAGGAGCTTCGGATGCTGGAACCCTACACTTTGCCAGGTTTGGAAGGTCAGGGAGAATTCGGAGGACTAGAGAGAGGGAAGACCTCAACTCTTGAAGGAAAGGAAAAAGGGCTGAATTTATAGAAGTACTACTAAATAGGGTTCTGAATATTCAATGAGATGATTCACATAAAGTGTTTAGCAGTCTGGCACTTGGTAACACAAAAAGTTCACTGTTATTATTAGTAAATTTAGGAAATATTACAGATTGGTGAAGGAGCTATTTTTCAGTAATTCTGAAATCATGCCAGTAAATGAATATGAAGGATAACAGGGGTGGTGACAAGGAAGGTGACTTCAAATAGACAAGATTCAACCCAACCCTGAGCAAATGAACTGTACTCATTAGTAGTACTGTAGAAGCTTTCTTGATGATCCACTGCTTAACCTCCTTGCAGGACTAACCAATGCTTGTCAGTTCCTCTGTAGTAAATGTTGACAGAGCCACTCCACGCAGAATGCTTCAGCCATGTGCGTTCTTTGCTATTAGCAGCATGCTTATGCTCTTGCTGTAGAGTTGTACATTTACTAAGAGTTGTGTATGTTACCAAATCTCCTTATGCCAGCTATTCTTATACTGTCATTACATAATTTAATTTTTTAAATTTAATGAACAATGAGTGAGAAAAAGGTGACTACTTTGAAAGGACACAATAAATGCAAGTTGCTAAACATATCGTATAATTAGATAGCTGTCAAAGATAGGGAAAAGTCGTAAAAATCAGGGTTTCTGCAGTCAGTTTGCTTTGCAAGTATCTTTAAATGCTAGGTCCACTTTCAAGAAGCCTAAATTGGAAATCAGGGATGATGGGTTTCGGGAGTGCTTTATATTTTTGACAGAAAGTACATTTATATATGATTTAAAATATTTGACATATTCATGTATTACTTTTTATAATTCCCTGCTTTAACACATTCTGTTTTAGATTACACTAATCAACTGCTGCTGCTGACTGAGTTGGATTGGAGCTCATCCACCACACTAGATATTCTTATCTATGCTTTGGTTGGTGCTCAACAGATAGCCAACATAGTTTATTTTATATATTCAGCAAAGTCTCCATTATTTTAATATAATTCTTTTTTAAAGGCATCAAGAAATTCTTTAATAATTCCTGATTCACATCTAATGTCTCAAACACAGAAAAAAGTGTCACAATTTCATGATATCTTAGAAGAATCAGAGTTCTACAAGTTGACTACTGTTTATTATTTTTAAGTAATTAATTTTAATATTATTTACTTTAAATCCATAGAGGTTTTTAAAAATTTTTTAAAGTTTGAATATTTGGGAAAATCAAAACTCAATTTTATTACCACTTATTATGACATATTTAGCAAATCTGTCAATCAAATGCACTGGGCATCAATAAATCAGAAAGGCAACCTCCAAGACAGCTAGGTTGAGTTCAGACTCAGGGACAAGTGGTTCCTTTGTAGTGGGCTTATGTAAGTGAGAAGCTGGATACAGAAAAGAGTACTTTGATTAGCAGGAGAGAGACTTCAATGTAAAGGAAAGCCAGCCAGTGAAATACCAGAGCATTATAAGCTCTCTTCCCATTGCAGAATTTTGCCAAGGCATTCACATTGAAGGAAGTCACACTTGGTGTAATACTGTATTTTCTAATATAAATTAGAAATGGAAACAAATAGCAAATATAACTTAAGGGGGATCTTTGAACAATTGCAGATGGAAAGACACAGAGTACTCCTCATAATTAGAATTGATACCAGAAAGTGGGATTGAGTTAAAAACAAAGGATCAGAATGATGTCAGAGACACAGCTGTATGTTGGAGAGACAGAATCAAAATGTTTAAAGAAGAGATTCTAGTTTCACCTCTACAATGATGACTTAGCTTGTATCTGACCAACAACAAGTAGAAAAGATGGATAAAACAAAACAAAACAATTTGGCTCAGAACACTAGAGAGCTCTCAATGTGGCCAGGACTTGAAGGCCAAGATCCTGGAGAGAAGGGAAATGCATAGAAGTGAGTCAGATATTCTGAGCTGCTTCCCCATTAGGCACTGGCTTTTTCATCAGCCATAGAAGGCTGGAAGCTGAGCATAGCTTTTGGCAGTCTCACAGGACTGGGGAGAGAAAATGACTTGAGCCAAGATCCTGAGAGAAAGAAAGGACAGAGAAGTGAACCCAACACTTGGCGCTGCTTTTCCTTCTGAGGCAGTTGCTGATTTGTAAGAGTCACAGGACAGAAAGTTTGCAAATCTGAGTAGAAATTAGTAGCTAAGAGGTTGAACAGAGCTTTCAGCAGCTTCATCGTTTGAGAAGATTAAAATTGGAAGTCAGAAACCATAAGAAGGAGAGAAACTGGTAAGCTCCGCAGGCTTTTGGTTAGGGCTCTCAAACAGCCACACTTTTGGAGTAAGGTGGACCACAAATAAAACAATTCCCACAAAGACTGAAATTCGGCTTCAAAACAGCCTAACTCAAGATTTGACTAAAATGATCTTCCCTACTCTAACCATCTTCTAGAAGTAGAAGTAAATTTTCTGTGAATGAAGATAATGTCATCCAAAGCTTTCACAGTTTTTCATATATAATGTCTGGCATTTAATAAAAAATTATGAGACATACCAGGGAACTAGACCAAGAAAAAAAGATACTAGAAACAAACCCACAGATAGTTCAGATATTATAGTTATCAAACCTGAGTTTAAACAAGAATGGTGATTAATATGCTTAAGGAAATAGAATCAAAATGGAAAATTTTAGCAACAGACTGGAATTTATAAAAAAGACTCAAATGGAAATTCTAGAACTGAAAAATATGATAACTGGAATTAAGAACTAACAGGTTTAAGAGTAATTAAGACCAGCGGAAGAGAGAATTAGGGAATATCCAGACTAAAGTACAGAGGGGAAAAGTGATGCAGAATGTAGAAAAGAAAGCTTAAGAAGCCTATGAGAAATGATGGAAAAATTAACATATGTGAAATTAGAGTCCCAGGAGGAGACAGAAAATTGAGCCAGAATCAATCTTTGAAGAAATAATGGCCATAAATGTCCAAAACTGACAAAAGATTTCAAGCCATGGATTCAAGAAGTTCTGCAAACCCCCTGAAAGAATAAATACAAACCACATCTAAGCATGTAGTAAAACTGCTGAAAACCGGAGACAAAGACAAAATCTTAAAAGCCGCTGTGGAAAAAGACACGTTATCTTTAAAAGAGCAGCAGTCAGACTGACATGTGACTTCTCAATGAAATGATGGAAGCCAAAGACAGAGGAAAATGTCTTTAAATTCCCGAAAGACAATAATTGCCAACTTACTTATTTTAAAAAGAATCCTTCAAAAATGGAGGCAAAATAAAGACATTTTCAGGCAAACAAAGACTAAGAGAATTTTGCCTGCAAATTTTCACTAAAAGCAATGCTAAAGGAGTTCTTCAGGTAGAAGGAAATGACCCCCGAAAGAAAATGGAAAAATGCAAAAAGGAGGGAAGAGCAACAGAAGGGGTAAATATACTATTCGGGTAATGCTAAATGAATACTGACTGTACAAAACAATACTAATAATGCCTTGTAGGGTTAAATATATGCGAATTTTAATTATTTGGCAACAACAATATTAAGATGGCAGTGGGGTGAGGGGAATTAAAGTGTTCTAAGGTCCTTGCATTGTCCTGGATGTAGTAAAAGTATATTAGATGCTAACATATTAGATTCCAGGGAGTCAGGATGCATGTTGTAAAATAATGCATATAGTAGAAGAATGTAAAATTAATAAGCTAATGGAGGTTGGAATAATAAAACAAAGGCTTAACCCAGGCCAGGCACATACCCTGCTAACCAACATTGCTGCTGTCCTTGGCCCTAATTTGGAGGTCTTTGGAGTTAACCTCAACCTACTTCTTGGTGATTAGGTTTGCATATTATATATACTTGGTATATATAAATATGTATTTGCTCAAGTTTGGGGTCGCTAATTTGCATGTAGATAATTCAAAAAGGTGAATTTTAAATGATCACCAAATCTATTTCAGAAAGGAAACCCTGTGGACATTGGTACAGAGGAAAATCTCATTTGGAACAACCCAACCGTGTTTGCAGTCATAATCCCACAGCATCAGCCAGATAAGCATGCCCTCTATATTTGCATTGATTCCTGAATACATTCTGCAAGGAGTTCATTAAATTTTAAAGAATAAATTAATTTTGCTCCAGATAACATATACATATCTGTCAGTGCTTGTTGGTTAAATGTATGCATCTATAAAATCCTATGAAATACTTGGTCTCTGCACTGTATTACTGACAAAGCAAATAGTCTCCCCTTCCTTATTCCTCATTCAGAAAAAATCTCAATAAGAATCTATACTCTATACAAAAGTACCCCAGAGCTGCTCTCAGGAGTTGTAGTTACCAAGGAACAGGCTTCCCATAATGTACATGGATCAATGCCCTTTGGAATAGCATTGGCTTGCCAGTTAATAGACTTTTGATTTTCTTTACCCATTGATTAATGAAGCAGTAACTTTGCTTTTGAATAGGGAGGTCAATTAAGAAGTACGGTAACTGAAGGCCACTGGGAAATAGATTGTAGTTTGGAGAACCAGTGGTGGGTGTGAACAAAAAGGAAGTGGAATGGCTGACTTTGGTAGACCAGTCCTGTCACGGAACTGAGGGCTAAAGTGTTCAACTTAATTCAGCAGACACTTATCAATATCTGATAAGCCATATGCAAAGCCTGACTGGAGAGAGGAAGAGGTGAGTCCAGGGCACAGCCTGGCCCAGATTGACTCCTATGTTGTGTTCTTTCTTCCAGAGGCAGATGCAGACATCTATAATACAGGGAAAGAAACGGTCCAAATAAGGATACAAGATGCTGTGGAAGATCCAAGGAGGCAGAAACAACATGCATTTGGAAGGACCAGGAAAGGCATCATGACACGGTGGGATATGAGAGGCTGGGTGTAATTCTGATAGATACAGATGGGGAAGGAAAGCTCTTCTAAGGATGGAGAGGCAACATGAGGAAAAGTAAAGAGCTAGCGAAAAAGGAAGAAATCAAATTCCAGTGCTAAAGATTACTAGCTGTGTGATCTTGGGCTAGTTACCTAACTTTTTTGGACTTTGGTTTTCTCATCTGGAAAATTATAATCAATGATAACCACCTATGCAAGGTTGTTGTGAAGATTCATTGAAATTGGTAAATCTAAGGAATCTATCATAGTACCTGGTAGAGGACAGACAATAAATGGAAGCTATAAACCGCATGCTGTTTAAAAATGATAGCAAGACTGAAAGAATCATTTGCCTTCCTTTCTGAAACAAAGGCAGTATACTGCTTTTTGGGGTTTTTGCCTATTTGAACTCTGATTACTTGAGCTCTTTCAAGGTAAGATCTGTGTCTTATGCACTCTGTATGCCTTCCCGCTTACCTCAGGGCATGGCCCATAATAGATGCACAGGAAATGTTTGTGGAAAGAATAAGTGAATGTCCTACTCTATTCCATCTCCTAGTGCTTTCCCATCCCTTACTGTTTCATGAACGTATTTCCCATCTCCACACTGCCTGGCGTGCCCTTCCCTTTTGTCTACCTGCAAATTCTTTTTATCTTTCAAAATTCAGCTCTTAAGTTTATGAAGTCCTTCATTCAAGACAGAATTGGATGGAACTGATCCTTTCT
>NW_011889021.1:1692251-1712695 GCF_000151845.1 Pteropus vampyrus | reverse complement strand
AGCAAGACAAGAAAGGAGCTAATATTTTTTGAGCATCAAAATATTGAGTTTAATATGCTGCTCATGACACCTCAACTTCCCAAGGCAAGGGAAAGTGTTGTGTGTGCTTGTAGTCAGCCCTGTACTTGACTTTCCTAATCCAAGATGCACTGTGTTGTTGTTATCTATTTCTATATCAATCTTTCCCAAGAGACTATGAGCCCCTTAAGGACAAGTGAGTTCTGAAATACGGTATTTGATGCATGAATGAATGAATTAATGAATGAAGTCTCTACTAGGTGCATACACCTTTTTTTTTACCATTAGATGGCAAATATTCATGGGAAAGTCCAGCTCTAAACTGTCTCAGAAATAGAGCCTGGTGAAAAATAAAGTTTTTAGTAAACTGGATGAGTCCATACAGGGTGAAATTTTCAGGGCTGCCTATCCCTCTTCCTTTTTAGCAGAGAAAGGAGAAAGTACCGGAATGGAAGTCCAGACTCTAGGCTGCAGATCTGTGCTGCCATTAGCATTTGGGCAAGTCACATATATTTTCTGAGCCTCAGTTTTCCCAGCGGCCTACAGTAATGTCAGGTAAACATTTATTAACATCTATGTTATCCCAGACCCTGATTCAGGTACTAGGTGTAAAGAGATGGCTCAAAAGTGGTTTTTGCCTCCTAACCAATGCTTCTCAACTCTGTAGTGAAAGGCCAGTTTGCTGTCATTTTAAAAATATCTAATTTGTTGCAGACTATATTTCGGTAAAATATAATTAAAATGTAATAGTAAAAAAAACAGTAAAAACGAAAGGGTACAAAATCCAAGTTCTGATTTGTTTATTCTTTGGTTCATTGGACATTGTTAAATTGCTATTTCCAAATGCTTATTATTAACTTCTGGACTCAGCACATCATGGACTGGTAGCTAATGGTCTTTGGACAGGCACCAGTCCACAGACAGCACTTTGCATTACGGTGACAGGAGCTCACACTCACTCGTGAGCCTCACACTGACCCCTGTAGGACTCACGTCCATGAATGTGGGACAGCCCACAGATGGGGCTCTCTCTGCATCAGGGAATTAAACACTTAAGCATGTAGAACCACTGCCTAGTAGTTTTGAAGATGGAAGTGGGGTTGGTGGTTGTGATCACTTCTAGAGAAAGTTCTGGCTAGTCCTTCAAGGCAGCAGGCTCTCTCAGGCCATGTAGCTGCTTATACACTAGAAGTGGCTTTGGGCATCTTTCAGCCCTTTCCACACTGTCTGGGCTTCTGGGGTCTTCTTTGTGGCCTCACCCCTCAGACCTAAGGCTAGGCACCAACTTTGACCTTGACTTTCCTCCTTGGCCATGGTTCATACTCTTTCTCTGAGTAAACTGCTTTGGATCACCTAGATTATAAACCTCTACCTCTGACTGGCCCAGTTCCCAGGACCATGTCCTTATTGGGGGTTTTCAGGGCATACGGGCACCATGTTAGCCTGATTCCATGAGCAGAGTCTGGACAAGCTCTGTTGGTCACCAGGATGAAGACAATCCACCAAGAACACATGTGTCCTTCCTTATGTGGTGTCTTTTAAAGATTCTTAAACTTGGGTGTTTGGCATATTTCTTTTTTACTTCAACTATAAAATAATCGCTTTTTGGAAAAAGATATGACAAAAACATGGGACTACATTCGAAAGGCCCCAAGAGCAATTCAATGAAAGGTTCTCCTCCTATTTTTATTGCACAATCTCTCAGTTCCCCACCCCAGAGGCAACCACTATTCATATTCTTATACATTCTTCAAGAGATGTAAGCATATATCTTTAAAAAGATAACACAAATGGGACACACTATAAATACTCTGATGCACTTTTTTTTTTTAACAAAATGATTTCTCTTGGCAATGTTTTATCTCAAATTCTCATTTTTATTTAACTGGTCCCCTATTAATGTATATTTAAGTTTATTCCACTCTTCTGTTACAAACAATGTTCAGTAAACAGTATATGCCTATGTGGGAGTGTATTTGCATATGCAAAGTCCTGGAGAGAAACTATGAAGTCAGAGAAATGTGTCTTCCACAAAGTTGTACCAATCGGCACTGCCACAATCAGCATATTAATGTGTTTGTTCTTTTACATCTGTGTCAACATATGGTTATCAAAAGTCTAATAGATCAAACAGTGTAGCTCTGCGGAATGAATTTGCATTTCCATAATTGTAAATGAGGTTGAGAATCCTTTAAAATACCTAAAAGCCCTCTAATTTTCTTTTCTGAGAACTCTCTATGTATTTTGATCCGTTTTTTTATTGGTTTATTCATCTTTTGAAAATTGACCTATAAGAGCTCTTTATATATTAAAGAAATTTGCCCTTTGTTTTTTTGAATGAGCTGCAAATATTTTCTTCCACTTTCTCCCAATTTTCTCCCCAAATTTTAAAGAATATTTTCCATAGTTAAAAATATTTTTAGTTTACTTTATCGATTTTTTCTTTTATGACCTCTTGGTTTTGTGACCTACTTAGAAGGGACTTTGCTCCAAACTATAAAAATGATTTTCTCATGTTTTCTTCTGATTCTTTTCTGTATTCATTTTTAAATATTTAAATCTTTTATATATTTGAACTTTATTTTGGTTTAAAGATTGCAGTATGGAGCAAATTGTTTTGTCCATGGCTTCCAATGTGTCGTTAGCATTTATTAAATAATCCATCTTTTCCCATCTATATGAAATTATACTTTTTTTATAGAGTGAATTTAAAATGAATTTGGGTCTATTTCTGGATTTTTTATTAGATTCTACTGATCTGTCTATTCCTGCTCTAGTTTCACACAGTTTTATTGAATGTAGTTTGATAATGTAGTTTTAATATCTGGCTTGGGTAGTCTTTTCCTCACTCTCCCTGAATCATTATTTTCTTTCAGACATTTTCTGGCTATTCTTGACTATTTAATTTTTCATTTCCATATAACCAGCCTGTATAATTTCAAAAATTCATTTGATATTTTTTTGGGGGGAGAGCACATTAAACTTATAGATTAAGTTTGGAGTATTGGTCTTTTCTCAATATTCAGTTTCTTATCAAAGTTTTCTTCATTCATTTAAATAACATTCTTGTATATGTACAAATAGTATAAAGGGCCTATGGTGAAATGTGAATATACCTTTCAGTTCTGACTTCTACTTTCCCAGTTTGCTGTAGAGACAATGAGTTTCTGGTGTGTGTTCATAGAGATATGCATATAAAATTCTATATGTGCATATAACCATTTAACTCTGACCCTCCTGCTTTTTTTTTCCGCAGATGGCAGCAAGCTAGAGACACTGTTCTACTTCTGCTTTTCCCCACTTAATAGCATGCACTGGGGAGCATTTTATATTAGTATATACTGATCTGCCATATTCCTTTTAATAGCTGCATGGTATTTAACTATATAAAAGCAGCCAGAATTTTCAATATGTCCTCATTTGTAAAAATTTTCTTCTTTCCATCTCTTATTTTTATAAACAATATTGTAATAAATATCCTTTCTCATGTACCTTTGTATGAGAATATTTCTGAAAGACAAGTTCCTGAATAGAGAATTACTATGTTGAGGAATAAATGAAATGTACAAACAATAATGTAAATATACTCAACACTACTGAAATGTACCCTTAAAATGATTAAGATGATAAATATTATGTTATGCGTTTTTGCCACAATAAAAAAAAAAGTATAATTTTGACAGATATTTCCAAACTCCCCATTTAAATTTGCTTTCGGTTTGCAATATTTTGGCTCAGTTGCTGTAAAAATAGATTTTTAGTGAGTTAAATAATCTGGAATTTTTGAATAAAATTGTCCCACATTTCTCTCATAGAGAAATTCTCAGAAATGTCTGAAGTGCTCTGGCGTAAAACTGGGGAGGTCGGGGATCACTGTGAGGAAGCAGGCTATATCTCCTTCCAGCAAAGGCAGCTCGCACCAGTTTTCTTAAAGAACAGGCATCACTGAACGAATCACTTGGGCTGCTTGTCCTACTGTGATTTTGATTTGTTTGAAGCCTCAACTGAAAGCAAACGAGAGGTTTCATATGACTCAAATCACACCTCTCAAATGATGCTCTAATTTCTGTATCAAGTGTCTGTGACTGAGAATCTTTAACTCCTTTCCCACCCCACTCCTAGCGTCACTTTACTTCTACCAACCACAAGTGCCCACTTGTATACACTCTGTGGAGTTAAATCTTGAATGAGATGGAGAAGGACAAAGGAGGTATGGATAATGACATTAATGTAACACAAATAAAATTGGGCCCCCTTGGGGGCTGTGTGCAGCAGGGTGACAAACTTAAAACATTATATCCACTCTGACTCCAAGAAGCCTTGGAGAGTACTGTAGGTCTTCACTGAATGTTTCCGAAGGAGGCGCCAGAGGGTAAATTACATTACACAATGTTTCACAAAGTGTACTGCTGAAAATTCTCTTCTGATGTCTCTTTCAGAAATCAAATCTACTAAAAGCCTTCTTTGGACCTACCTTCTCACCTTGATTTCCATTCCAAATGGTAGCTGCTCAAATATGTCTCTTCTCACTACTGACAGTTCTAATATTGTCTCAGATTCCTGGTCTTATTTGTCCCCTCGCTTCTTTTTCCTGGTCTTCATTCTCTAGCAGTTTTCATGTAGCACAGTTTACCTCTTCTTTAGATTGCATTCCTGCCCAGTCTAACAAACGCATCTTCTTAGAAGGTGGGAGGAAAAGGAGATTATAAATTTTTCAAATTTAATTGTTTTTGTTCAAATAATAACAATGGGCTCATACTTCAAACCAGGTACTATATGTGTATTATTTCATAACCAATATGTACAGTTCCTATTCTCATTATCACCATTTGCAAGTGAAGAATATAAGGCTCAGGTGACCTTCTCAAGGTCAAAGACTAAGGAAGCCACATTAGAGCTTACCTATTTGCCCAGTACTGTTTTCACAGCTCTTAAGGAACAATGTAAGGCAGTGGCTGGCAAAAACACAAATAAGTGGTCTCAACAGTGCTTCCAGCCTCCATATCTCTGTCTTTCTAAATCCTTATGCTTAGGTCTGGTGATGTCCCCTGGTCTCACCTCAGTTGCTGAACCCAGCATTTCTCACTCAATTAGCTTAGTTCTGCATCTTGGGGTTCTGCTGATCTCCCCTCACATATGTATTGAGTCTCTGTTCTCTTTTGTGCTTCTGCCTCCTGCAGGACTGACATCCTGCCCTGAATTCTGGTTCTTTGGCTGGAGTTCTGTGACTCCTTCTAATTCTTGCCTATCCACTGCTGCCCTGAAATGTCAATCAATTTACCTTCTACCTTCAATTCCCGTTTTAGTATAAGCTTCTCTACCCACAGCTCTTATGCGAAGTAATGGGCTGGGTGGTTCTTTACATGGGGGTAGCCATTAATTGGACTAGGAGTAAATATCTGATTCAGGGGGTACCAATGCACAGACTGTCCAATGACCAATCTATCTTTCTAGTATTTTGACTAAGAGTCATCAAAATTGCTCTTGGCTATGGGAAGCCAAGAAAGAAAGTCGTATAACCACCATTTGGGGTCATACATAAGCAAGTAGAGACAGTAGGTCTATTTAGAAAGGATCAGAAAAGAGATTCATATAGAAAGCATAGAAAAGACCACATGACTCTAGGAGTGCTGGGGGTGGGTGGCGTGTGGAGGGGAGGTCCACAGTTTGTCTCCGCCTGATGCCTTTCAGTTACAGCCTTCCTGAGGCTTTTTTTGCATTCAGTATTGACTTGTGTTCTCATGAGTTCTACTTTCTCCATACAATAAAGTTTCCTTTGTCTTGAGCTAGTTTGAGTGGATTCCTGTCACTTGCAATCAAGAGACTTCTTCCTTATTTGGAAGGCTTGTCTGCATTTCTAACCGCTGGCTGGTACCCCAGTATGTATGGGAAGATCTCCTGTTTTTGGCTGCCTCTAGGCCTTAGTCTGGAGGTGGCACTGAACTAGTTCCTGTGGGCATCCAGATGAGGCTGTTCCAGGTAAAGGGAAGAGCAGGAGCACAAGAATAAAGTTGGAATGGGCATGGAGTTTTATTGTGGCTCCTTTTTTTATCTGAGGACATTGTTATTGTCCTCAAGTTGTTTAAGGTCACCTTTGGGACAGAGAGGGTGTATGGGGGAAATGACTTTGTTGAGCGGGGTCAGGAGGGACAGGCAGAGGAAGAGCCTAGGGAAATGGCAAAGGAGTTGTGTCCTCATCCTATGAGTGTGTGTTCTCAGGCTGAGGAGTGATGCATCATGAACTTGAACCTTTCGAATCATTAACTTTTCTAGCTCCTGTAGGGTCTCCTCATCTTGGGACAAATCCATTATTTTACTGATGAGAAAATGGTGACTCAAGAATGAAAATGTGGTGACAATAGGTAACATTTAGTGAGCACTTTCTACAGGGCAGGTTCTGCTCCAAGCACTTTACATATATCAGCTAGCTCACTTAGTCCTCACAGTAACTCTTTGAAGTTGGCAATGTAACCTCCTCATCTTATAGAAGAGGAAACCAAGGCACAGAGGGGTTAAGAAACTTGCTGAAAGTCACACAGTAAGTGATGGAGCTAGGTATTATATAGTACTACTTCTCACAAGCACTGAAGATCATTAGAGCTTTACAATTATAATAAAAACTGGTGTGTGTGTGCATGCATGTTGTGTGTGCGTGGTGACTTTCTCAACCAGATGAGGCAGCATATCACCATCCATGAAAACATCAGAAATAAGGCAATGGTTTTAATTAGAGAAAAGTGATCAAAAGTTCAAGAAATCAAAAATCAGGAAAAATGAAAGTTTAGTACGTACATATTATCTCTAATGATTTCAAGGAGATGAGAAAAGAAAATTCTCGAACTATTTCTGCCAGTGCCTAAAAACTTATAAACTGTTTCGACTTTAAGGAAAAAGAACACCTGTTTGTTTATTGATTCTTGTGCCACATATGGTGCAGTCATCCTACTGGCTGGCTTAAGTGATCCGCTAAAGCAAGGCCTCCTGAAAATGAAACAATCAATGCCTAAATTAGGGTCCACCATTATCTGACCTCTCACTGGCAGGGAAGCCTTGAATCCAGAGAAATCTATAAGCTGGAATGTTTCTTCTAGCACATTTTTTCATAGATGAGTGGCCATTCGCAGCTCGTGGTTTTATGCAAGTGACATTTGTAGCTTGCTTGCCAATTAATCAATTCAGATATTTGTTGAGCACCTACTATATGGGAGACACTATATTAGGTGCTAGAGATAGTAGGTGGACACCTGGAGACATGAAAGACTGAGCTGATAGAAAAGGTTCTCCTTCCTGCTACAAACAATAGAAATGTTAGTCAGAATAGGACAAGACAAAATTTAAAATATATCTATAACTGAGTTTAGAAAAGTCCTAGATGCCAGAAATGGGGAGGAAGGTCTAACCCAAAACAATGAGCAGGAGCTGGTGCATGGTGACCTGCCTAGGCTGTGGACCAGGACACAGGCCCCAGGGGCTAGAGGAAGAGGTTTTAAAGTCATGGAGGGAAAGAAGGAGAAGTATTGAGCTGGTGTGAGGTGAGATGTATAAAGACACCCCTGTATCAAGCTGCACAGTTGAAGGGCTGCTCTATGTATGAATAGGGCACGAGAAAATCCTCCATCGATCACCTGACAAGGTGGCAAGGAAGCTTGCCTGCTGTCTAGGCACCTGAGTGAAAATTCACCTTGAAGAAATGGAAGCCCCAGCCTCTCCATGTGTAAGTGCAGAGTCCATATTTACACTGGCCGTGCAGTGGGGAATGCCAAGTTGAGAAATGACATAAAAACTTAGGTGAACAAGATGAAGATACAATGTCCCCCTGAGGAGACACCACAACTTGAGCACAGAAGACTCCTGCTGGAAAAAAAGAAAAACGCTGCTAGAGATGAGCAAACCATCCAAAACCAAATGAGAAAACTAGTGATGGGGAGAGAGAGCAAGTTCAATTCAAAGGAACATTAGTCCCTAAGACCCCGAGATAATAGGATAATTTGAAAGAGGCAATTAAACACGGTTAACTTCATAACAATGTGTATACATCAGCTCACTTTCAGTTCCAGGTCTATCTGTAAGGGTGATCTACAATTTCCTATTGCCTTCACCTGCCTTGTGTTACCCATTTGTGACCTGCCAGGCTAATCCACAGTCTCAAGCAGGGCACATTTGTCTCTGTCTCCCCGGTAAGAAGGGTGCATTGAACCCTTCCTCCACTCTCTCCAGCCACCAGGGTCATTAATGCCAATAATGCTGCTGTAGTTTTTCATTAATTTTCTTGCTGTTTTGTAGTTATAGTAACATTAAAATTGATACTCAATATTATTACAATTCTCAACTACTAATGGGATTATTATTTTGTTCATTTGTTTGAAAGCCATTAGCATAAGATTTACCTCCAAGAACATCTACTGTGATTTTTTAATGCCCTTGAAACTCGCAGTGAGCGATAAGTCTATAATAAGAGAATGCTGGTAAGCATATAAATGTCTTTCTTGGGAAAAAAGGGCTTTCTATTTTCATCCTAGTTAGACTCGGGTTCTTTGATAGAGTGATTGGTAGGATATAAGGTATTAAAGGCTGAGAACACTGTGTTAGTTTGTAGATGTGTTCAAACAAGTTCCCTGGTTATTCAGAGGACACTTTTATATTCTAGGAAGATTCACATTCTTGTTCCTTTTTATGTTGTTTCTCATCTGACTTACATACAAAATATAATAAATCGGGTGCCTGCAGGAACAATATTTAGAACCATGAATTGTTTGGAAGTGAAGGGACCCTGAAATCACTCTAAGGAGCTAAGGACTTAATATGTTGTTATTGGAGCTCTGGAGAAAGAAAGGGCTTACTCCCGAGGCTGGTGAGAGGAGTTTCTCTGTTGGGCATTTGTGTGAGGCAAGGAATGTGGATGGCTAGGGCTGGATTCATGGGTGTGTGACCTGCAGACTCTCAGGGCCCTGTGCTGTGAAATTCACAGCATTGCCATCTTGAAATTCTTAACTTTGAACAAGGCACCCCACATTTGCACAAGGCCCTGAAAATTTTATATTTGGTACTGTGTACAGGGTTCGGAGCCACACACACTTGGGTTCAAGTTCTGATATTCTCTTGCTATTGACTGCCTCAGTTTCTTTATTTGTAAAACGGATAATATGTCTTCTCAAACTAGATGTGAGAGCTAAACGTACTTGTCCAGTACCCAGGGGTCCTGAGAGGTGGTGATATACATGTTCAGTGAAATTTTTACCTCCCATGTGCAGTACCAATAGTTAAACTTGCTATTATGACTTAATACCAGGAACACTAGGCTGCTGGGATGAACAGACATTGCCTGTGTGGTACCGAAGCTAACCTAGTTAAGAACATACTAAGCAAAGAATATTTTCCTAATGGGGACATTCTAAGACTGGGGCATCTCATTCATCAGTTATCAACTTTCCACATGACATAATGTTCACTTGCATGATGTGGTCTCAGTTTCTCACAATTCATATGTGTTTCCCTCCTCTCCAGAAACCTCTCAAGGTAGCCAAACAATGAGACTGGCGTTATTACAAAGACGCCCTTGCCCTTGATCTAATTTACTTGCATACTTTAGTATTTCAACCCATTATTTGTAACAGATGTTTTCACCATACCACACAATAGAACTTGACAAGTTAGCATATCACAATTCCAAACCTGAGAACCAAAAACATGGACCTTGGGGATCCCGAACAGGGATTTCCCCCCAACTTCCCAGGACATGCCGTACAGGCTAGGACCAACATGGAGCATTCCATGACATTGCAGATGTACATGGCTGTGCTGTAGCCTGAATGAGCCATGCTAGTTATGAGGCATGGCAGCCAGAGTCAGAGAAACACTAAGTAGTTGGTGAGATAGATTAGTGACGAATAACATGCAGTCTTAAAACTTCTGGTTAAACATTTTTTTCCAAAGAATGGAGAAAGGACTTTAAATCAAATTAATAAAAAACATAAGCTAATTCCTGGGCATTTTTTGGACTTTGGTCCAAAAGAATTCCTCAGGGGATTATAGTAGGAGTCAGGGTGACCTTTCTGCATTCAATTTAGGGTTTGTGGAGGCTGGGAGTCCAGATGTTAGACTTCAAGGGGAAGCACAACAGCTGTGCTCACCCTCCTGCACAGCTCGGGCCTCTGGGCACATGCACAACTTGAGACGTGGGCCCAGTGTCTCTGGGGCCTTCTGTACTATCTCAGGGCCCTGTGTTGTGAAATGACCACATCCAAAGCATGGTTTGATCTTTCTTTACTCTCTCCAGAGCACTTGTGGGCAGTGAGATCTTTCTGGCCCAAATAGCTTTTGTGGGTAGTGATGGCCAAAGCTGGACCGTCTCTTCTCCAGTGCAGCTTGTGAATGACCATTGAGAAACCACAGCTCTTCTTCTAAAATCCCTCATCAGCCTCTTTCTAGAGCCTTTGGTGAAGGATGAGGCATTATCCGTCAAAGAAATCAAGAAGAATGATGGGCTACTTCTTTTTCATCTCAGTGATAAGAGTAGGATCTTAGATAATAGTACAGCTTGTTGGCCCTCATAACATGGCACATGGTACACAAAAGATGTTTCAGTCTCTAATGATTATGACTAACTAATTTATCTAACACCTCAAGACATAGTTTCAAGAGCATGTGCACATACACAAACATTCATTTTTGGATATGGTGTTATTGGCTTAGATAACTTGGTTGTTACTCCCTGACCCTCTCATAGGTCATGGTAAGCAAACCATAATCTACTACATTGACTCTCAGGAGACCAGAGACGTGGCATTCCCAAAATCTGGCCACAGCAGTAGCTTTTAGCACAAACTAAAGGAAACACAAATATAGCCAGGGAAAATCTGAGACAACATGGTGGACATAGGTGCCTCTGTGCTCAACATAAACTCTCCAGACTCAGCAATATATTTTGCTTCCTTTGGTACTGATTTTCCAGCACATTGTACTATAAATTTCAAGCTCCTGGGAAAGAAATCTAAAAGACGCTTTGACTGCTTATCTGGTTTGGGGTCATTTTGTAATTGTTTTTCTTACCTGTTGTCGAATTTCTTCCTCCATTTTCACTGGTGAGCCCAATTCTGCAACTTGTTTGACACCTTCACTCGCATATCCTCCATACTCCCATAGCACGTAATTCTTGGAGTGGGATCCGCCAATGATTGCAGACCAATGATTAGCCCGACCTGGGAAAGCCAATCGGGATGCAGGTATCAGTGTGGCTGTGGTTAAAACTCAAGTCTCTTAAATGATGGGGAGGGAATATAATTGGACGATGATTCAACCTTCTGGCTAAGCACCTGCTCTGTGTTAGGCCCTGTGCTTTCAGTGATGAATAAGACAGTCCTTTTAGCAAGTAAGTCTTGGGAATATGCAGACAGAGCAATGGTAGGTGTCTGAACAAGACTCAGAGGCAGCCCAGAATGATGACTTCTGCCTGGGAGGGTTTCATAAAGGGGACAGCTCAGAGAATTTTAAAAGTTGATCAGATTTGTAAGACAGAATAGAGAAGAAAGGCTATTTCTGGCAGACTCAGAAACATTAAATAACATTGTGTGTTTAGGGAGCCATAAATAATTTAGCATTGCCATATCGCAAACTGTCAAGGGGAGAGGTAGGAAATGATGCCAGGGAGGTGGGAAGGAGGAGTCTGTTCATGAATGGCCTTGTTCTAAATACTTCAGGAGTTTGGATGTCATTTGAAATGGTCTGAAACTACTGAAGGGTTCTGAGTAAGGAAATGACATAATTGCATTTGAATTTCAGATAAATCATCTGAGTGTAAAGACTCTATTAGAGGAAGCAAAATTGGAGTGTAGAGCTGGGGAGGTCAGCAAGGAACTAAAGGTAAAGGGATTGGGTGAGAAATAGGCTTAATAATTCTGTGGAAGCATTGTTGTCTTTAGCTGGCTTTTATGTACCTTCCAGGATGAGGGGCAGGCAGGCTAGCCATGATAAAGAATGAGAAGGCAGTTTGAATATGAGAAAGTCACCAGTTCATGGTGGTTTGGTGAGGATCATGTGGGATGATGACTGTTATGGGATGCAGGTGGGAATTAATGGATGACATAATGACACAAGAGGAGAACAGAATGGGGTCTGGGCAGGACCAAGACAGATCTTAACCTGAAGATTTTTCAAAGTTCAAAGGAGAGGAAGGAGAGGAACAAAGTCAGTATCAGCATGATACTGGGTTTGTTTTTGCACAAGATGACTATAGATACATATTTATTTCTTACTAAGTTATGTACAATTCATCATAAGGTTGGCTCAGTTCTCTGTCATTCTTTGGTTGATTTTATAAAGCCTCATGTTAAAAAACATTTTTTTGGCATAGCGAAGAGGAAAACTTGAACTGGGTGGACCCAACTGACATTTGCAGTTTACTGCCATGTGGCCCAGAGTGAGCAGAACTCTCTACTCCACTCCACCACTTAAGAAAATGATTCTGAACAGGGCCTGATCCTGTTTACATCTACTACCTGCTATCCCATGGCCCTGTGCTCTAGGGACACATCAAGAACATGGACATAGAGCCAGCCTCCTGGTTTGCTGAAGGCAGCCTTGCTCTACCTCAAGCTGATGACATCGCCATGTGGGTCTACCCAACTGCTTGTTCATTATTTCCCACACATCAGGGAAATGCAACTTTGTGTTTATCTGTTATGTCCCTAAGGAAAACAGGTGGAGATACTGCCAACTATTTCTCTAACTCACTTCTTGAGTGAGGAGAATGTCCTATTTGTCATCTAAGCCAAGAAGACTGCTTGTGTAGGAGCAAAAGTGAGGAGTCTGTCCTGACCTTTGGCTCATGATATGAACTTAGGAAGTCCAGTTTCAACATCTCTTGATCCTTCTGCTCTGTTCCACTGAAATGTCCTCTTGTTCCAGACCCATACTACCTGCAATTTGTACCTATGTGGTTTAGCACATGCTGTTCCCTTTGTGCTTTCCTCCCCTTGGCTTGGCCAACTCATTCCTCTTCCATGATTTACGTAGAAGCCTCCTAAGGCTACCCTAGACCAACTTAAGCCCTTGTCCCCTATCTCCCCACAGCACTGATAACTTTTATAATCACTGTTACATGTCTGTTTTCCCAGTAAACTGTAAGCTCCCTGACAGAGTCTGTCTTCAGCACTGTATCCCCAGCACCAAGCGCTGTGCCTGATGCATTGTGATTGCTTAGTACATGTTTCCTGAAGTATTTCATTCAAACAATCAAATTGGAAGGTGGCAGTATATGTGCTCAAAGCATTTGGGAACAAGCTTGCACAGGGCAGTGGGAGCAGGATTCTATTAACGAATGAATAAAGATTAAACACCTATTACTAGGTGTTAGGTATAATGCTTTCCTAGATATAACCCTCACTATAACCTCATTCTCATCTTATAGAAAAAGACAATGAGGCCCACAGATGTTAAGGAACATACCCAAGCTCACAGAGCTAGTGAGGAGCATAGCTGGGGATCAAACCCAGGTCCATCTGCCCCCAGAGTGCATGTTTTTTTTACCTACATTCCACTGAGAGGTCAGAAACTGGGGGAGACCATTTGGTGGACTGGAGAGTTAGAAGACAAAGAGATAAGATGAAAAAGAAAGTCAGGACCGGGTCTTGGAGAATGCTGAATGCCCATTTTGGTAAATGTCATCAGGAAAAGGGGAAATATGATGGAAGTTTCCTTCTGGGAAGAATGACATGCATGGCAATAGTTACATATTGAGCTGTTATTATGTGCTGGGCACTATGCCAAAGACTTGACTGACATTTCCGCATTAGACACTCAAAAAAGAAAACAATTTCGATAGAGATACTATCATACTTTCCATTTTTCACATGAGGAAACAAACTCAGAGAGGTTGAGTTAACCCAAGATCACAGAAGCAGATGAATGAAGACACTGAGATTCAGTCAGGTGTGTCTGATGCCAGAGCCCAGCTCTTCTCTACCATATTGCATATCTCCAACAGGACACACTTTAGAAGGCTAAATATAGTCCACCAACATTTCCTACATGAGTCGTGTAGGGTCTGACTTAGGGCAGTGTAGAGGAATGGGGACATGGGGTCAGAGGTATGAGCCAGTAAGAGAGAAGTTGGGAGGCACTTTGGTGAAGTAGTTAAGACTCTGGTTTTTGGATCAGACTAACATGTATTCTAGTCTCAGTTCTGAAACTTTCTAGATTAAATAAGTTAATGAATCACTTTCAACCTCAGTTTCCTCATTTATAAAGTAGAAATATTGACATGACCGCCCTCCTGGTGTTGTTCTGAGGCCGAAGTAATGACGAGTGGCTGACACATAAAATAGGTCAATGTTAATAAATACTAGCCAATCAAATCAAATTGGAACAAGGCAAGGCAAACCTAGACAAATTTCTGGAAGTGAACCTGGCTGAGCGATTGGGTGGCAGTCTGACTTAGAACTGGTGCATACGGATAACAGGAATATCAGATGTAAGGAGCTGAATCTGAAAAAATGATAGAGAGTTATGTAAATGGGACTCAGTGCTCTGGGGGCTGCAGAATGAAATGGTTAAGCAGACCCCAGGAAACTGGGACACAGAGAAGTTTAGCCCTGGCCCCCACCATCCTTCAGGAACTAAGGAAGGAGAGAGAGAGAGAAGTCCCAGGTTTTAGGAGGCCTGGGGAGAAGGGAACAAGGTAAATGCTTGTGGCTTTCTTAAAAGAATACTCAGGGAGGCTACCACTGGTATCCTTGGTGAAACACAGGGCTTCAGTCTTGGTAGCAGAGGCAGAGAAACCAACATAACTAACAATCCCTTAGGCTCTCAGGTAAAGCCATAGCTATTTGGTTTAGTATGCCTCTCTTTGGTTCCAGCAGTGTTAGATTGACCTATACATATCTGGGTCTAGATGTTTACTCCCAATAGCTTGGATGAGACATAGATGGGACAGAGGCATGTGGGAAGCTGGGAGGAAAAAAATGATTAGACATGTGAGTTTGGGATACTCATAGTCAACCATACGCATTTGTCTGAAAAACCACTCCAGGGACATATCCTGAATATATGTGTAGTAACCTTATTTCTGACACTTCTGTTGTCATTGCTGATGCTAAATTCACAATGATGCCTAAAAGGCCATCGCTGATGAAAAAGAACCAAGTCTGGCTTTTTGTCTGGTGTAGGAGGAAGCATGCTTCATGGTATATGGATTCTCTGAGGTATTCTGCACATGGCAGGTGTTCAGTTACAACTCAGATTTCCTGGCCTGCTTTGATAGTGGCTACATTCTCCTGCCAATCTCAATTTTGCAGAAAGCCACCCATTCATTTCCTTGACATCCACTTGTAGTATGTCACAGGAGAATGTTCTATAGCCTGGTGACAGGTTTGCTACAGCCTTCTGTTATCCAACCTTGGCTTCAGGAAATCTTTTTCTGGGGGGCCCAATATTGAATTTGCTATAATAGCAACACCAGAGCTCCTCTAATCTCCAAATCTCAGTCTCGTCTCTCTCTTTTCTCTCTTAGTAGATGACCTTGTCATTTAACTCATCTGAGAAGACCAAGGTTAACCCATCCACAGACTTATCCATGCACCATGTGGCCAGTGACGAATAGAAAAATCCTATGGACCTGCCAGCTCTATTCATAAAAGTCGTCTTGGATCTCACTTCCCTCCTGCCCTTGTTATTCTCATTGGAGGCTCAGTTCCAGTATCTGCATGGTTTCTGACACTTTGGATTTGGCTACAAAACTTGGCTTCTCTGGATTTCCCCCTGGGTGCTGCCCACAACACAGCTCTGTGGCTCTTCCTGCTCTTGGCTGCTTCAGAAGCTTGCTCTGACCCAGCTATTTTGGTTTTCGGTATCCCATCTCAGTATGGCCTCCTGCAAAAAATCCTGCATGGAAATATGACAAATAGACTAGAAATTCCTTAGCTTTCTGTCACTCAGCTAGCCTTTTTTCCTTCCATAAGGTCTCAAGAGAAGTGTCACTTTTCCATTCCAGGAAAACTCCTTGCACTTATGTAATCGATTATATTCTTTCATATTTCTGCTGAAGTCTCCAATGCTAATATTCTATTCTATGAATTCATTCATCGAATGAACGTTAACTAGCCATATACTATGTGCTAAGCCAAGGATCAGCAAGCTACAGCCCAATGACTGTTTTTGTTCCAGTAAAGTTTTTCTTTTGCTTATTATTTATGTATTATTTAGGGCTGCTTTCATGCTGTAATGGCAGTCAAGTAGTTACAACAGAGAGATTGCCCTGCAAACCTTAAAATATTTACTCTCTGGCTCTTTACAGAAAAAGATTGCTAAAACCTGTGCTATGCCATGGAAACTCTAAGAGGAATCAGACTTGATCCCTGTCCTTGAGATGTTCAGTCTGGGGGTAGTGTGGAGGGCATGAAGGATAGATCGTAACAGGTAATTACAATAAACTATGTGCAATACATCTTTGATAAAGGCAGAAATAGAGTGATATAAAAGAACAAAAATAAGGGGACATTTAACCCAGACTATATCAGATAAGGCTTACTGAAGGAGATGGTAGCTCAGCTACATTCTGAAGAATAAGTAAGACTTAGCAAGGCTATTAGGGGCTAGGAGGAAGAATAATTTTGCAGAAGGACCAGTACATACAAAAGTAGGGTACAAGAAAAAGCAGAAGTACATGGAAAACCACAAGTAGGCCAAGGTAGTAGTACTGTGTGTGCTTGTAAGGAAGGGATGATCAGTAAGAAGCCAATTAGCCAGGCAAATCATGAAGAGATATGAATATCTTAACAGTGAGTTTTTATTTCATCTTGAAGGCAATGTGAAGTAGAGAATAAGTCCTGTCTATAGTCAACTCCTAAATCTATCTATGCTCACACAACTTCTGCTTCAGACTGATGTAGTAAATGGCACTGGACTAGACCTCTAGATATAACTATAAAACTGGGCAAAATATATGAAGCACCAGTTTTCAGATGTTGGAAAACATAGAGCAAAGGATTATGATCCTTGAGGGAAGGGGAACACAAGAGGCAAGCCTCAGGTTTTTCCTGGACATTTTCTGGTGAAGAAATTTAGAGCACAGCAGAGCATAGCGATCAAGTTGAGCTGAGGAGGTAGTGACAGGAATTTGAGGATGTTAAGGTAGATAGGATGTACTGGTAAGAATGCCAGAAAGGAGGGAGATACACAGAGAAGGAAGCTCAGAAATATGCATGGGAGTCCTCTTAAATCTTTGACCAAATACTAATATTATCATGTGCAGGGTGAGACTCCACAAGGCCTGGGAGAGAATAGTTACTGGTGAGCTAAGAATTGAATGGAAATTCCAGAGATCATACAATGCTAGAGATGTAGAACTTCCTACCATTCATATTAGAGAGACCTTGCTGACTACTCTAGGCATTCAACTGAGACCACAGAAAAGCCACAATGTAGGAATAAAACTACTTTAGCCCTAGAGTAAGAGCTACTCTATATTTATTCTAATTAAACTTTGAAAACAAGCTTTGAAAAATGAAGTAAACAGACCTACCAGTAAATAAACCATCGGCCAGACCAAAACTCCATACTCTTTAAAGGAAGACAACAAATCCAGACATTCAACAATGTAGCATCTATAAGGTCCCTCATACAACTAAAATTACTAACATGTGCAGAAGCAGGAAAAATGATCTCTCACCATAAAAAATCAATAGAAAGAGTTATTACAGTAATTAATATGTCGGGATTAGTGTATCAATAGAATAGAGTTATTACAATAATTAATATGTTGGGATTAGTATATGATTTTTTAAAACACCTATTACCAATCTGTTTGAAGATTTTAAGAAAAAGATGGATTTAGTGAGTAAACAGATGGGGATTCTCAGCCATCATGTAAAAAAATCCAGTGGAAATTCTAGAACTGAAAAATAGAATATCTGTATTAGGACATAGCAAAGGAAAAGATAGGGTGATAGAAACGATTCAAAATTAATTACAGAGCAAAAAAGTTTGAACGAAAGTGAACTGGAATTGCAGTGGACTTTAGAACAAAAATAAATAGTTTAAAATAGGAGTAATTGAAGTCCAAGACAGAGAGGATAAAGAAATTGAATTCTAAATATACTTGAAGAAATAAGGCATGGAAATTTCCCCAATTTGATGAAAAATATCAACCTACACATCCAAAAAGCTCAATAAACTACAAACAGGATTAAAACAAAGAAACCTATACCTAGGCACATCATTATCAACCGATGATAAGTAAAGATAAAGAGAAAATCTTAAAAACAGTCAGAGGTAACAAAAGACAGCACGGCCAGGAGAATAAACGTAAAAATGATTGGGCTTCAAAAACAAGACAAACCAGAAGACAAAGAAATGACAACTCTAAGTTCTAAAAGAAATAAAAGACTGTCAATTTAAAATTCTATATCCTGCAAAAATATCCTTCAAAAATGAGAGTGAAATAAAACACTTTTTTAAATAAATAAAAGGTAAGTTAATTTATTACCAGCACACTTGCAGTATGTGAAACATTAAAGGAAGTTCTTCAGGCTAAAGGGAAATAAAAACAGATGGAAACTCAGATCTACATGAAACAATGAAGAGTAGAACAGATGGTTAATACATGGGTAAGGTTCATCTTTAATTTTTTTTTTTTTTTTTACTGAAGAGCTTCTACCTTGAAGAATAGAGGTTCAAGTTTTCTCATTCTGGGTGTAAAAAACTTTTATCATGCTCTCTCCCTACAAAGCCTAACTACATCTCCAGTCTTTTCAGGAAAGTTAAGCTCATCGTTTCCACTTGCTCAATTCTTTGTCATCTAATTCTGAGCTCCCACTTGAACTCATTTACTCCATCACATCTTTGAAACTTTGACTTTTGCTCCCCTCTCTCCCCATAATTGAACAACTGCTAGAGGCAATCAGAGGAAAATTACTGTCTGCTGTATTTCCCATTTAAAAATAAAAGGATATTTTACATTCAACAAAATTCACCTTTTTAATGTATAGTTTAGTGAGTTTTGACAAGTCAAGCAATCATGTAACCACTATCACAATCAAGATACAGAATAGTTCTATCACTTAAAATATTGCCTTGTGTCCCTCTGGAGTCAACTTCATTCCTCTACTCTCTGCTCTTGGCAACCTCTGATCTGTTTTTGGCCCCTATAGTTTTGCCTTTTCTGGAATATAGTATAAATGGACTCATATAATATGTAGCCTTTTTAAGTCTGGCTTTAACTTAGCATAATACATTTGAGATTCATCCATGCTGTTATATGTTTCAGTTCACCCTTCTTTCAAATGTCTCGGGAAAAAAAAGGAGACTTCCTACTCTTTAAAGCCATCATCATACTCTGTTTCCACCATTTACTATGTGAGTGACCTTGAATAAACTACCTACGTTTTCTAAGACTCAGTTTCCTTATCTGTGAAATGGAAATAACAATAGTACCTATTTTTTTAGGGTTGTTATGGGTATTACAGAAGGAAATCCATATACAAACAGTAAAGTTCCTGTTATATAATAAACATTTAATAAATGTTACTTTTAATATTAATATTCCATTTTTCCAGGGGAAGGTAGGGATTGGGAACAAACTGGAACATCCACAGGACCTGTTCATTAGGATAAGGCAAAGTCTTGGAGGATAGCTGGATTTTCCAAGTGGTGTGGTCAGCTTAACTGTAGTTCAGGTGGCACACAGCTCTGGCTGATGGTGGGGTATAAAAACTTATCAGGTGGGTGGAGCAAGTAGTGAGTAAATGGCAGCAGAATGAGTCAGATGTACAGACAGAAGCAGTCAGCAGAGTCCCTGCCACATGCCTGTAGTTAGAGTTCAGGTTCTACCTTTTGGAGCCAGGATGGAGGATTAAAAAGAGGCTGAGAGGGAAGCAGTGATCAAAGTAGCATCTCTGTTTTAAACACATGGAGGAGACATCTTGAGCCTGGAGATAATGCAGGAGCCCAGAGACTTGGGGCCTGGATTGAGGCTAAAGAGTCTTTAACAACTGCCTTTCTCACATAGGAATTGTCCTAAAAACTAAGGAATAATAATAACACCTAGGGAGACTTTATTATTTGCTTTATATATTGTTATTTATTTAATCCTTGAAATAAGCCCATTTTACAGATTGGAAAGTTAAAGCAGAGAAAGGTTAAATGACTTGCTCAGAGTTACCCAGCCAGTAAATAGTAGAGACAAGATTTGAAGATTTGGACCCAAGAACGCTCTACAGAAGCTGTCTAACTAAACTTTTCTGTGAAGATGGAAGTTTTCTATATTCTTCTGTCCAATATGGTAGTCGCTTGCCATATGTGGCTACTGAGCACTTGAAATGACAAGTGGCCAGTGTGACTGAGGAATTTAATTTTAAATTTTATTTCATTTTGACCAATTTAAATTTAAACAGCCATATGTGGCTAGTGGCTATCATACTGGACAGCCCAGCTCT
>NW_011889021.1:1663047-1692201 GCF_000151845.1 Pteropus vampyrus | reverse complement strand
CCTAAAAACTAAGGAATAATAATAACACCTAGGGAGACTTTATTATTTGCTTTATATATTGTTATTTATTTAATCCTTGAAATAAGCCCATTTTACAGATTGGAAAGTTAAAGCAGAGAAAGGTTAAATGACTTGCTCAGAGTTACCCAGCCAGTAAATAGTAGAGACAAGATTTGAAGATTTGGACCCAAGAACGCTCTACAGAAGCTGTCTAACTAAACTTTTCTGTGAAGATGGAAGTTTTCTATATTCTTCTGTCCAATATGGTAGTCGCTTGCCATATGTGGCTACTGAGCACTTGAAATGACAAGTGGCCAGTGTGACTGAGGAATTTAATTTTAAATTTTATTTCATTTTGACCAATTTAAATTTAAACAGCCATATGTGGCTAGTGGCTATCATACTGGACAGCCCAGCTCTGGAAGCTGGGATAGGTCTGAGTACTGCTAAGTGTAAGAATCAAATGTGCAGGTAGCTCCTGCTGGGAAGTGGAGATGGGAGAGGATAGACCCGACAGAAGACTGGGGTCTCTCACAGTTGCGAATCACATGTAGCAGATAGACAGCATGCAGAAAGAACCTATACTTGAACTAAGATTTGGCCTATAGCAGTTGCATTTGGTGCTTTGTATCACACATCCTCCATCTACCTTTGACTTTAGCCACAACAATGGTAGGCAGGTGTGAGCACACACCCATGCTGTCAGTGAGTGTCCACTTCAAGTGTGCTGTGTTTTTTTTTTTTATTTATTGCCTCATGGCCTTCTTTAAAGCTTTGAAGGCCTGCTTGGCCTATAAACAAGTAGTTGGGAGTGCAAGGAAATTCACTAATTTCTTGGAGACGATCCTCAGCCTACAGAGGAGAGGGTGCTAGTGGACAATTTTCGAAGGTGGATAATTCTTGAAGGTATTCTGTACACTTTTCAGGGGCACACTGATGCCAATGACCTCAAAATGCCCTCTTAGGCTGATTCCTCCTTTGCCTCTTTAATCCTCCCCCAATTCCTTCCCTCCTGCTTCCTGGATCATCTTCCTGGACCAAAGTCCTTGCCTCAGGCTCTGCTTTTGGGGAAATTGAGACATGGCTCATTCAAGTAAGATCATGTGTCTTGGCCCAGAGATCCAAAAAATAGTGGTCTGGAGATTAAACAAGAGCCAGCTGGGGCTACTCCTCCTGTTTCTGTAAGCAGAATAGTCTTACAGAATACAGACGACCCTTCAGCACACCTTCACCCACAGCTATGAATGATGTCTTCGTTGTCATTATCACTGTTGTCATTGTTATTATCATCACAACCATCATCATTTATTGAGCTCATTCCCTGTACTGTGTACTTCATAGGTATGAGTTAGCATTCTTCTATTCTCACAATGGTCATACTGGGTAAGTCTGTTAGCATCCCATGTTATGGATGAGGGAACTGAGGTGCTAGCAAATGGCAGAGCTGAGATTATCATTGCATCAGCCAAGGCCCTGCCCTTTCTATCCCATTGGGGATCTATGGCTTGAACCAAGTCTAGATTTAGTTAGGAGGTCATTCTGATGTCACCGATGGCTGTCACCAGAATCAGCTCTTAGGGTGAGGATAGTAGGGAGATAGACAGAACCATACCTATCCAGTGCCCTGGACAACATTGCAGGTATTGGCTCTTGACATTCATAAATTTTGGCCTTCTTTGAACTCAGCCTTTCCAAATCGATTTTTCTGAATTTCTGACTCCTGATTTATTTAGACATCTCTAAACTCCAACCAACCAACTGATTCTCATCTCAAGGCAAAGAACATAATCTCAGGGCACCCCCAGACTCCCATCCCTATTGCCAGTGTGGAGACTGGTTAAAGATTTATTGTGCACTAACAATAGCACTGGAGTTATATTTCTAGAAAGAATAACTTTATTTAAAAGTGTCCTTCCATGCTGACTTTTCCACATAAACATTGTTATAGATGAAAGAGAGGCTATATTCCTGGACACCTTCCAAATGTTTAATACATCATTAACATCTGAGTTTGAAACCCTAGGGAAGAAACTGTAGCACTTCGGATGACAAATTCTAGCAATGTTTGTGTAATTAAAAAAAAAAAAATCTAGGAGATTTTAAAAACTTAGCAGGAGCAGTAAATAACATTGCTTTGTTTTCAGAAAGTAAAAAAAAAAAAAAAAAGGACTTCTCTCATCCCCACGAGTTCATTTTTCAGGTTTATATCTTAACTGTTGGCTAAGCCTTGTATATAGTAAGCCAATGTTCTTCTGTGTTTGAAAAGTTTTTAGGCCTCAGAGAGAAGAGGTAATGAGAAATAAGAATTACTGAATATATACCTGTACCAGGTGCTTCATATGTATCTTGTAATTCACTTTTCAATTCCATTTCATTGAAGAGGAAACAGAAGCTCAGAGAGGTTCTGTAACTTGCTAATGGACACATTGCCCATGCGTGGCTGAACCAGGATTTGGATCATGACTGCTTTGTTTTTACGAAGGCTTTTTGTTCTGCCAGTGAGAGAGAAGCTAGAGACTGAGGAAAGTTTAAGCTAATAATAGAATCAAAGTCTACTGAACCAAGTCTATATAAAGGATGAAAGAGGAGTCAAGCTGAGGTAAAAAAAAATTTCCACTTTAAAATGAAAGGTAAAAGTGAAGACAGAAGCCCAATTTCTTTCATTGACAAAATATTAGCAAACCTTAAATCCAGTTATTGAGAGAAAGTATACCATATCGGAACCATGTAGCAATTATTCCAGGAACATAAGGGTGATTTGACATTTAAAATTCAACCAATATTACGCTCAATATCTATTCATGATTTTTAAAAAATCTCAGCAAACTTAGGAGGGAACTTTCTTTATCTGATAAAAGATCTGCAAAAAAAGCTCCAACAAAAATCATATTTAATTATAAAATCATTGAAAGTTTTTCCTCCAAGATTGTGAATAAGGCAAGAATGCCCATTATCACCACTTCTATTCGACATTGTATTGGACATTCTAGCTAGTGCAACAAGAGAAACAGGATTAAAAAAGAATTGTTGATAAAAGATATAATCGTGTATGTAAAATTCCATAATAATCTCTATATAAAAACAGATAGAATTAATAAGTGCATTTAGCTAGGTCTCTGGATACTAAGTCAATATATAAAAATCAATTTAATTTCTATATACCAGTGACAGACAAAAAATAATATTTTTAAAAAGCTATTATTTACAATTACTTAAAATAATTTTAAAAGATAAATTAAATCTAATGAAAAATGAACAAGACTTCTTCTCCACAGAAAACTATAAAATATTATTGAGTAAACTTAGAGTAAATCTAAATAAATAGGGCAATATAACATATTCGTTGATTAGAAGCATCAATAATGTAAAGTTGTCAAGTCTCCTGTAATTTGTCCATAATTTTAACATAAACCCAATAAAAATACCAGCAGGTTTTTAAAAAATGAAAATTAAGATCATGATTCTAAAATTTATGCAGAAATGCAAAGAACTAAGATCAGCCAAAATATCCTTGAAGAACAAAGTTGGAGAATTAACACTCCCAGATACGAAGGATGAACAAATAAACCAACGAAACAGAAAGACAGAATACTGAGTTCAGAAATAGACCCACAGATATACAATCACCTGATATGTGACAAAGGTGACACTAATACAGAAAGAAAGGAATGAGCATTCCAACAAATGACTCAGGTGGTGGGGCGAGGGGAAGAATCTTGACCCCTACTTCACACCGTACACAAATAAAATTACTGATCAACTCAACATCAAGTTATGAAAAGTAAAAACAATAAAGCTTTTGGAAGAGAATATAGAATAAGGTCTTCATGACTTAGAAGTAGGCAAAGATTTCTTAAATGAGACACAAAAAGTGCTAACGATGAAGAAAAAAGGTCATTTGGATTACATAAAAATTAAAACATTTTGTTCGTCAAAGATTAAGAGAGTAAAAAGGCAAATCACAGAATGGAAGAAGATATTTGGAATACATATACTTGACAAAGGACTCATATCTAGTATATATAAAGAACCCTTACATATCAATAAGAAAAAGGCAGACAACTTAATAGAAAAAATGGTCAAAAGACCCAGTCACTTTAGATTATCCAAATGGTTAATGACTAAATAGTAGTCAAAATCAATAAAATTCAAATTAAAATCACAATGTGATATCATTACACATACAGTAGGTAGCTAAAATGAAGAAAAAGAAACAATATAAATCGTTGACAGGATGTAGATTCACCAGATCTCTCTTGCAGTGCAGAATTATTTAACAGTAGCTACTAAAACTGGGCTACATATCTTATGATCTAGCAATTCTATTCCTGGTATATAACCAACAGAAAGCATACATATATTTACCATAAGACATGCATATGAATGCTTACACAGCACTATTCATAATAGCTCCAAACTGGAAACTACTCAAATGTTCATCCATAATAGAACAGATAAATGAAATGTGGTATATTCACAAAGTGGGAAATTATACAGTTATTAAAAGGAACAAACCAAAATTACATGCAACCATGTGGATGAATCTCACAACCTATAAAGTTGACAAAAGAAGCCAGATACTAAAGAGTACATGCTGTAAAATTCCATCTACAAAATGTTTAAAAACAAGCAAAATTAATCAGTGCTAGAAGTCAAGATGAGTAGTCGCCCTTTGGAAAAGTGGAAGGGAACAAAAGGAGGCTTCTGGTGTCCTAGTAATTTTCTAATTTTTGTGCTGGTAACATGAATGTGTTCAAATGAATAGGAAACTCTGAGCTATACACTTAAAATTTACCTATTTTTCTCTATGTATGTTTGGCCTTAATAGAAAGTTCACTTTTAAAAAAGAAAACATGAAGGTACAGGTAGTTACCTGTTCTTGTTTCTCAAGTCTCACTCAGGACTACCCTAGGTTTGAGTTGCATTGTATAAGAACCGAAAGTTCTCATGTAATGGAGGTGTGACAGGAAAATAACAGAGATGAACTGTGAACTTGTAAGAGGTAGAGATGAAAGGTCAAAGGTTATCCCCAGCACATTTTAAAGATCAGAGGTCAGGTGCTTTCAGCCAGGAGCTCTGCCTGCATGGGGGCTTTGGAGCCATTAGCTGGGAATTGCAAAGCTTGTATTTTCATTCTGGGATTTAACCCAGATTGGTACAGTGAGAGCTTGGTTTATCATAATTTAACTCACTGGTCACATGTTATGCTCTAAGCCCTATGCAAGGTCTTGGAAATTCTAAGCCAAATTAGACAAGGGCCCTGCCCTGTCTCAGCATAAGGAGGGTCAAACACATGAACAGGCGATTACAATGCATGCAGTATGGAAAGTGTTATCATAGGATAAATGTGAGACTTGGGCAGAAAAGAGGAGGGCTGCTAATCCAGATTGGAGAATTGGAAAAGGCTTTTCAAAGCAGTGGGGTTTATGCTGAGAATGAAAGGGTGGCTAGCAATCAGCCTAGTGAAGGTGGTGGGGCTGGGTAGAGTGTTGCAAGCACATGAAATGACATGTGCAAAGGCCCAGAGATCACATGAGTAGGGTGCTGTCTGGGAACATAAGATGGATATGGAGCCAAGAGTACAAGTTGCAGAGGGGCAAGAGATTAGATCGGTGCTGGCCAGGCCCAGGTGAATTTATCCCACTTGAAGAATTTGTATTTTAACCCAGGGTGACATAATTAAATCTTGAACTTACCCTCTTTGGGGTTTGTGACTTTAGTTAAGTGCCTTTTGCTTTGGTAGTGTGAGACATTGTTAGTTTTGTCTTGAGTATTTCATTTACTTTGGTTTTCCTGCCAATAGTTAAAAAAAATAAAGAGATGACTTGTTTTCTAATAGCCTGTGCATAGTAGGTACACACAGGAAAGTGGTTGATTGATGAGTGCCCAGAGTACTGTAGCAAAAGAGGACAGCATCTCAGTTGTATTATTTAGGAACACAAAAACTGGCTCAGACCCACGCCCACCACCATATGCTGGCAGTGGAGAACACTGCAAAAGCAGTAATCAGGATGGAAAATTTCCCTTTTCAAGTTCCTGAAACCTGCAGCTCAAGGTGGCAGCTGGTGGCCTATTATTCCCCGGAGCTCTGGCGAAATGGAAGAGTTCTGTTTGTACATTTCTAGGCAGGAGAAGTCTGTTTTCTCTTGATGAAGAAGGATAGTTTATAATTAAACAGATATTTTCTTAGTGCCTTTTTAGAGATAAATTATTACAGTAAGAGGGGCAGCAGAAATTCCCTTGATAAGGTCTGGCTTCCTAGTTCTTCCTTGGAGGGAAATAAAAGGTTGAATAATTTATTCATTGCTTGAACAAAGTTCCAGGGCGCTGCCAAAACCAAGACCAAACCAGGCTTAACGATGAGACAAAGAGAGTGGTAGTGGAGGTGAGTGGGCAGGCCAAGGAACTCCTGGTATTAGGAGAGACCAGGGACACTGGGCGTCAGGCAGGTCTGGCAGCTCTAAGAGGCAGAATTTCAGGGCTTGGAAGGATTGGTATGAGCAAGGGAGGGACCTCATCCCTGGAGGGGCAAAGACAGGGCTTCTACATGGGTCTCACTGGGGAATAAGGCAACATTAAAGGCAAGGTCAGCAGAAGAGTAGACAGTCCCTAGGTATCTATGGAATCAGTGAATGCATGAAGACTGAGACTTAATTTAGAGAAGTAGGGTCCAAGGCAAGAACTGAATCACAAAAAATGAGGTATAATACTACCTAACAATTATATAACACTTGTATGCCAGGTGCTCTTCTAAGTTCTTTCCATATATTAATTCATTTCATCCTCACAATAATCCTGTGAAGTCAGTGTTGTTATTATTTCCACTTTATAGATGAGAAAACTGAGGCACAGAGAAGTTAATTAAGTGACTGACTTGCCTATCATCTCAAAGATAGTAAGTGGTAGAGGCAGAATTCAGTCTGGCTCCACAGTCCACAGCCTTAACCATTAGATTTGATGGCCTCGTTAGAATTGGGACAACGACGGGTTACTAAGCTCTCGCGAAATTCTTCCAAACAAAGAAAATCACTGGTTCCAAAACCCAGGGGCTGGATTAGATCTGCAGAAGGGGCCCATTCACTTTTCAGGAGCACTTTTGCCTATGAGCACTGTTTATTGTGAGCTATTCTGCAATCATATCATTTGTAATAGCTGTGATGAGCAAATCTAAGATGTCGGTCCACCAGCTTTTTGTTTTTTCCTTTTTTTTCATGCAAGTTTTGGCCCAATAACCACCAAGATGGGGAGCTGATTTTTTGTTTTGGCTGATAGAAATATCTGACTGACAGCCTCTCAGTTGATGCCTCTGGCATGGAAGTAGTGTGAGCATTTTCCAAGTGTGTATGTTCAGAAGCCAAGCTGACATCACAATTCTATTAACTTGTTTCCATGCTCTTTGGTTAGAAATCCATGTCATTTGTTCACCAAAATAAGCACTTCAGAATAGAGTTGGGATGTTGCTGTAATCAGCATAGTCCTAAGTAAGTACTAATGAAGAATAAGATCCATATAAGTTGGGTTGAAGAGGCATTTTCCTGCTTTATTTCCAAAGCAAAACCCAAGAATCCTTACAAATTGGGAGGACATTTGGCAGGAATGCAATGTCTGGCACAAAACATGAAACAATTCTAGTCATGATCACGAATAGCCGGCCTTATTTGGCATAAACAATTCTTCAGGGTATATTTTCAATTCATTGTTTGTAAAACTTAAGCACATACATGCTGTTAGCTTCAGCAGAGTTTTGTGTGTACGATTCTTAGTAACCTAATTTAGATTTTTAGAACACATACTTTCCCCCTTCCTAAGATTGTTTTAAGTAGTTAAAATATTTTCTTAAAAACAGAGAAGACTTTTTGCAGTAAGTGCATTGAATAACATGTATTGAACACTAACTCTATATCAGATCCTGTGCTGGATGGAGCTGGGGATACAATGATGGTCCCAGCCAATTTCAATGACTTTCTCTGGGGTCTCCCATAAAACTATTATAGAATGTGGGAGGAAAGCAAAGAAGACACAGGAAATAGAGGGTAAGGAAAAAGATCATAAGAAAGTTTGTCCAACGTTATTTCTAATATATGTAGTACCTCGAAGATGCTAATTATAATGGCATGCACCAAGGTGAAGATAACATCGCAGATTTTTTTTTCCTGATTAAAGGAAGCAGAATGCATTTAAGGTAGATTTTAGAGATGGTTTAGATCCCGTTCTATGTGATATTTCCTTGATATCATTATAAGAGGTGGAGTGGACCCCAGGAGCCCAGTTCATTCGTCTGTCTTTTCATCCATCTGATATTCATAAGTGTCTACTCTGTTTTGCATAGGTTGGGAGATAGTGATAGAGTCATAAAAAAGACATGGCCCCTGCCCTCAGAGAACTAATAGTCTAGTGCAGGTGACAGACTGATAAATAATTTTTGCCACGTAGGATCTGTGCCACGGGATAGGGTGGGCAGAATGCTAATGGAGCCCAGAGGTAGAGATAACTCTTTCTTCTGCCTTTGAGATGAAAGACTTGACAGTCCTTCCTTCCCATAGAGAAAAGAAAATTGTTCCTGTTTTTAGATTCTCAGATGTCAGTTTCTATCTTCCTCAGCCCCTCCCAGGTTTCTTAAGTGTCTACCATGTGCCAAGCATTTTGCTGGGCACTGGGGTACTGCAATGAAAAATGGGTAGCATGACAGTTCCTGGAAGTTATCCTTTAGGGAAGACAGCTAATTTAATTAAACAAATAATTACAGAGCAGCCTCATTTTATGCGGATGTGAATCACAGAGTATAGAAATATATAAAGATATTAATAAAGACATATAAAAAGAGATATAAAAATATTAAGGCCTCTCTGCACAAAATATAAAACAATGTAAATTACCCCTCCCCCAAATTAAAAAGGATTGTCAAGAATCATAATTTCAAAGCTGGTGACCGAGTGAATTTTAAGCCGTGCTTATGTTATTGATGCACAGATGTACCACTTCATAGCTGGCTTGAAAAGCAGTCTTAATCATCTTTTAGGATTAACACTGAATTATATAAGCTTTAAATTATATGGCTATCTTGAGGAACATAACCCTAGGGGTACCTATAGAAGTCACAGTAAATAATAAATGGATTAGAAAAGGACAAAAGGTTATAAAGGGGCTTGAGAACTGGACCCAGTCTGGTATGGGCTGTCAGGGAAGATCTCTTTAAAGAAGGGACAGTTTAGGTTGCATTAGGAAGGCTGAGCAAGACCTAGTTTGGTGAAAGGAGACAGGGGCTGCACCCAGGACTAAGCTCAATATTTAGATCAGTTTCCTTATTTCATCCTAGCTTTGCTTCTTCTCTAGTTGGTTGTTGCTCAGGCCCTAGTAAGCAACAACCAATTTTAGGCAAATCCCACCTAAAAATTGCTTATGTGTGTTTTTGGTGGGGAGCAAGGCAGAGGGGAAGAGAAGAGAGAAACCAAGTAAAACTGATCTTGGCCAACAGAAATCACAGAACACATAAATCTCAAACTCTGTTTACTTCCCTTAGCTTATTTACAAAAATACAAGTCAGTAAACACTAACTTGTAATTAAAATTAGCTGACTAGTTCCATGTGTTTGGCTGGCTGATTGTGAAAGTATGTTGGATTTGTTATTAAATTGCTTTCTGAGAGGGAAAAAAAAATCACAAATGCAAACTCTATTTCTCCATTGCTGGTTAGAGCTTCTGCAGTATGAGATCTTTTGTAATGTTTCCTTTAATTTTAAATTTGGGGCCATTCGATTTCAGTGGTATTTGTTAAGCTAAGGATGATAAAATATACCTGGAACTCAGCCTCTCTCCATTTGAGACATGGAGGAAATTCAGGAGCCAGGTTGGAACATCAGGAAATTCTCACTAAATGATAGAAGCTAATAAGATTAGAGAATTTGTCCAAGATACCAACTTGAGATCAGAGTTAAATTTTTATTTAAAGATTGAGAATTTGGGTGGATATAATGATGCAGCTAGAAATAAGTACATTACAGCCACAGCTAACACAGCACTTTCTGTGCATCTGGTACTGAACTAAAAACCATTTATGCATTATCTCATTTTAAAATAACAATGACTAACACTGTGATCTCTCACTATCTGCCAAGCCTGTTTTAAGGGTTGTAAGAATATTAACTCATCTAACTCTACAATGACCCAATAATGTAGATTTTGAGAGCTTAGAGAGGTTAGTTGGAGTCTTTCCTGGGATTAATAAATAGAGGAACTTAGCTTTGAACTCAGGCCATCTTCAAAACAGCTCTATGAGGCAGATGCTTTGATTATCCCTGCTTACAAATGAGGAAACCAAGGCACAGAAATGTATGGCAATTTTCCTAAGTCTCAGATACAAGACTCCAGGTTGAATCTGACTTCCCAGTCCATGGCGGTTCAGATTGTATGCAGTATATGCTACCTTTTAGCATAGTGCTGACTACTGGCCACTCTTTCTTGGGGCAAGAAAAAACCTGGATTATACTTTCTCTTACCTCAGAAATGTTCCTTCAGCTCCCACATTTTTCTGATATTTGGTGTTGAGATTCAGTATTCCAGCAAGAACCTGCTTTCTCCCACCTTCTGCTTTAGCTTATTTTTCTGGCTTTCAGTTTCCACACTAAAAGCTAGCCATCTTTCTTTCTCTCTCTCTTTCTTCTTTCTTCTTTTTTTTTTTCTTTCTAATGAGCTCGCCTTCAGAATATAGATCAAAATTTAAAAGGGAGGCAGAATTAGCCTTGGAGCTGGGCAGCCACTCAGGTCTGTAGGCAAGAAATATTTACCTAAAAATTTAGTCAATGGAACAAAGATGGAACCAGAACCTTGAAAAGCAAAGCCAAATGAATACGTTTGCTGCAGTAGAAACAGCCGGACAGATGTACAGCTCTCTTCAAAGGTTGCTTAGGGACCCAATAAACCTGAAAAAAACTGTGCTTGAATTTCAGTGTGGGTGGGCAGATGAAGGAACATTATTCCTCTTCTTCCTCTTGGTTTTCCCAGGGTATGCACAACAAAGAAAATGCAATTTGCATTCAATGACTGAAAGCCACTCACATCTGTAAACACTAACTGTCCCAGCCAGCAAAACCCTCCAAGAAAGCCTCTTAGCCCATTTTGAGGAGCCAGATGTAAAGAGAAAGCCTTCTGCTTTCTATTCTTTCCACTTGAGCTGCAAGACCCTGTGAAGCTCCATGTGTGGGGAAAACATGGTACATTTTCCTTTTAAATTGAACCAAGCTTATTATGTTAGAGAGAGTTTAATTAAACTCTTGGTGGTGGTTGTGAAAAGTTTAGCTTCCGCTCAAGCCTTTCTTCATGTGTTCCATGCAGGTAGTACACATTTTATATTCCAATGGAAGGTCATTAGGATCATAAGACTATGCACAGACTCAGAAAAGTCCTTAGATGCTTTTGGGGCATTTGACTTGTAACTTTCAATTTAATCAATCAACTCAGTGGTAGAATAAAGGGATTACAACTATCCTACTCTCTAATCACAGGCATTGAGCTTTACTGCAGGGTCACCCATACTAATCCTTTTCACTAAATATAAGGCAGGGCTGCCTGCGCTGTGATTTCCTACACCCTTTGTCTTATATGTTCTTTCACTCTGAATTTAACTGAGGCTAGGAAATAGCTGAAAGTATTTCTTTGTACTCATGCTTCACTTCGAGCCCAAAACAGTAGAGTTCTTGCAAATTGGGAGGGATGTTTGCCAGGACTGTAGTGCTTGGCACAGACCTTTGCAGAAACTCCACTTGTGATTATAAATAGTTGGGCTGTCTTGGCATAAACAATTCTTGAGGGTATATTTTTCAACTCGTTGTTTGGAAAACTTAAGTACATAAATGCCGTTAGCTTTAGCAGAGTTTTGTGTGCAAATTCCTGGGTAACCATACATAATGCTGTTGTTTAATGGACTTTGTATATTCTCTCTCTTATGATTTCATAAAGCTTTTTGGAGTTTAAAATATTTTCATGTGAAGGGAAATTGAAGTCTTTATTATTAAAGCCTGAATTTCTTGGAATCACAACATAGGAACTGGCAAACAGGTTCGATGGAAATACTAAACGAAAATGCATGGGTTGGTCTCATACTTCAGTGTTAATCACATCCATTTTGCCGGGGAAACTGGTAGCATTAGACCTTACATAAAAACTGATCCATGACCTGCCTATGAATTCAATCTTTTTTCCTCCTCAAATCAGTTCAAAACAGGTGACTATTTAAGCTCCATGAATGAGATGCAGAAACCATGTCCTATTTAAATTACCAACCAGCAGGAGAAAATGGCAAGTTATCAATAAATTAGCTTACACCTATCAGTGGTAATGGACTTCACCTCGATAGATGTAAGAAAAGTATTACTTTATATAATTCTGATGGTCAATCCAATACAAGCATGTCTTATTTAAGAAAAAATATGCTCAAGAAATATAGTTTGTGGACTTTTGAGAAGACAGAATGAGGAGCTGTGAACCTTTTAATTTCAAGTTCTATTTAAATGCCAATAAGATGGTCTGAAACAAAGGTTTCAGAAGTAGCAGTCATAATCATCACAAGAAAATCCAGGAAAAATAAGTGTGGTTGAAAAAAGGGGTTCTATGGAAAGTAACCTCACAGGGCGATCTAATCATAAATTCTTAACTGGGCAGGTCATTGTGTGTAGCAGTCCCAGGCATATAACTTTTTTGGTAAAAGGTTTATCTTTGCCTTAAGTAAGCTCTGCCTATTGTTCCTATGCATCTAGGTTAACACATCTTCGAAATAACCACCCTCAAGTGAGCCCATAATCTTGTTAACTATCCTGTAATCCAATCCCTGGCTTGCTTTCTCCCACCTCCATGTAATCTTCCTTACTTTTCCTCCTTAATTTCAAATGCATACAAGAAGCTGCAAAACGGTTATTCTCCAGGAGCATTTGAGATCTCACTCCCCAGCATATGTTACCAGTTTGGCTCAGATAAACTCTTATAAAAATTCTCTATAGGCTTGAATGTTTCTTATGTCAACATGAGTAATAGGGGAAAAGAGTGATTTTTGAATTATTAAAAATGTTTTGGCTGTATGAGAGAAGAAACATGAATTAAGAACCTGGTGCAGGGTGGGTTGGGGGTGTGTGCAAAATCAGTAAACAATGAAATAAAATGAGGCTAAAACCAGAATTTAGAGAATAGGTGCAATCTATTTTTTAAAATGTGGGAGAAAGACATTATACTAATTTCAGAAGACCTCATTATAGGAGAAAGGAGTGAGAAGGAGTAAACAATGATAATGTAGGTAAAATGTAGAATTAGATGCTATAGGAAACTAAACAGAGAAAGAGAAAATGAACTTGGGAAAAATATGCAGAACATGAAAAGAGATACAAAAAAGATGCAAAAGAAGATGGATCTGGAGAATGAAATGCTCTGGGAGAGATAAGAGTTCCTAAAGAAAGAGAAGGAATAAACAAGAATAAACTGATCACATTGCCCACACACAATAAATGCTATGGATAGATTTGTGGACTAATAAAGCAAACAAGAAAGAACAACAACAACAAAATCAAAGATTAAAAAAAAGATGCTCTAGAAGAAAAATGTCACCACTAATAAAATAGCTGAAAGTATAAATAAATCCTTACTTAAGTTTCCATTTAAAATAACTCATAATCAAATATTTTATTTTAACTACAAGAAAAAAAGAAAGCATCTGTAAGGAGCTTGGCTACAGGTGTTGCGTAAAGGAATATAACTCATAAGTGAATATGAACTACGTTTTTTTTCATCGTAATGAAAAACCAGGTACAAAGTAGTCAGAGTAAAAGGCTATATAATTTAGGTTTTTCTTCAAATGAAAAGACTTTCACAGACTTTCAATGCTAATAAATTTAATCACCCACTAATGGACAACCACTGACTTCAAAGTTTACTTCAAAAATAAATCTGATCCTTAAAGACAAACTTGAAAAAAATGATGCTATTAAAAATAGTAAGAAATCCTGAATTACTAAGTATCTATTGAAGAGATAAGTAAGAAAAATAACAGGGAAGAATTATTTATGATAGGAGTTGGAGAATTGTTAAAAGTAGATTAAAATAAATAAATTGAGTAGTAAGTTAAATCAATGGAGAATGAAAATAAGAAAAGATTTGAGAAAAACAAAACCAGCAAAGGTTTCCATAAAAGTGAATTAAAAGATATTATTCAAATAAGGGATGAATGTATTGATAAAACAGAAATAATTCTTTGTTGTTTATTTTAAATTGATAGTTAATTGAATTAAAAAGATTATTGTCAAAAGGAATAAAATTAAGCACAACCAAAATAAAAAAACAACCAAAAAACAAAAAACAAAAACCATTGCCTATATAATATCCAAGAAACTTTAGTAAAACAAAAACAAATTAACTATAAAAATTAAGAGGTAAAAAAAACTGAGAATGGCAAAACAAATAAATAGGACTAAAGTTAAAATAATTGTAAGCTTAAACAATCATGTGGGAAGCAAAATAAAGAAAAGAAAAAAAAAAGAAAACAAAAAAGCTTCCAATTGGATTAATGCAATAATTTACTGAGAAATCTTTAAAATGTCTAGAAAGTCTAAAAATAAGAAAAAAAAACAAAAAACACTAAAAAGATAAAAAAATTAAAAAGAAGAAAAAGGAGATTGTGATGTCAGACGTGGCTGAATTTAAGGCAAAAATTTTTAAGTGGAGCTAATTATGTTAATTGTTTGATGCTAAAAGTCAGAGTGAATAATGAGAACAAAATGATTTTACATTTATAGGGCCCAAAGAACATAGCAACAAATAAAAGACAATCACTGTTAAAAACCAATGAGAAATTATAAATACACAATTTTAAATCAAGATGTTAACATTTCATTATCAGAATATGAAAAATCAAAAAGAAAATGGTAAAATAATAGAAAGCCTGAAAAACATGATTAAACTTACCATAATATAGCGGTAAGGATGGATATTGTCAAGAATTAAACGGATTGAACAGAAACAACAAAAAATCCTGAAAAGTTATTGCTTGGTTCCTGATGAGATAGTGAATTAGCATACCCTCTTCACTCCTCTACATTTAACCCTGGGAAGCTTCAGAAACTGAGAGAGTTACAGATCCATGGAGCTAATAATAACACTAAAATAAAGGGGAAATCAAAGGCTGTCCTGACTGGAGGTTTAGGATGGGGTGGAAGGCACCTGACCAAAGAGAAAAGGATAGATAGAGGAGGACTGATGATTCCTCCTCTTTCCTCTAACCCTTTGCAGAGAGGATGGATTTAGGAGGAGTACTGGAATTCTCCTATTTCTCATCTCTGGCATTGCCAAATGAAAGACATTGCTTGTTCTGCAACCCAAATGTCTGCAGCACCAGGCTAGCTGCATTCCCCTCCCTATCCAGAGGAACCTCAGGGCAGCAAAAAGCTCTTCTTAAGAGAAGAAAAGATGAAGGAAGCCAGGGCACTATTGAATCTACTCATTTCTACCCCTTCCCTCTCCAAACTCACAGGGCTGGGGATTAGAACCTAAGGCGATCACCTCTTCCTATTCCTGCTTTGTTCTAAGAGTGTTGGGATGAATCTGACTGGAGAAGGCACCAGGAGAATGGAAGCCAATGGGGGAACTGAGAGAGTGATGTAATGCTTGTCTTCTCTTCCCTGGCCTCATCATTTTTACTTCCTTGGAATACATCAGAAGAAATACCACCCAGGATTTGGTCCTTTCCCATCACACACTACCAGGCCTAAAGTTATATCACCAGAGAAACATAAGACCACCTGCTACAATTACTAGATATCGAGGGGGTACAACTAGTAAAACAGAAAACAAACTGAACATGAAGAGGCTTTATTTCAACAGATGGACCAAAAATTTAACCTAAGCACATATATATCCTCAAAGGGAAGATATTAGTTATATGAAGCAAGAATAGGAAGTAAAGAAAAAGAACCAAATGTAAATTGGGTGTTAAACAGATATTCATAATGGCTGTGGTATCCCTGCCAAAGATGCACAACCTGAATTTAATCATGAGGAAACATCAGACGATCCCAAACTGAGAGATAATCTGCAAAAAAACTACCTGGTACTCTTCAAAAATGTCACTGTCACGAAAGTCAAGAAAGACAAAGGAACTGCTCCAAATTAAAGGAGGCTAAAGAGACTTGACAAGCAAATGCAGTGTATGATCCTGGATTGAATCCTGAGCATTATTTTTAATTTGCTACAGAGCTGTGCTGTGCAATATAGTGGCCATTAGCCACACATGGCTATTGAGTAAATGAAATGTGGCCATTCAAAATTGAGATGTTCCATAATTGTAAAATACATACTGCGTTTTAATTTGAAAAAAATAATGTAAAATATCATCATAATAAATTCTCATATTAATTACATGTAGAAATGATAATATGTGAATATATTGGCTTAAATAAAATTAATTATTAAAATTAATTTTACTTGCTTCTTTTTACCTTTTTAACCTGGCTACTAGAACAGCTCATATTTGTGGCTTGCATTATACTGACATCATATAGTATTTTTATAGAGAACATTAGAGGTACAATTAATGTAATTTGAACAAGGTACATAGATTAGATAATAGTATTTTATTGATGTTAATGATAAGTGTACTGTGATTTGTAAAAGAATGTCCTTGTTCTTGGGAAATACATGACTGAAGTATTTAAGGGTAAAAGACCAGGCATAATGTCTGCTACCTATTCTCTAAAGTTCAGAAAAGAAAAAGATAATATCCATAACAATAGAGAAATAAAATACTAGAAAATAATCATATAAAGTGCGTATTTGGGTAGAGGATGGTAGAGACCAAAAGGAATCTGAGAGCATGCTAGTATTCTTGTTTTGTTCAGGGAAGATGTAAATCTTAAAATGTTTATGAAATCAATAGAAATAAATAAACATAAATATGTGTCTTAAATTAAAGGCAACCACCATAAGAATAACAACAAACAATGAATCAAATAACATTTAAACCTGCTGGAGAAAACTTAATTTAGACTATGGAAATAAAAGAAATAGTTTTAAAAATGAAAGAAAAAGAAATTATAATAAGAAAATATAAAATAAGATAGAAGAAAAAATTATAATATGACAGTAATCATAATATATGTGGGATAAATGGAATGAAACAAAAAAAAAACAAACAAAGCTAGAGGGGCCTTGCATGGACCACTGATGCTCGTGTGCCATGAAGTAGGTAACCTATTCCACAGCACCTGAGGTAGAATAAGAAAAAAGGCTTTCTAAAGTAAACATATACAAGGTTATTTAAAAAACCCCAAAACATCGTTAATACAAAAAATTAGAAATTATCTATTACATACTGTCTTGCCAAAATGAAATAAACAAAATTAAGAACAAAAAAATAAACCCAAATCCCTGACAACTTGGAAATTTAAAAATACTCTGTTAATTAACGAGTATGTCAAGAAGATAAAGTACAAAAGAACTTGATTAAGAAAACTATAAAAATGAGAACTACATATTAAAAGTTCTAGGAGGGGGCTCAGGGATCTACTAAGAAGAAAATTCACACACAGCCTTAAGTGTAGTTATTATTAATATTTTTTAAAAATGGGGAAATTAGCATGAGTAAACAATATTAACTAAACAATATAAAAATTTAGCAAAGGAACAAAAAGGCAATCCAAAAGAAATGAGAGAACAGTATATATAAAACCAGACATACATATAAATTAGAAAAGAGATAACAATAGCATTATTTACTAAGCTAACAAAGTATTCATTAGATAAAGCCAACACAGGTAGATTTAGTCAGGAAATAAGAGAGAATTATCCTTTTGTACTCTATAGTGGTCTCCTATGAACTATGAATATCTGAAAAAATGGATTATTTTTTTAAGGAAAAAATAAATTCTAAAACTAACACAAAAGAAAGAGCCTGAGTACACCAATAACTGAAGAAGAAATTGAAAGAGAACTTGGAGGTGAGGACAGAGGAAAAATTCAGTGTTTGTGGCTAATTCTTTCAAAGTATCAATGACCAATACAGAAGGGTAGACAGTAACTAACCAATTAAGTCCTCAAAAGTAATGTGATCTTGAAACTAAAGTAAGATAAAGAGCAGATTTAAGAATCAGAAACTGTAGATCTATTTTACTCTTGCATATACTTGTGAAGAATTTAAAAACAATACTGATAGATTACCACTTTAAAGGAGAGCCATAACAAAAGCGCTCTAGGGTCAGACAGACCTGGATTCAAAGCCTGGCTCCACCATACATTGGTTCTATGAACTATGTCTAATTGCTAATCTTCCTGGGACTCAATTTCCTCTTCTGTAAATAGGAAACACAGTACTCATCTATGGGGCTAAGGCAAGGGTTATTGAGAATATGCATGGAAAAATCAACATAATGCATTGCAAATAGTACATAATAGTGGAAGAATAATTATGCATGTTCACTAAAGGTAAAAACACACCATGATCAAGTTAGCTTCACCACAGATTGGAAGAATAGTCTAGCAAATTGAAAACTATTAATTGTAATATTCCACAAAAAAGATTAAATCACAATTATATGTGCTAAAATGACATTTGAAAAGTCCAACACCCATTAAAAACTTAAAAGTAGACATCTATATGAATATCTATTTAAGGCCAAAAGTCAACATTGTACTTAAGAGATATTAAAGACGTTTTAAATACAAAAAGGAGCCAAACAAAGCTACCCATTTTTGCCATTATTAATTGACATTGTACTGGTGATTCTTACCAGTGAACAAGGAGACCATAGAAATCATAGAATAGTTGTTGGGGGCGGGGGTGGGGGAAAGACAAAAAAACGTGTTGCTTTTTGTGGGCAAATTATGAGTGATTATTTATGTAATCCAAGGAATTTTAGATTAAACTATCAGAAATAGAAGCACGTATTTACAATAAAAGTGAATAAAAGATCAATAGCATTCTAGTATATTAAGTGTAACCTGGCAGAAAAAAATGATAAAAATTGGAAATATTATTGATAATAATAACAAAAATATAAAATAATCCTAGGAATTAACTTTATGAAGGGTAAACAAGAAAGAAGCTTCAAAGCTTTCAAGGGGGAAAGGGATTCCTTTAGGAAAAATTAAAATTTGTTCAAGTCTCAGTGTTTACAGAAATTGCATATATGTTTACACCAAGAAGCATGATCTGTGCAAATTCATTCCCCATTATTAAAGGGTATTCTCTTAGCTAAAGTTTCAGAAATCACTTAACGTGCAAGCATAGAAGTGTCTACTTATAACATTGCTGCGTTAAATATGGTTTGGGTGGGATGAGAACCCAGTGCTGGTAAAGAGAGAAGGGAATTAGAGGTCATAGAAATGGGAACCAAATTGGCATCTGAGTTTACCTACAGACCCAGAAAAACACAGTCCCATTTGGATGTCTCTAGGTCCTAGGAGCAATGGGAGGGAAGTGGCATTCGAGTGGTGGGGAAAGAGGAGATTCTGAATAAGTCAAAGAAGGTAGTAGTATAGTGGGGATGTAGGTGAAATCCTACAGTTATAACTGACTTTGTTGCATTTATTAATTTAGCTTTTTTATTTTACTAAGGTAATACATGTACAAAGTCTAAGAATCAATTTCTGAAAATGTGGCCATATCAGTCAGAGTGCCACAGGAAACAAATGATGTAATCAATGAGGCAAGAGAGGAGAGTCTGATGAAGGAACAATTTATAAGGGCATGGCAGGGTTAGAGAAAGCAGGAAGGCAGGGCCCTTGGAGGGACAAATTTTCAATGAAAAAGTGATTCAAAAAGAAAGTTTCTCTGTCTTTGCCTGAACACTGGGCCGAATAAAAATGGTTTCCCTTGAGAATTTATGACCATGGATTTGGAGTTTGACTTTGCTCCGTTGTTTTGGACATTTATGTTGCTTGAACGAGGTCTGTTGCCACTCAGTTCTGGATCCTTTGTTTGCGACCTGTTTTTCTGGATGCAGTTAGGGTTGTCCCTATGCCCATTATTCGAAAACTTCAAGATTATATGTCTTTTTCATTCATCATGCTAAGCACTTGGCCTTCTTTTAGTTCCTGAGGTGATTCCTGTGTTCGTAAAATGAATTGGCTTAGTTCTTAAGCACTGCCCTCTATGCAAGTTCTAGGATTCACCTGCCTCACTCTGCTAAAATAGTTGCCACTTGCTCCTCTGTTTCCCATCTCCCCAGACTTGGGTGATATCTCTTTTGTGGTGTAGCCTTCTTTCCTCTTTTCTTGTCTCTGTGGTTTTATATCGTTTTTATTCATCTAGTGTTACCTTTATGGGATCTGAGGAAAGATCACAGATTAATTTATGTATTCAACCTGCCAAGTTTAACTGGAAAACCAGATTACTGACTTCCCTTCTCTACTCCGTTACACAGCGAGTTGTTTCCCTAAGACCTCCCAGAAAGGTGGAGGGAAGGGAGGACGAAAAGGGGGAAGAAGCTAATCCTTTCTTTTTTGTCCCTTCTTCTACTGAAATGGTATATCGTGACACAGGTGCTTGGTGCCAAATTCTGTTTCCTGGTGACATGCTCTGCTTGTGACTCAGCCTGGTGGTGGCACAGCCAGGAGGCTCTGATGGGCATGATTACTCAGCTTGGGGAGGAGGTTCCCAGTGATGGTGGAAAGGAGTGTGATTATTGTCGGTTGAATGTTTAATTTTGTTTCTTAAGTTAGATCAAGAGAAGAAGCCTATGGCCCATATGTGGCTCATTACTATCCTGGGCAATCCACTATCCTAAGGAAACCCATGAGTAGTCTTATTCATGAATGGGAAGAAACTGAGCAAGCTAAATATTATAGAGCTACCAATTCTTTCCAAAGTAACTGAGGACTTAATGCAATTTCACTTAAAATTCTGATAGGACCCTTTATAAAACTTGATACAATTATTTCACAATCATTTATAAAAATAGAAAGAGAGTAATATTGAGGACTATTTTAAAAGGAAGAGTGTTTCCATTTCCAAGCTGGAAATCTGGCTTGTCAGCTTTGATGCTTCTCTCTCTCATTCCTCCACATCCAATGAATGACTGAACTTACCTCTAAAAGATCTCGAACCTATCCATTCTCTCCATCACCAAGGCCACTGCCTTAGCCAACCTATCGCCATCACTTTGATATTCTCCTAACCCATCTTCCCATATATTACCAGTTCCATTCAATGTGTTCTCCACTCAGTAGCCACATAAGGTCCTATCTCTCTGCTGCCCTAATCTCTTCAGTGGCTTTTCATTGCTCATCTCCCTTTACTCTCTCCTTGCTCATTTTATAACTACTTCTCATTCATTCATTCATTCATTCATTCAACACTGCTTATTGAGAGGCTTTCAATGTGCCAGACAATGAGCTAGGCCTCAGAGAGATAATGAGCAGTTAGACTTGATTCCTACCAACACCCTAGTGGTTTAAAAGGCAAAGGTCAATAAACATGTAAAAAGATTCCAGTGTGTTAGTAATCCAACCAATGTCAGTTTAAAACGATAAGGTTTTTAATTTTTATAACCATTACTTGACAAGACCCAAACAAAAAAGTTAAAATGAATGCTGAGGAGGCTGGGAGAAACAGATGTATTTATTCATTCTTGGTAACATGGTGAATTGATACATATGTTTTGGAGAAGAATCTGGCAAAAAAAAAAAAAAAAACCCTCAAAAGCCCCCACAAAGTCCATATCCTTTGATCCAGTAGTCTTTCTCTTGGGAAATTATTTCAGAGAAATAATTCAAAGGAAGTAGGAAGGTGGAGGAATACTTTATGGACAAAGTTTTGTTATTGCAGTGCTTTTTTATGCTAGCAAAAGACCTGACATCACCTAAATGTTCAATAAAAGAACAGTTAGGTAAGCGGTTAAGAGCAAGCTAGTGTAATAAATCGTGCCCATGGAAATAAAATCCAATGCCAAAAGTAGAACACAATGAATTCAAATGTGATGTAGAAACTCTGTCTAGGGATGAATATACAAAGAAACGAAAGTAGCTCTCAAGTGTGTGAGTGGTAGTCTTTCAAGTGATTGGATTTAATAATTAATAAGTTTTTTAATTAAGTGACCCAATGAAAAAAATGGCTGAATTTCATTATAAAATTAACTTTGATTCTGTAGAGTACATTTCCCAGTGGCTCTGTTTATATTTGAAGCAATGTGCTCTCAAATGTGAAAAATCATTGGCTCCTGGAAAAAATGTTCTTTTTGACAATATGCATTTGTTAAATGGTTTTAAACCTATATCAAAAATGGGGGGAATTATGCAGTTTCTATTGTCAAGGGAGATTACAGAGTCTCTTAGGGTGGAAGCATTTGTCAAAAACCCAGAAACTGTGTTCAGAACAAGAGAGTAAAGAGACTCAGCATCTGTTAGGCAACTCCCAATGCCCTGGCAAAGACTGGGCATGTCTACAACTCCTGGGACATCCCTATATAGTAACACTGCCCAGTCATCGTGTAAAGAACACATGCTCCAGGACCACTGCTGGGCACTACAGAGTCACAGTGCTGAGGACAAACACTGGGGCTGGGGATGGGGGGCTTGTACTTCTAATACCCCAAGGTTTTGGAACTCTGTTCAGGCTCAGCGAATCCAGACCTCTTTCTCACTTCTAAGTTTGGATCTCCACAGAGCAGGTCTTTGTGCAGTGGGGCAAAGCTGTTCAGAATCTGGTATCAGTCCATTGAGTCCATGGTGGTACAGCAGGGCCTTATTAAAAGATGCTTTGTGTATAAGATATTTAATTTTACTGCAGAAGAGAGAAAACTGCCTCATGATAGCTCCCAGAGAAGGGCAAAAATGAATCAAGAGATCTGAGCTTTGATTTTGGTTCTGACACTCTCTGGCTATGTGATCTGAGCCCTTAACTTCTTTGTACTTCAGTTTTTTTTTCCCACTTATAAAATTAGGAGGTAAAACTTGCATGATCCAGCCTTAAAATGGATTTCTAGAAGTTACTCAGTTGGGAGTGTTTTAAAAGAATCTCACTATTTCCAGATGGCCAGTAGGGAGAGAGAGAGGGAACATCAGAGGTTATTTAGGCCATCATCCTGTCTTCCTTATCTCACCACGCCTGGCCCCTCCAAGAGAATGGTGTATTATGGATGCAGAGAATGCTCCGTTACCTAAGAGAGAGAACCCCAAAATTGCATTTGGAACAAATTATTTTGTACAATGGTTGAGAAAAGCCACCTGCAGATGTGTCCCACCATAAGAGATGGCTGAAAGCTCGAGGGTGTTGCCCAATCCTCCATGTAGAGTCCAATGGGAATTCTCAAGGGTGGGTTACCCAAAGAGAACAGAAGGACAAATGCCCTAGGTTGCTATCTTATCTTATTACAGAGGTTCTCAAAGTGTGGTCTACAGACCCCTCCTGACCCTGAGGCTCTCTCAGGGGCCCTGTGAGGTGAAAACTATTTTCATAGTAATACTGAGACATTATTTGCCTTTTGCAATGTGTCGACATTAACATTGACAGTGCAAAAGCAAGGTGAGTAAAACTGCTGGCACTTATGCAGATCAAGGCAATGGCCTTAAACTATATTAGTAGTCAATGTATTCCTCACTGCCAGAAACTCACAGTAAACAACAACAAAAATTAGTTTCACTTAAGAATGTCCTTGATGAAGCCATAAAAAATATTAATTATGTTAAATCATTCTATCTTTGAGTACACATCTTTTTATTATTGGGAAATAGGCACAAAGCATTTTAGCTATATACTGAAGTACTATGATTGTCTTGAATAAAAGCACTCATGCAATTGTTTCAGGTGCAAGCTGGACTGGACTCTTTCATTTTCATAAAACATCATTTTTACTTGAAAAACAAACGCTAGACAAATTATGGTTATTCGGACTTGAGAACTGGCATACATTTTCTCAAAAATGAAGTGAACCTGCCACTTTAAGGAAAACAGCTGATAGCATTTGTTGCCAATGATAAATTTGAGCTTTCAGGCAAAACTTAGAGTTTTGGAAAACATGTATCTGTCACTATGAATTTTATAACTTTCCAATACTTAAACACTTTTCTAATGAAATTGGAAGTGATACTAATAAATGTGATTTTTGATATTGCATAATAAGATATCTCAATATCTGAATTATCTGTATAATTTAGTAAACCAATATTTTCCAAATGACTGATGTATGATGTTACAAAATCATTTATAAAAGACCCATTCAAGGTACAAAGTAAAGCAATGCATTTTAATGTAACTAAATCCAAGTTCATTGATACAGTTTTATATTCTACATTGTAATTAATCTTTAAGAAAGTACAGTAGTCTCCCTAATCTGAGGTTTTGCTCTCCATGATTTCAGTTTCCTGAGGTCAACCACAGTCTGAAATATTAAATGAAAAATTCCAGAAATAAACAATTCATAAGTTAAATTGCATGCCGTTCTGAGCAGTGTGATGAAATCTCCTTCTCTCTTGCCCTGGAAGTGAATTATCTTTCTGTCTAGCATGTCTACACTGCATACACTACCAGCCTTTAGTCAGTTAGTAGCTGTCTTAGTTCTCAGATCTACTGTAGCAGTATCACGGTGTTCAAATAACTCTTATTTTACTTAACAATGTCCCCAAAAAGCAAGAGTGGTGATGCTGGCAATGCAGATATGCCAAGAGAAGGCATAAAGTGCTTCTTTTAAGTGAAAAGGTGAGAGTTCTCAATTTATAAGGAAAGAATAAAAATTATATGCTGAGGTTGCTAAGGTCTACTGTAAGAGTGAATTGTCTGTTGGTGAAATTGTGAACAAAGAAATTCATGTTGGTTTTGCTGTCCCACCTCAAACTACAAAAGCTGTGTCCACAGTGTGTGATATGTGCTTAGTTCAGATGGAAAAGTCATTAAACTTTATCATAAATATGTATGTATAGGAAAAACATATAGACTATATAGGGTTCAGTACTATCTGAAGTTTTAGATATCCAATGGGAGTCTTAGAACATATCCCCTCAGATAAGGGGAGACTACTATACTGTACCGTTTGCAGAGTTTGGGTGTAGTATCAAAGAAGATTATCTGTAATTATCTAAAAAGCTTATTAAAATACTTTCCTCTTTTCCAATTACATACTTATATGGGATAGAATCTTCTTCACATACTTCAACCAAAAATTAAAAAAAAAAAAAAAAAAACCACAGCAGGTTGAATGCAGAGGCAAATATGAGAATCCAGGTGTTTTCTATTAAGCCAGATATTAAAGAGATTTGCAAAACTGTAAAATAACAACGTCTTTTTCACTAAATTTGTTTTGGACACCATGGTTATTTTCATAAAATATGTTATGCTAACATGTAATGAGTTTATTATTGCTAATGCATTATATGTTCATTTTTAAAATTAATTAAGTAATATTTTTACATTTCTGTTTTACTTTTTGATACGGTGAATATTGAGAGACACAATCCACATAAACAAAAGCATGTTGGAGTTCTCAATAATTTTTAAGAATGTAGAAGGGGCCTTGAAAGTTAAAAGCTTGAGAACTGCTGCTTGGAGATCCTTGCAGAGAAAGTGATGTTTTGGATAAGCAATAAGGAGAAGTGTACTCTGCATTTATCATTTTGCACTGTTGTCGGGAAGCATCATGGCTTAACTGAGCTAAATGGCAAGGGTTGGTTATCAAGAGAAAATCATCCCTGGAGAGGCAAAAGAAAAGTCACCTATGATCTAAGATTGGAAGAAATCATTTTTGAGAATATCACATTTTAAAAGTCCTCATTAGACATTCTCTGTGCCCTTCCAATTGGCTCCAGTTCCAAGCATACAAGTCCACTCCTTTCCCTCCAAGGAAGTCTGGCCCTCATCCCCTGCTCAGTATTGGCCATGTTGACTAGACGTGCATCAGAAATCTGCCTTCCGAGTCATAGCAAATGCCACTCTGAGTTCAACAATCAGTACACAGCACTTGAGAAGGCACAGGGCACTTCTGGGCACACAGAATTAAAAAATGAGCATGTCATGGCTTTTGTCCTGGAGAACTTTGTCTGGTGGGAAAAAAGACTCCTGAAGAAATAATTACAGTATGATGTGATAAATGATCTTCTGTACACAGTGACCAAATTTTTCCAACCAAAAATTAAGACACTCTGACATCTGACCATGGAACCATCCCTGGGGACCTGGAACATATATCTGCTATATTTATTAAGAAACTCCAAACAATATAGAAATTCTTTATTGATTTGTTCTTGATTTGACCCAAAGACCCAGAAACGATGGTCTGCACCATTTTTTTTTTTTTTTTGATTGTGGGAAATAACAGTGTCAGAAAAGAGCAAGACACTCCTTAGGATTACAAAAGATGAATAATGTGCTCCTAACATTTTATTTCTTCTGAGTTAGAGGATGGGAGGCACTGGAGGAAATTTTTCCCATTATACTTGTTCCAAATGGTTTCCCCCTCCAGGCAGAGAGTCCAAGTGTGTTTATGCAGGTCTCCCATACCAGCAGAAGCAGATCAAGCTGAATCCCAGAGTCAGAAGAATGAATGAACTTGTAAGAGGCTTCCAGGACCCCAAGCTTTAATTACATGTGGGTAAAACTAAACAACAGGGCTCTTGACCTGCCAAAAAATGTTGGAGTCCCCTCTGGGTGGGCTGTCTGGGGACCACAGAGGTTCTAGTCTGGACTGAGTCTTCTTAACGTCCCAAATATGTACCCTTTGCTCCTCTTTCCTTTGAAGGCTGACTCAAATCCCTCCTTTTAATCTCTTTCTCCCAGTCCCACTGTTCTTTCCCAACTGTGGCAACTCTAAAATGAAATGAACAAGAATAAAACAATCTACAGAAAAAGCTCAGTGCCACACACAGACATCCTGCCACCCACAGTTAGAAAGAATGGGTAACACCGAGTCTTAAAGGCAATCCAAAAGAACGGCAGAGCAAGTGGCCTGAAAACTCCTTTTGGAATCTTGGATCCACTACTTGACTGTGGGCAAATCATGACATCTCTCTGATCTCTACTGAGCTCATCCTCAAAAACAGATTATTTTGAGGATTATATGACATGATGTGTAAAAACGCTTGACACACAGTAAGCCCACTATTCAGAGTTATAAATCTCGCCATCTTTTTGTGTGATTATTTGATTAGTGTCTGTCTCTGCACTAATCTCTTGAGTTGCATGAGACCATGAGTTGTGTCTTTTTCTGTTCATTACACCTCTAGAGTTTAGCACAGTGCCTGGCACATGCTAAGCATTTATTGAGAAAATTGTATGATAAAAGGGAGTTGGCAGGGTCCCGATTAAGGATCTACTCCACTATAACAAGTTTGGGGGTCTCCTGACAACTCTCATGGATTGGTATTGGCTTTCTGAAGCATGGTGTTATAAAGGATTCTAAGGCGGTATCTGGAATAAGTAGGCAAAGGGTGTACTGACTACCAATGCCTGCTGTGGTTGAGGATGTTGAATATTTGTTGACGTTGGTCCGTAGAGTCGAGAGAAGGTCCATTTTGCCAGCTATTTCTAGCACAAAAACGTCTTTCGTATAACTTGTGGACAGAGCCATTTGAGGAGGACTGAGGTTACCAAATGTCTGACCTGAAGATAAGCAGCATGACATCAGGAATATTGTTGTAAGTCACAGATAAGAAAACACTTAGAACAATGCTGTGCAAAGAAGCTAGAAATATACCACTATTATATCTGCCTATCTCAATGAATTCACTTACTGGGGATGGGTACTTCATGAATCATTTGGCAAGAGCGAGCAGACCTAACATACTTCAGCTAGTATACATCACAACCAAACAGAACTCTGCACTTTTCCCAACCCATAAAGTGGCCGGCTACTCTACTCACGAGGATAATCCTTTGGGTGTGTCTTCTCAGACCAATTCCCATAAAATGTGAGTCTGTACTTGGCAGTTCCACAGGCGCAGCAGTCTAAGATTGGTTTGTCAGTCACCCCATCAAACGTAGAATCTGAAACAGTCAGGAAAGGCAACAAGTTAAGAAGCAAATGTGGGTCTTGGTCTCATCCTATCCTTAATGTTTGGGAAAAGATGAGGCGAAGTTTTCATTGATTAATAACACCTAGAACCAGGTCAGTACTTGGGTTATAAAAGATTTGGTATATATCTCTAAGTATGGTAGCTGTATTCTGCAAATACAAATCAGAGCTTGTGCTCTAATAAGGTGAGGAGACCTGTGGGACCAATAATGCAGAATATTTGGAATGAAGGCTATTTTGGAAAAACAGGGATGAAATTCACTCAGCTATCCATTCTGGGCCTGAGTCTCTTTCCCCACCCCTCCCACAACAGTTTCTCCACCAAATTTTAAGAGGAATATGCATGTGTGTGTTCTCTAAGAAATATCCTCTGGGGCCAAACTGCCAGCACCAGAAGAAGCAGCTTTAAAGGAGAGCAGTGAGAACAAAAAGACAAGAGAAAAAAATAAAGAACTGCCAAAAATTATTTTTTAAAAAGATATGCATATATAGTCACATTACTTCTTATCACCATTTCAGAGACTTTACTGGGAGGGGTAGGGGTTTGAGAATATGTTCCTAAGTTCAGGTTTACTTCTGAGCCAGGAAAAACTTAAGATTCCCTTTCTGCCCCCATTTTTAGCTGTGAATAGCTGATAAGTGGAGAAAGAGCGATTACATGAATAAATTCAGTATTTTCAATCGTCAAGCCCACATCCCTAACTGTACATTGTTGCTTGTAGTCTGTTCTGCTTCTCGCAAGACAAAAACAATGACTACAGATCCAGCTTGCTTCAACTGCTTTATCTTCGGTTCCTCTAGCGGTTTTAACATAAATGTTCTTTTTTTTTCAAGTTGGATATTTACTCTTAAATATTATATATAAAGAGCAGTGACAAAGAGCATAAAAATCTTTTGAGTGTAAGGAAGAGCATTTTACAAGTCTTCCATATGGAATTCAATGGGTTCATTTGGTTCGAATATGCAAAATCAGTGATGGGTGGAAGAAGTGAATTCTGGGCTCTACGATGGAGAAAAAAGTATGGGATTTTGTAATAATGACTACATTGTATAGAGTTCTTGTATGTGCTGATCCCTTTGCATATATTGCTAGGATTGTCCTAGCAATCCTAGGAGGTAAGTACTTTAGTTAACCTCATTTTATAAATCAGTAAACTGAGGTAGATTAGGCAACCAGCCCAAGGTCA
>NW_011889021.1:1657167-1662997 GCF_000151845.1 Pteropus vampyrus | reverse complement strand
TTTAAAGGAGAGCAGTGAGAACAAAAAGACAAGAGAAAAAAATAAAGAACTGCCAAAAATTATTTTTTAAAAAGATATGCATATATAGTCACATTACTTCTTATCACCATTTCAGAGACTTTACTGGGAGGGGTAGGGGTTTGAGAATATGTTCCTAAGTTCAGGTTTACTTCTGAGCCAGGAAAAACTTAAGATTCCCTTTCTGCCCCCATTTTTAGCTGTGAATAGCTGATAAGTGGAGAAAGAGCGATTACATGAATAAATTCAGTATTTTCAATCGTCAAGCCCACATCCCTAACTGTACATTGTTGCTTGTAGTCTGTTCTGCTTCTCGCAAGACAAAAACAATGACTACAGATCCAGCTTGCTTCAACTGCTTTATCTTCGGTTCCTCTAGCGGTTTTAACATAAATGTTCTTTTTTTTTCAAGTTGGATATTTACTCTTAAATATTATATATAAAGAGCAGTGACAAAGAGCATAAAAATCTTTTGAGTGTAAGGAAGAGCATTTTACAAGTCTTCCATATGGAATTCAATGGGTTCATTTGGTTCGAATATGCAAAATCAGTGATGGGTAGAAGAAGTGAATTCTGGGCTCTACGATGGAGAAAAAAGTATGGGATTTTGTAATAATGACTACATTGTATAGAGTTCTTGTATGTGCTGATCCCTTTGCATATATTGCTAGGATTGTCCTAGCAATCCTAGGAGGTAAGTACTTTAGTTAACCTCATTTTATAAATCAGTAAACTGAGGTAGATTAGGCAACCAGCCCAAGGTCACAGGGTTAGTGAGTGGTGCAGGCAGAGCAGAAGCTCAGGTCTTTTTGAGTCTAGAGTTCACGCTCTTAATCTCTGCCCTGTAATGCTCCAGAAAAGACCTTCTGTTGGATATGTCTGCATAAACACCAATGAAAGAATTTTTTGTTTCTCTTTTTGCTTTTTCAAATGAAGAATGGTACATTTTTAAAAATTACCTCCCTACATAGCCCTAGGATTTCTAAAGAGGCCTAAAGAAGAGGTCTGAAACCACTCAAAATAGAAATCATTGTGTGGCTACTTTTTTGGAAGAGGCCAGAGCATTGTCTGTGCTTAGGAGCGGGCTCCCCACTGCCTTATGTGCATGAAACTCAGATCTGATTCCTGTGTGAATCACTTTGATAGTTAAAGGACAAGCCTTGTTGAATACATTTCAGGAAAGGTAGTGTAAATCAATAACTCCTGAGGATTTTTTTGCATTTTACATTTCTATTATGATCAACTATGTTGTGAAAAGACTAAACTAGTTTTGAAAAAGGGATTCACAGCTAAGAGATACCTGCTGGGGTTTCAATTTTAACTACCAGGCACTGTCAAATGAGGCAGGAAAAATCTCTCAAGGAACCAAAATAAGGCAAATAGGTAGCTTTACCTTATTAAAAGGGCTTTCAAGGGTAGGTAGTAAACTTAAGATATGTCCAATACACTTATAATAAATAAGTGTATTCTCTTGAACTCAGGACCCTTAAACCTGAGAAATAAGGCTGTCCTCTGATAGTCAAACTATCGGACTTCCAAAAGAAAATAAACGTTCATTTAAAAAATGAATTTCTAACTTTGAAACTAAAAACAGACATACTTTTTCCCCTTGAGGAAAAGCCAATTGAAAATGAACAAGGTTTCGAAGGGCAGTGATAACAAGCGTTAACCCTCTTCTAACCACTGCAGGGCCTGCCAAACACAGGTCACTTCAGGCCATGTAGCATCTCCTGAGCTGCCTTCTCTCCCTGTTTCTACTCCCAACCCATTGGCTTCCTTTTCAGCTCTCATCTTTTGTTCTTCGTTCCTTTCCCCTTTTTTATTCCTTTTCTCATTCTCCCTTCTCTCCCACACTTCCCTCTCTTCTGCGCGTTTCCCTTCATCTTTCCTCCCTCTTTGTCTCTCTCCCTTGTTTGTGACATGGTATTAAGTGAGCATGTGGCTGCATATGTTTCTTATAGGTCACCTTTTTAAATATTTAATGTTTCTTTGTTCCTAACTGTAAGTAATTTAATGTTTTATGTTTTTTTTAAAAAATAACAATTGCTATTGCTTTTTAAAAAATCTGTGCAGTTCTTAATTTTTCCCCTATGGATTAACAATATCAACTGGAAAAAATAACAGATACTCGTTTCTCTCTCCCCTTCCTTGATAGATTTGATTCGACTCACCAAGGAAGCAAAGAATGTAAAGACCTTAATGAAAGAGTTAGAGATAATTAAATAGGCATACACATTAAAGAAAAAATCTCTTTGCTCTATGCTTATAAATTAAAGACTTTCTTAACGTGATCTGTTTGCTAATAATGACTTTCCTCGTGGGTCTGCTGTCTCTGGGGATCATCCAGAAATATACCTAATGATCCAACAGCCCAGGTCCTCCAGGGCATTTTTTTTTTTTGTCCATAAGGTTGCCATTAGAAAGTGATCTTTTTATATGGATGTGTGCTTAGTTATTCTGATAATATCTCTACTTCAGAAGTGATAACCAATAGAGATTTGCAATGCCATTTTATTGACACTGTATCTACAGAATTTTAGTATAGTCACAGCTTAGACAAGGCTTTCACACATCAGGATTGAGGCTTTAGGAAGTGACGTTTACTTAATAATTGCTGTCAATACGTGGGAGTGTCAGTGAAGTGTCTCCCAAGGACCCTTAAACCTGGGAAATAAGGCTGTCCTCTGATAGTCAAACTTTCAAAACCATATGCCAGTAGTTGTAATTAGCCAACTGTAGGTACAGACCAAAAAGTGGCCTATAAACATGTGATCCAGAACACCTACAACTCCAACCCACGGGACCTGGTATCATCTCGTGGAGGCAGGGCAGGAATGGGGTTGCCTTTTAGGAACAAAGAGCTTGAACAGTTCAGATATCCCCCATTTGGTGAAAGTCTGAATGAACTTGTGGACAATTAATACAGGAAAGTAAAGCCCCCAAAGCCATGTGTGGTGATATCCATTTGGAAGCTGACCAGGACCCTGACCCATAGGTTCCAGCTCTCTGGCTCCTTTGGCAGGTATGGCCTAATTCAGGGTATCCAAATCTCACCCCTTTTGCTCTTTCCATGCTCACCATGCAATCCTCCACATAGGACCTAGTTTCTGCTGTAGCTCATTTATAGGGAGACCTATGCTTTAGTATGCTTTGACCTACCAAAGGCAACAGCGCAAGCTATTGAATTGGGAGGTAGTTCCTTTGACAGAAAGGAAGTGGTTAAGGGTACTGGCTCTTCTATTCAAATCCTGCCCTCTACCTCTAGTTGCATGATGCTGAGCAGGCCATTTAAACTTTTCGTGCCTCTCATCTATAAAATTGGGATGATGTAATAGTTTTTACGATATAGGATTGTGCAGATTACATGATTAAGGTATGAGAAGTGCTTGTAATAGTGCCTGGCCTATAGCAAACACTCAAAAAATATTAGCTATTATTATAATTTTCCCAGAAGAGCTTTATCAACCTTTTCTTAGTAGTTTGCTAGAATTGAAGAGGATTATTTCTTTTCAAAAAATGCTAATTGCTCTAAATGCAAATAAAATTCTTAAAAAATGCATAGCGATGAGATAGTTAAGATGTATAATTATAGAACATTTTCTATTTTTACTTAGTTCTTTAATACTTCTAAACACATTCAGATGTTTAAGGTCTTAATTTTTTATGACAGATTAATAAACAAGCTTTCAGTTATAGATAACAATAGGTAGCACTTATATATAGCATTTATATATGTGCCAATGAGGTGTGGTACTATTTTACATATATTAATTCACATGGCTAGGAAGGACAGAGGCAAGACTTCAATTCAGGGCAAATCTGAATCCAGGTCTCTGTTCTGACCTTCCTAGTCTAATTAGTCTCCATGAACTTTGTTAGAATGCCTTCAACCCACGGAGAAGGCGATGATGAGCTTACAAATCTAAGGACCAGATTGTTGAATGTGGTGAAATCATAAGGTCAATGCCCTCTTGGCAACCCCATCTCCTTCTGGTCTTCCCTGAAAAAAATCCTCTCACATTGCCTGGGTGCCACACAGGTTCCTGCTGAGGATTATTGTAGAAAACCATTACACACTTCTTAAAGGTACACAATTGTGCATTCCTTAATTAAGTCCTGTCGAATATTCCAAGGAACCTCTTCAGAATAATCACTGTTTCACAAAAATAAAAAGACGACACCAATATAAGGTACATTATCTCCTACCCAGGGAATCAAGCTGAGTAATTAGAGCTTAAGGCAGATCCAATTATCCACAGTACATAGCCAGATTAAAAATCGGAGCTACGTGAGAAGTAGAACCTGGAGGAATTTAGAAAGTCCAATCATGTTAATTCCTGAGGCCAGAAGCTTGGACTGAATGAGCCACCTTCCATTTATCGGGCCCTCCCCACTGCCCTCCCTCCCACATGCTCTTACCTTGTTCACAAAGTTTCTTGGTCAAGGAGCCCTCATCCTGAAAATAAATGATGCGTTTCTGTACGATGCTGGCCCTGTAGAAAAAGAAGACTGAGTATAGTGATGTAGAAGGCAGATTTTGGGAGTAACAGATCTTTGCTCGGCCACCCTTGGCTGTGTGGCTATGAGTCAGTCCCCCCAACTCTTTCCACCTGTTTCTTCCTTGGAAAATTGGCATTAATAATACCTACCTCATGAGATTGCTATGAGAACTAAATAGAGAAATGTATGTCGAGATCTTAGCACATACTTAGAAACCACTCATGAAATATTAGTAATTGTGTTGTTGGTGGTGGTACTAATGTATTACGGTAAGAAAGTGAACTAATAGCATTTCCAATAACTTTTCTCAATGATTCATTTTACTCTAGTTTTGTATCAAACAATTAATGCCATTTATAGATCAACCAAGTTCAAGTCAGAGAAGCATGTCAAATCCTCTTCCTAAAGGGGAAAAAAAGGAATTTAAAAATGTATTTTGATTTGTCCTGAAAATGTCATTCTATATCTTTCCTGAAAGTCTAGACAAAACTGTCTCCTATGTTCTGAACAAAGACAGTTTCAGCTGTTATCTCTCTCTCTTAAACATGTCAAACACGAGATCTTAGAATTTGGAAAGAATATTTTGAGGTTAAGAAAAATGACTTACTTTTGGCCAGCACATATTTTCTCTTTAATTAGGATTGCACAGACAGGCTACTTCTCCATTAACCCACCCTGCCGTTTAGTTTTAGCTAGCCTTGCAAAGTTGAATCCTGAAACCCAGTGTTCCAGTAATCTGAAAGTCTACGACACTTCACGTTGAGACAGTGCCAATTGATCTCCAGCCATTTTTATCGATTTTCTTCAGCAATGCTACTCAATCAAAAGGTAATTTTTACTTTGATTTACCCTATTTAACAGATAAAGGGGAGCCCTTGACTCCATCACAGCTGACTATACTGAATGAGTGATAGAGTCACATAATTTGCTCTGTGTCACATGATCTCACACCCAGGAATGGGGCCAAGTGTGTGTGGATCTGCAGAGTACAGAGGCCATTTTCTTGATGGTCTGGACCTAGGCCAAGATGACTTTCCAAAGAAACATCTATTCTACACCCTGTCTTGCACAAAAAAATAAAATTCAGATCAGTCTACATATGTCTTTTATAGTCTTTCCCCACCCAAGAGAGACAAGATGTTGAAATAAATGAATGAAATATGCTTCCTGTCTACACAAAGCTACTTTGATCATTTATCCATTCTGTTGACCATCAAGCAGAAAGTTTCCTCAGGCCAAGAGAACACACTTGAGAACACTTACCCTTACCCCAAAGCCAGATAACAAAGCCTTTTGTTAGTCAGAGTATCTC
>NW_011889021.1:1629106-1657117 GCF_000151845.1 Pteropus vampyrus | reverse complement strand
GCAGAGTACAGAGGCCATTTTCTTGATGGTCTGGACCTAGGCCAAGATGACTTTCCAAAGAAACATCTATTCTACACCCTGTCTTGCACAAAAAAATAAAATTCAGATCAGTCTACATATGTCTTTTATAGTCTTTCCCCACCCAAGAGAGACAAGATGTTGAAATAAATAAATGAAATATGCTTCCTGTCTACACAAAGCTACTTTGATCATTTATCCATTCTGTTGACCATCAAGCAGAAAGTTTCCTCAGGCCAAGAGAACACACTTGAGAACACTTACCCTTACCCCAAAGCCAGATAACAAAGCCTTTTGTTAGTCAGAGTATCTCGTCATTTACCACAGTGCTTCCCAGAGTGTTTCCCACCAAGAAGGGCCCCCAGGGAGCCCCATGGAGGGCTAGGAGAAGGCCTAGCAGGAACTATTCCAGGCTCCACATTCCTGCTCCAACCAAAGACTCCATTCATTCTCATTTCAACCAAAGCAGCCTCCTCCCCCATCTGTCTTCCTATTGTATTTACTGGTATATTTTCAACAAATAGAAACTAGCCAGGGACACTGTCATGAATGAGACAGAAGGGGCCACTTCCCATTCTCAAAGTTTATAGTATGGGGGAAGGGGAGCATCACACCACTAAATCCTCACCTAATCATTTAACACAACTATGATTAGGTGCTGAATGGAGAAGTCCACAGAGTGTGGGGGAGTATAACACAGGGGGTCCTGACCAAGGTGGGAAACACTCCTCCCAGAAAAGATGGCTAAGCTCGGGTTTGAAAGAGAAGAAGTTAACTGGGCAAATGGGAGGGAGAGGGTACCCTTTGTAAAATCCTTGAAATGGGGAGGGTCAGGGCTCACTGAAGAACCTACGAATGGTAAGTCAGGGAGGTGGCATGATAGATAAGTGGGAGAGTGGGCAGAACCACTCACCCAGAGCCTGCAGAAACATGGCATTTTACTCCAAGCTTGATGAGAGATCTTTGAAGTGTGTGTCCCAAGGAGTAAGAAAATCAGATTCACTCTTCTAAAAAAGCACTTGGGCCATAGAGTAAAAACAGGTTGGTGTGTGGTTGCAGTGTACAGAGCTCCCATGCAAATTAAATTTTGTTTCAACAAAATTCTCTTGCCAAAATATTTTGCAAACCCCTGATGTTCAGGATAAAATACAAATTTACCATAGTATTATTTAAGGCTTTTCACAAAATTTCCCCCCAACATCTTTCTGGCTTCATTTGTTGCTATTTTGTGCCATGTTCCCTGGGTTCCAAACTTTGAGTTTATGCCCCTTGTCTGAACACCTCTTACTCTACCAGGCTCCTGCTTGTGTTGTCTTCCCTCTCAGAATCTCCTCAAACTTGCCTTTGTTAACATCTATAAATAAGTATTTTGAATTTTCTTCCTCTTGCTGTGAATATGAGAACAATGACTATAGGCCCCAGGCCTGGCTGGTCCAAGGCCCAGCTGGTCCAAGGTCTGGCTGTGATCCAGGCTCGCAGCTAGGGATAGGACCCGGACTTAGAATGTTACATTAGTGTAGTAGGGCTCTTGGGCCTAAAATTTGTAAACATGCTTCTGCTTATTGTATCACGCATGTGTGGCTGAATGTCACTATTGTATCTGATCTGTGTGGAACCATGTGGTCCCCTGGAGAGCAGAAGGAGAGCACAAGAAGGGGAGCAGAAGTGCGTGCAACACTACACTTCGCCCAATAGAACTGCATTAGAAGAAATGGAAGCACGCTCCCCACAATAAAGTTGGTGCCTGCCGTTTCGTTCTCATGTCAGCCTCTTGTGCCTTCTTCCAACTGGGCGTCTCACCATCGAACCTTCCCTACCCGATCAGCTTGGCACTGACAATGGCAAAGCCTGTGATTTAAAAGCATGATCACGCTTAGAAAAATTAAATCATCTCAAATTTTCCAAAAATATGATTGTAAAAATTTAAGAGGTCAGAGACAGAAAACATGTATTTCCTATGTTTTGATTTCCTTCATTTCTTGTTTTATAACGTCTAAGGTGACTCACTCCCTCGTTTTAATAACAGTTATAACAGTTGTGCCTGCTAGTTCCTGTGCTATAAAGGCCCTTTACGTACATTATCTTATATATCTAATGCTTTACATATATTACAGATCCTCAAATTCCTCATCCAAAACCCTTGGGCTTATTTATTTTTTAAAATTTTTTAAAAATTTTAATTAGTTTCAAGTACACAGTACATTGGTTAGACATTTATGTAGTTTATAAAATGATCCCCCTAATTGCTCCTTCTCTCCTCTGGTTTTCCCTATGCTGTGCTCCCCATCCCTGTGACTATCTATCAACTACTAGTTTGTACTTCTTTAACCCTTCACCCCATTCTTCCAGCCCCCCAACTCCCTTCCCCTCTGTCCGTCAGAGATTTTTCAGTATTAGAAAGTCAAGATGGCAATATAGCATTAACATTCCCATAATTAAACACATCAATATTCTGCAGCCAAATGTAAGAATGTCTATACTAAAAAGGTAAATAAAAACTATAAATAGCTTCATGTCAGTTTAGGTCAAGTTTGGCAAACTAATCAAAATGCACTTGTTTTCAGAGGGCTTAAGATGAGGGTTTGTGGTTCTTTTCACCCTTATTCTACAGGTGAGAATGACTGTGATGCAGGAAGGTTAAAGTAACATGCCTTTTCCTCCTGCCTATCTCCAACGTCCATGTTCTGTCTTATGCTCAGAATTGTGGTAAGAATTAAAGAAAATTATGACTAAAAAATACAATTGTCCTGTGGGTTAAGTATTATTATGAAATATAAGCCCCAATTGATTTTCCTTGATCTATATTAGCATCTCATGAGACACACTGTGGAGAGCTGAGATGTGGTGGGTCTCCCTGGAGCCTGGGTCATGATTACCTGCAGCTATCCATGAAAAGTCTGAGCATACATCTCCGTGCCTGTGCTTAGCAAACCCTCTGTACCATGCCCTTTGGATTTCAAACTCTGTGAAGGTTAAATGTGGAATACAAGGATTGTTCTGATCTGGCCCCGATGATCTGGCCTCATCTCTATCTAATCCTTCCTTAGCACACTATCCAAACCATATCCTATGTCTGTGTTCACTGTCTTATGCCCCAGGGCCTCTGTCCATGGGACTCCAGTCCTTCCTCATGACTCTTCAGCCCACCCCTCCCCCATGCACACACTTCAGTTACTTAACTCCTACAGAACTAGGATGTTACCTCCTTCAGAACTCCTTGATTGGATGTTCTTCCTACGAGAGCCACAGCCATAGCTTCTGGGGTTTCTCTTACCACAGCCGTGATTAATCTGTATTGTAATTGCCTACTTACTTTTCTATCTCTTGTGCTAGATTATAAGCTTCTTGAGAGCAGGAACTGTATCTTATTTATTTCTACAGACAGTAGCATCGCCGTAGTACTGAGATTTGAGGAGAAGAAACAAAGTTTGGGGAAAAGGAGAGAATTTGAGACTGAGCTGTCTATAGGACATGATGGTGGTCTGTCTAGTGGATAGTTAGATCTAGGGACTTGTAACTCAGAAAAGATGTGACGAGTGAGGTGTGTGGATATGGGGGTCACTGAGGCAGAAGTAAGAGTCGAAGCTTTTGGAGTGGCTGATGTCACCCAGTGAAAGTGTGCAGAGTGAGAAATCAAGCTGAGCCCAGAACTCTGATGAAGACTGACGTTTACCTATAGATATGCCAGCGGAGACCAAGACTGATACTCTTGGTTGTGGAAGATGTTGCTTTTTATTCCTCATCTGGTCAACTCTGGAGAGAATTTTATATTCTGGGAAAATGCATTTTACTTTGAGTCTGTTCGCATCAAAAGTATAAAATCCAGCTGAGACTTATAAATTATATTATCATTCAGAAAAATAATAGCTTTACAAGATGAGAAAGCAGTAAGAATTTCCTTAGCATTTCAAAATGATAAATTTCTCCCATTCTGTGTTGCAATTTGGCCATCCTATTGCATAGCATTTATATACTGATATACTGAATGCTCTCTTATCATAAGAGAGTGTTAAGGAAATCTAAATTAAATTTCTCAGTGTGTTAACTTCTCAAACTTTTGAATATTGAGGTTCTAAATAACTTACTGATCATTTCAAAAATTTTCTTTTAAACCTAAAGTAGAACATTTCCAGAAACACTATCCCGAATCTCTTGGATGCTTGGCCCTTTTCTGTCTGAAGGGTTTATTCATTTGCTGTTCTATTTCCTTGAGGAATTTGCCTGTTGGAGGGAAGTTAGAATTTGCTAAGCTGTGGGTTTGCTGTCTAGATCTAAAAAGGCCTGGGATCCCTGCTCTTGCCAAAAAGGGACAGGGAGACCTCAAAATCTAAGACTTGGCCATGAAATTACTTAAAATTACACATGGATCCTCAGCTGTTGGGTCACTGCCATGTACAGATAATTCATGTAAGATCTTTATTATGAGCATGTTGCTCAAAGTAAATATTCAGCACGTGGTAGCCATTATTGTTGCTGTTGTTAAATCACCAGCCCTTGACAAAGTACCTGGCACATAAACGTATTTAACAAACGGTAGCTATTGTTATGATTGATGTCTCCTTTGCTTGTGGAGGGAGAAATGAGGGTGCTACCTTGGTCAGCTGCTTCAGGTGGAGATAATGAATGGCCAAAATGAAGATTGAGTGTTTAGTCTCCAGAGTATTTTTGCCAAGCCTCTTCTCAATTCCAGTAAAATCCCCTATTACTGAACATTTCTTGGAACACTTTACAAAATTTGTCTATGACCTCAGGGATGTTTTCTATAAAAATGATCCAGTTTATAACCAGCATCGTCTACTTCCTTCTACCATGAAAGAACAACTCTGTGGGAAGATGCAGGAATCAAATATTAAAGCCATAACAATGATAATGTCATAAGGAACTAAGCTTATCTGCCTTATTTTACTTCACGAAGATGCCAAGTGCTAACCTGACAATAGTCTCATGTTAATCAACAAATATTTACAGAAAGTGGGTGCATTCCATGATCTAGATTCTTACCAATCTTTTATATGGCTTTCGGTGGACCTCAGGACACAGTACTGTGCCCAGGAGTTAATGGACATCCTGGCAGCCCATGATAATGTGCCCAGGGGAGAAAAAAAGTGAAAGCTTATCTGTAGGGCTCTATCTACAATATGCACAAGAACTCAATAGCTGCCCAATAATGAGGTCACAATCCATGCTCGAGGTCACAAAACTATTGATTACAAGACTGGCATAGTCATCTACCATTACTACAAAGACGCACTTCTACTAGCTGTCATAAGATTATTCCTGCTTAATTATCACTCATTCATAAAACATTTACTAAGTACTTATTTTGTGATAGTCATTTTGTTAGGAGCTGAAAATGCAAAGACGAATAAAAGACGTCGCCTTCTAGTAAGGAGCTCCTGGTCCAGTAAAGAAAAAAGAGAGAAACAGAAAAAAGAAACAAGAAATCAAAGTTGAGCACAATAACGGAGGAACCACTGGAGGGGGCAGTGACTAACTTTGCCTTGGCTCCAAGAGGAGGCATGATGGTGGCACTGAAGGTCTGAATTGGGAGATGGGCAGTGGAAGTAGAGAATCTAAGAGATATGCTGAAGGAAAATTTATCGGGACTTAGCAACGTACTGGATCTGGGCCAGAAAGAGGAGGTTGAGTACAAGGTATTTTATTTATTTAACAATTAAGCACCCTTCTAAGTCTTTCACAAACATTAACTCATTTAATCCTTTCAACAACCCCTCGAAGAGGGCACAGCTATTACTCTTGTTTTTACAGATGAGAAAAGTGAGACAGAGGGAGGTAAGTCAACTGACTCCCCATACATGAACCCCAATGACTAGAGGGAGAGATGGTGATGCCAGTGACTGAAACAAAAGACAGAAGGGGCAAGGGGGAATTTTTAAAAATTTTCTATAATTTTAATTGAGATACTTGTAGATTCACATTTAGTTATAAGAAATACTATACAGAGATTGTACATTTTGCCCAGTTTTCCCCAATGGTAACATTCTGTAAAACTTTAACCTATTATAGCCAGGATATGGGCGATACAATCCATCAGGCTTGAGTCTGGTAACAAAATGGTACAATAAGGATAGATGAGGGCAAGATCATGCCATTCTAATGAAACTGTGCCTATGACAAGCTGCCAACATCTGAAACAGAACATTTCCCAATGACTCTTAGAACGTATAGTATGTTAGAGCCCCAACTGAGGAATCATTAGTGCTATGGTGACTCAGAGCTAGAAGGCCATCTCTGACAGGGGTGAAATGAGGTTGGGAGAATTACTAGTAGGAATGAGGTCAATCAGGATAACTTCTCAGAAAGATGGCACTGGAGCTGGACTTGGAGTCCCAGAGGCTGAGTCTGTAACAAAGGATGGGCTCTTTGAAGCAGTTAGAGCCGCATACCAAAAAAAGTCCCTTGGCAGGGACACCATCCATGGGCCTTGGAAGCAATACCATCTGCTCTGAGCAGACAACTAGACCTGAATCAGGAGTATCAACTCCCTATGGTGCTACTCATACACGTGCAGCTTAGGTTATGACTGGAATTTGGCTAAGAGCTCACTTAGGTTCTTATGACCACAGTCCATTCCTAACCTTGTATAGTCATTGGATTTCTGGAGCTCTTGATTCTCATCATTGATCAAAGTTACGTCTACAAAGTTTTGGTTCTAATTTTAATAAAAATTAGCTTTAGCACTCAGTTTATTTCAAGGCCCTGAGGATAACAAGTTATTACAGTTCCATTTTCTCTTACTATTGTCCAATTTCAGAGCTCTTCTAGGTCATATATTTTATCAATACTGTTACTCTAGCACTTTAAAGTTTACCCCACCCCAATATCCAATGGAAAATTAGCAAGGAGGGAGGAACTGATTTTTCATATCATAAGAGAGTCACAAAAACAAAAGAACAAAACTGGATTATGTTTTAAAGAACTAATTTAAATGTGAGAGACATCAAAATCAGAAAGGAAATTCCTTTACTGATGTTTTTGTTTAACAGAGTAGAGGCCACATAGCTGTGCTAGGAATTGGAATTGCAAAGATGAATAAGACAGTGTGTGTGACACCAAATAGTTGACAGCCTGATGAGAGAGAGAGAGATGTAATCTAACAAACCAAAATACTGCATAACAAATACTAGAGTCTACCCATTATCTATGTCTTTCATCTTCCATACCTCCAGAAACCTCAGTTTGGGGGGCGTAGTATAAGGTAAGCCAATCATGATAGTCCTGCTCTCATTTTTCAAGCCTTCCTGGCAGCTGGGGAATGGGAATATATAATCTACATATGGCCTCAGTAGGAGGTTTGCAGGATGGAGGGGAGACCTTCTGAGAAAGTTTTGCTTTCCAGATAAAAGAAATATTGACCCATTGCGGCCTGTCCTTCTTTTTCCAGCCTTGATTAGAAACGCAATGTGTGAAAAAAAGGCAGCTATTTTGTGACCATGAGGAAAAGGCCAAGAAAAGTCACAGAAACACTGGCCCCGACATCATTTAGCTGCTGAAACAATACTAACAGTCACTTACCCCTGGCCTTCTTGACATATAAGAGAAATAAACCTCTACTTGTTGAAGCTATCATTAGTTAAGCTTTCTAATGAATACTACTCTCCAAATCATGCCTGATAGAAAAAATATGAACGAGATACTGTGGGAATATAGAAGAAGGCAGTTCAAGAGAGAAGGAGGAGCAGGTGCTGCTGACCCTAGAGACTGCACTGGGAAGCCACTGCAGGACTTGGGTGGGAGTGGGGGCAGGGACAGTTTGGTCCGAAGAGTTTTAGAGAAGAATCTGAATGAGGCCTTATTAAAGGACTTGGATTTGGTGGGTGTGAGGTCATGCTTCCCTTTGCTGAGACTTTCCACGGGGTACAGAGGACAAGCACCTGTTTGCGGTGACTAATAAGAGGGCAGGCGGGGCTGCAAATACACTTCAGTACAAGAGATGTGGCTGCACAGGGAAGGGGGACAGGTGGGAGTTTGACAGGAAAACACAGGTGAGGGACATGTTCTTTTTTTCTCTGGAGCAGGGTTTCACATGCCTATATACTGTGACTGAGGAAACAGTGGAAACCCTTAGGGGTATCTGGTAGATCACTGGCTGGAGATTTGTCACCTGTTGGAAAAAAATCTTAACTAAACTCACATGGACAAAATAAATAGACCGCAGGATGTAATCCCAGTTGTGGAAGCTCTGACAGGTAGGCAATTCCAGGAAGTGAACAGGACCATTTTTCATTTCCTATTATTTTTTTAAACCACTCAATTTTTTTAAAGCATCTTTTGACCCTTAACGGGTTCTTCTCTCTCACTTAAATTATCCGTGGCATTTCTTAACCTTGCAAAGAGATATGAGCCTGCGGGGAAGGCAATATCTCACAATACATCCTTAGGCCAAAATATCTTTTTCTCTTAAGAATACAAAAACATGAGGTTTTATGTTCCTGAAAAATTACTTTAAAAAAAAAATCAGCCTTAGCATGTTATTCAGCATTTCACAACATGATTAATGTTACCTGGGGTATGACTAGTCAAGGGACAACTGACAGGTTCACTGTTTCTATAATATTGTCAAACCCATGATTCTTCTGTATAATGTCTCATACAGTTCAGCTGCTGGTCAGTGCCTGCCTTGCTTTCCTCTCCAGCTTTTTCATATCTATAAACCCTTAGCAGACTGTGAGCGCCTCGAGCCCAAGGACTGTGCCTTATTCTTCACTGGACATCTGGAACCTAGCAGAAGATCTGGCCAAGGCTTATTGAACCCGGTGTTCATAGTCTGGGGTCTGCAGACAGGTTTCAGGATGATGGAATTTTGTGTGATGCGCACAAGTGCATATTTCTGGTTAAGAGTTCATAGCTTTTGTCTGCTTCCCAAAGGGGTTCCTGACCTTGAAAAGCTTAAGAACCACTATTAGGTATGAAATGAACGATAGGAGATATGTGAAATGTATGACTGTCATTCCATTTAATAAAATCTCCAACTAAGATATATGCTTTTCTGTTCTAAAGATGAAGGTTAAATTTTTATTCCAAGCACCGAAGGCTTCAACTTGCTTTCTCTTTAGACTATGCTCTGATCTGAAATAGAACCTGTCTCAGCTGGAAAACAAGAAATAGAAAGCGGAGCATTGCTCCCGGGTTTCTTGGGTGTTCTTTGCAGAGTCCTTGCTGCTCCGAGCAGGGCGTGGGTGTAATCGCATAATCGCCCCAGTCTCTCATTAGAGAGGAAATGCTGCCACAGCGCAAGCTCCTTCCCGGTTGGTTTACACAAGTCATTACTCTCTGCAGTTGGTCCCACTCTACCTTGGCATGCCACAGCTGCTTCCCCTTTCTGTGAGTTCTGGTAAACCAGGGCTGACAATATTGTCCCCTCAAATGTAAGGAAACAATCCAGGCAGCAGAGCAGCTCCTTAAACACAAGCCACTGCCATTCTTTCCATTCCCCAGAGAGCTTCCCTGTCACCCAGGTTTTCTGCGGTGGAATGGGAGCTTCTTGTACATTAGCAGACCTGTGGTTGATTGATGCTCCCTCCTACAGGCTGGGTTAGGGACTTTGAGAAGGGTGCTATGGTTCTTAGGTAGGGATTCATGGTCCCTGAATGGGTTTCAGAGGATTCTTGAACCCTGAAAAAACAGTATGCAAAATGGTAAGCATGTGCATTACTTTGGGGAGAGATTTTTCAAGAACCAGTGCTCTAAATTAGGAACCATGATTTTCATGCCTGTTAGTACCCACCCGAGTCCTATCTACTCCATCCTCAAGAAGGACACACATGGAAGATTAAATGAAAGATTCCCTGCACAATTACTGCAGTAACTTTCTAACGCATCTCCTCTCCTTGCCAACCCATCCAGGGGATTAATTGTCACCTCTAGCACATAATCACTTCCTTTCACAGATCATTAGGCAGCAATGGCACCACAGTCCTAATTATCACATCTCCCATCTCCATCCTGTCCCAGTCCACCCCAGCACAGGGTCTAGCACATAGGAGGTCCTCTCTTAAAAAAGGTTCCTTTCTCACTTATAGATTACAGTCCAAACTCTTGGCTAAATGTCCACAGTCCTGAAAACCTGGATACAATTTGCCTTCTAGGTCCAACACCTCCTCCCCCCGACTCATCTCAGCTACCTGAACTTAGCCCTGCCTTTTCGCCGTGGGCAGAATGTGTGTCGCATGGCCCCTTCCTGGCTTCTGCCCATGCTACTCGATAAACCAGGAATGTGCTTTCACCTCTTCTGCACCTAATCATACCCCACTCACCTTGTTACCAGCTCTCTGTCTCTTCAGGGTCTTATTGATCAAGACCATCAGAAGTGCCCTGCTCTAGGTTTTTAGAATGCCACTGATCTTTACTTTTCATTTGCCATTGGCTACTCTTGATGTTTGCTTGAACTTTAATACCTTGTCTTACCATTTAATGTGTATTTACATTACGTATGTGCAACTGAATTCTAAGTTTTTTCAGGGAAGACTTGTTTGTACCCTTGCGGCCCCTCTTAGCACTGTGCCTTTCAAGCAGGAGGCACTGAAGGTGTGCTCATCTGATACGTTTTCAAATACTGACTTAACTCATAATTCAATTCTTTTATATTTGACCCCTAATGTTGAATGTCTACCATATGACCACGGTCTGGCAAGAAGCATAAGCTCTTCTGTATTAGCAGTGCCACCCAGAGTGCTGGTGAATAGCAAACAGTGACTGGTCTGAGTCACGAAATATTTCCCACTGCATAAAGGCCAATTAAGTCTGCTTTGCTTTGTTCAAGCTAGGCAGTTTGTTTGATGGCAATCATTGTTCTCAAAAGGAACCATTTGGGTTGAATTCAAAATCCCTGTACAATGTTGGGAATCAGCAAAATGATGATATGTCTGCTAGAAGAAGGTTAAACCAAGGATGGAACTTTCTTTATAGAAAAGACAATTGCTTTTTTTCTTTTTCTTTTTTTTTGCTGATTGCACTATGTATTCCACTTTGCTTAATCCCTTGAGTCGACCCTTACATTTTTGACTCATTCCAGATTTGTCCCACATTTCTTCTTTTTGACATCTGCACCCCTCTGGTAGCATCTGACCTCATCCTTATATCACGTGAGCTCATCAGAGGTAAGCCATGATCCTATTTGACCCTCAAAGAGTTGTGGAGCAACAACATGAGATCACATGTAAGCCACAAAATCTGGGCAAGATTTGCCCTGTTTTCTATCCTTTCTAGGAGAAAATACTTTCAGAGATAAATTGAGAAAGGTAAGACAGGAAAGAAGGAAGGAAGGAAGGAAGGAAGGAAGGAAGGAAGGAAGGAAGGAAGGAAGGAAGGAAGGAAGGAAGGAAGGAAGGGAGAAAAAGAGAGAGAGGAAGGAAGGAAAGAAGGGTGAAAAGGAAAGTAGACAGGTATGTCAGTTGGTCAAGGTCTAACTTTCTGAGTAAAATATGCGAAAGAGAATGAAACCTCTACCAGAGTAGAATGCAAGTGACTAATTCTTTTTTAAAATATGGTAAATTAAAAAACTTCACTAATGCTTGAGATGGAGGACTTGGGAATGATCCTAGAGCCTCCTATCCATGTTAAACAAGCTACTGCAAATATTTTTTCCTTAAGGCAAGGAATAAATTAAAACCCAACAAATCGATAAAAATATCTATCCTAACGGAGACAGTGTAACCACATTTACATGTCACATGTCTTGGAGAGATAAGGAAGCTGAACTGCAGTGCATGTATCCCTAGGAAATGCTTAGAACCTTCATGATGTAGGGCTAAGAGAAGTCACAGTCGAGATGGAGAAAAAAGAGAGGGAGGAGGAGGATTCAATCACCTCATTTCTATCAGGGAACAAGAGTAAAACCAGATGGTCGCCAACTCCAGAGTGTAGCACAATAGATGTCCTGAAAGTTGGACCCTCACAGTGTGGTAAAGCCAAAGATCTAACATTTTCCAGGATCTGTGTCCTGGTCAATGTTTTGTTTTGCGTTTGTAAGTGTATTAGTTTTTGCCATCAGGGGTGTACATTTCCCTGGTTTCTGGATAGCTCCATGTCAAGGATGGTTTGATAGAGAGTAAGATACATTTCAAGAAAGTGAACTAGCAGAATCCTCAGCCTAGCAGAATATTTATTAATGATCTTTCACTAATGACACTTCGTGCTGTATTTAACCCCCTTCCTCCAAATGCCTCAATATGCATAGTGTTTCTTTGGATTGACATAGCTGGACTTAGAAATCTCTAACTCGACTTCCTGCTGACTTGGTTTCTTTGTTCAATCTGCCCTGGAGATGACTAGGAGCCCCACATGGCCAGGAGTCTAATGTTACTGACTGGCCCAGTTTGTGATGCTGTTGTACTAGATTGTCAGTAGAAAAAGATAAATTCTGGCCTTCCATGGGTCTGGTATCTTCATTAGGAAGACCAAACCAGTTCTTTGATCTAAAAATTGTTCTAATTTGTGCAACACATTTTGGTGAAACCAATTAGCTACAACTTAGCTACAACTGTTTGGGCTGAGTATCAATACATGAACAAAAGGCAGACGTAAGAGATGCTGGCTACTTTTGTATTGCTTTCCTGAAAACTCTTCACAGTAGGGTTCTGATTATTAAATGGTGCAAACTGGCCTCTTGGATTTTGTCTTTTGGGAAAAAATATGTCAGACAAATTAAGAGAAGATGGGTCTATGATTTCACTTATATGCGGAATCTAAGGAGCAAAAAGAACAAATTAATCAAAATCAGACTCACAAATATAGAGGACAATTTGGTGACAGACAGAGAGGAGAGAGGATTGGGAGGCTGGAGAAATGGGATGAAGGGTTAAAGAAGTACAAATTAGTAGTTGATAGATGGTCATGGGGATGGGGAGCATGGCATAGGGAATGCAGTTTAGCATTAATGTATTGGCTAGGTGGAGAACAGAGAAGAGAAGGAGCAATTAGGGGGATCGTTTTATAAACTATATAAATGTCTAACCAATGTACTATATACTTGAAACTAATATAATAAAATAAAATAAAATAAAATAAAATAAAATAAAATAAAATAAAATAAAATAAAATAAAATAAAATAAAATAAAATAAAATAAAATAAAATAAAATAAAATAAAAGAGAAGTTGGGTCTCACACAGGCCTAGGTCCAGAGCAATGGGAAATTGCTTAGAGTCATTTTCCTGTTCCTCTCTGGAGTCTGTGGCATAATCTCATTGTGACCCAATATGACTCTACTGATGCTATGATGTGACTTGCCATACTATCTCATATACTCCATGAATTTGTACAATAAACTTCTGGCACTGAAGTTGGTGCATGAGAATACCACATGTAAGTCTGCAGTTAGCAACATTGCATGTAAGCCTGCAGTTAGCAACACCACATGGAAACCTACAGTTAGCAACATATGTAAGCCTGCAGTTAGCAACACCACATGGAAGCCTGCAGCTAGCAACATCACATGGAAACTTACAGTTAGCAACATATGGAAGCCTGTAGTTGGATCCTAGCGGGCTCTTTTGGTTGTTCTTGTCAGTGCTCATCAGCATAAAAATGAAGTTGTTTTGATTTACTACTGTCTCTCTGCCATCATAAAACTGTTATTAGGAAAATTCACATTAATTAGCAACAGCTGAGGGGAGGATCAGCTATTTTGGAGCTGCAGCTGCAAGTCTCTTTGCAATCTGACTGTTGCCTGAATTTTAACAATTAATAGAATAAATAGTCTCTAAGCATATTTAATCATGTTAATTTTGTTTTCCCCTATTTGTATTACTGTTTAGGACTGGTAGTTAATCTATGTGAAAAACTCTGATACCATTAGCACACCTTCAAGCATAACATCAGCTATCCTATTTCTTTATGATTTATTGGAAATGATATGTCGTTTAGCTTAACGCTATTTTTTTAAACTTTGTACAAGAAAATGGAGAATTAATTAAAATTTACCCAATGAGTTGGCTTATTAACTAAAATATTGATTAAAGTGAAAACTTATTTTATAGCCATGTTGGATAACAGAATTGGATGGATGAGTGGATGGATGGATGAATGGATGGATGGATAGATGGAAGGAAGGAAGGAATAATACATGGAATAACAGATAAACCAATACATACATACATATATACATAAGGACTGCGATTTAAACCCTTTAAATTCTAATCCCAATTAGTTCATTGCTTTTGTTTATAATCATCATTAAACTAGCATGAATGACCTTTTTAGTCAAGCAGATCTTGATCGACCTCTTCAGTGTGTAGTAGGTGAATTACATTCCTGAGCCTGTTTTCTGCCTTACAAATTAGGGTTAATACCTACTTTACGGGACTCTTGTGAACATTAATGAGCTAAGCTAGTACGGAAAGTGCCTAGCACAAAGTAGGTGTCTGAAAATATGTTATCTTCCTTTCTTCCTTTTACTGTAAACATTGTGTTGCTATTTAACTTCTCATGTATTTATGCCTCTTCTACCCAATGAGGGAGTTAATTAAACGCTTATGAAGTAGGGATTCTCTTGCTCATCTCTCTGCACCTACCTGCAGTGCACCACACAGTAGCTGGAGCCCACCGGGTGTTTGTACCAATTCACCAGTATCAGTCTGCATGCCTTGACTTTATCATCAGCTGGTACAACAATAAATAATATCCACTTACATGAGTACTTACTATGTGCCAGGTACTCTGTAGAGAGCATTTTACATACTTCAGGGGTTCTCAGCCCTGGCTGCTCATTAGAATCACTCGGGAGAGCTTTAAAAAGTATTGACACCCTGATTCCACTCAAGACCAAAAAGATCAGAATTTCCAGAGGTGAGGCCAGATGCTGGTGAGTTTTAGAAGCTGCTCAGATGATTCTAACTTGCAGTCAGGGTCGAGAATGACTGACATAGATTATCTGGTTTAATTCTCCTATTTATGAGGTAGGTACTTTTATAACCTTCTTTTGCAGATGAAAAAAGCCAAGGCACAGAGGGACTGAGTTTCTTGCTCAAGTTTATATAACTCTTAAGAGGTGGAGGCAGGATTAGGACCACAACGAGTTCGACTCTACAACCCCTTGCTTTCTCCACTGGGCTCTTCTGACTCCCATATGACAAAGAAATCCCAAGCTAAATTACCGAGTAAAGATAGTATATGTAGGTCTCCCCAGTGTTATCACCATTAAAGATGACTTTGATCATCATAAAAGAAAAGGCGCAAAAGTACAGTAAATCCTTTCTATTTTAAAAGTAGAGAGCATGTTTCTACCTTGACTTTTCTCACAGGGTCTGTGTGATCCTGTTCAAGTCACATTACCTCTCTGAGCCTCGATTTCCCATGATGATTATGATGTTGACCTTGCAAGCGTATTGAAAGGTGCTCTGTAAACCATAAGCTACTTTTAAAACGTTAAGGGGCACTTCTCATGCCTTAACTCCTCACCCCATTCTATAGAGGCGGAGGATTGGGGGGGAACGACAGGCTCAGACTCGGTAGAGCCAGGACTCCAACCTTGACCTGTAGACCCCAGAGCCCATCTGCAAAGGGCAAACTGTCTAATGAAACGTTTGCGGTCGAGAACCATCTTGGAAAACACAATTAGCAATAGAATCTGTAGTGATGGCCAGAGAAGTGTGGAAAGGGAAACTTTTCCTGTTGTGGAGGAATAATGGAATAATTAGACTTTTCTGTAAAGAGTTGTTTTAGAGATGGTCCTGGCAACAGCTGCTGGGGGAAATTTGCTCTTCTCCCCTCCCACACTCCCCGCCCCCCAGCTGGTAACTGTCACTTCCTGGCTTTGTTCCAGGGGCTGAAGTGAAAATGGAAATTCAGCCTTGCTCCAAAGAGAACTTGGCATTTCAGGTTCTCAAATGAATATTCATATGCCAGTCCCTCAGACTTGTTCTCTTTTCTTTCCTCCCTTATAACTAGCACAAGCCTAGCACATAGTAGGTGCTCACTAAATGTTTGTCAATGAACGATTGAGTCCTGTGGGGTAGTAGTAGGTAGAGGGTGGCAAAAGGTACACTGATGTTCCTTCCTGCTGAGGCCAAGTTCCACTTGCGGCATCTCATACAAACAGGAACTTTATACCTTTGCCTTGTTCACAGTTTCCATCCTAAACTGCCCATCTTGATCCAATTTTGTGCCCCATGTCTTCCCTTGTGACGGCCTTTCCCACTGAAGACCTTTCGGACCCGATTCTCAGCTTTCCTTCTATTTGGCCCTTTGCTGCCCTCCTCCACTATGAGTGGCTCTGGTTCTGCAGCCACCCAGGTTACAATCATCATCTGGTTCAGCCCAGGCTCCAGGCTTACCTGGCCCCATAGTAGGGCTCACATGACTGCTGACCATGCAGAGGCAGCAAGTAGGGGGAGTGGGGGGGTGACCTGAGTGGGTAAGATGCACTGACAGACAGCTGTTCACAGGCATTTCCCCCATCCATCCTTCTAGTTAGAGAACTATTGAGGCCCATAAAAGACAATCTTCATGAGAATTCAGCTTCGTTAAAGATATACTCATATGCTGTGGCAGATCAAAAGTATGGGCTGTAGAATTAGACTGTGTGAGATTCAAATCCCAGATTTGCTACTTACAATGCTGGGCAGGTCATTCCTTAGTTTCCCCTCTGCTGAGTGGGAGAATACTATCTTCATTATAGGGTTGTCGGCATATATTTTATCTATTATTATTACTGTTATTAAAAAATTCGAGCAGTACCCAGCTGAATGCTCAAAAGAAGGAATAGTTTAACTAAGGAAAGGACAAAGAAGAAAACGAAAGTAAAGAAAAAAGTCACATTTATTGAGTGTCACCTCTGCCCCAACCGCACTCCTTCTTGGTCCACCATCAGGATCCACTTGCAGGTCCTCAAACATTCCTTGCTTTCTCTGCACTAGGAACACTCCCACACACTGTTCTCTCCGCTCTCTCTACCCTGTTGCCTTCTGTCATTTCACAGTTTGTGGCCTGTGGCCCTTTTGCACCATCCCACACTGGGCTGGGTGCCCCATGCCCCAACTCTAGCCCTGAGCTCTTCTCAGGGTGGCCCCCATTCACATTGGTAGTTGCTGCCCATTCACTGGTCTGCTTTCCCACCACTCTGTGAGATTGTGGGAGAGGATGAGCCCTTCTCGGCTCTGCATCCTCGGCCTCTGGCATGGTGCCTGGTATGGAATGGTTGTGCCACATGCAGGAATCAAGGAATGAATGAATTTGGCCCAGGCTTTGAGGCTTGTGAGTCCCTGTCTGTCTTCTCCATTGAACCCAATGTTTTCGCATTCACATCTAAGCCCAAGGTGCCGAGAGGAAGAAGCCAGGAAGAAAAGGGAAAAAGAAAGAAGAGAGAGGAAGATGCAAAAGCAACTCTCCTTTTTTCCCTTCCACTCCGTCTTTGAGCTGAGTCTTTTTAATTTGGAACCATTTCAACCTTAAAGAAAACTTACAAGAATAGTACAAAGAATTTTTTTCCCCTGAAGCATTTGGGAGTGAGTGGTTGACATGGTATCCGATCACCTTGAGTACTTTGTTGTGTATTTTCTGCAAAGAAGCTGCTCAGATGATTCTAACTTGCAGTCAGGGTCGAGAATGACTGACATAGATTATCTGGTTTAATTCTCCTATTTATGAGGTAGGTACTTTTATAACCTTCTTTTGCAGATGAAAAAAGCCAAGGCACAGAGGGACCGAGTTTCTTGCTCAAGTTTATATAACTCCTAAGAGGTGGAGGCAGGATTAGGACCACAACGAGTTCGACTCTACAACCCCTTGCTTTCTCCACTGGGCTCTTCTGACTCCCATATGACAAAGAAATCCCAAGCTAAATTACCGAGTAAAGATAGTATATGTAGGTCTCCCCAGTGTTATTACCATTAAAGATGACTTTGATCATCATAAAAGAAAAGGCGCAAAAGTACAGTAAATCCTTTCTATTTTAAAAGTAGAGAGCATGTTTCTACCTTGACTTTTCTCACAGGGTCTATGTGATCCTGTTCAAATCACATTACCTCTCTGAGCCTCGATTTCCCATGATGATTATGATGTTGACCTTGCAAGCGTATTGAAAGGTGCTCTGTAAACCATAAGCTACTTTTAAAACGTTAAGGGGCACTTCTCATGCCTTAACTCCTCACCCCATTCTATAGAGGCGGAGGATTGGGGGGGAACGACAGGCTCAGACTCGGTAGAGCCAGGACTCCAACCTTGACCTGTAGACCCCAGAGCCCATCTGCAAAGGGCAAACTGTCTAATGAAACGTTTGCGGTCGAGAACCATCTTGGAAAACACAATTAGCAATAGAATCTGTAGTGATGGCCAGAGAAGTGTGGAAAGGGAAACTTTTCCTGTTGTGGAGGAATAATGGAATAATTAGACTTTTCTGTAAAGAGTTGTTTTAGAGATGGTCCTGGCAACAGCTGCTGGGGGAAATTTGCTCTTCTCCCCTCCCACACTCCCCGCCCCCCAGCTGGTAACTGTCACTTCCTGGCTTTGTTCCAGGGGCTGAAGTGAAAATGGAAATTCAGCCTTGCTCCAAAGAGAACTTGGCATTTCAGGTTCTCAAATGAATATTCATATGCCAGTCCCTCAGACTTGTTCTCTTTTCTTTCCTCCCTTATAACTAGCACAAGCCTAGCACATAGTAGGTGCTCACTAAATGTTTGTCAATGAACGATTGAGTCCTGTGGGGTAGTAGTAGGTAGAGGGTGGCAAAAGGTACACTGATGTTCCTTCCTGCTGAGGCCAAGTTCCACTTGCGGCATCTCATACAAACAGGAACTTTATACCTTTGCCTTGTTCACAGTTTCCATCCTAAACTGCCCATCTTGATCCAATTTTGTGCCCCATGTCTTCCCTTGTGACGGCCTTTCCCACTGAAGACCTTTCGGACCCGATTCTCAGCTTTCCTTCTATTTGGCCCTTTGCTGCCCTCCTCCACTATGAGTGGCTCTGGTTCTGCAGCCACCCAGGTTACAATCATCATCTGGTTCAGCCCAGGCTCCAGGCTTACCTGGCCCCATAGTAGGGCTCACATGACTGCTGACCATGCAGAGGCAGCAAGTAGGGGGAGTGGGGGGGTGACCTGAGTGGGTAAGATGCACTGACAGACAGCTGTTCACAGGCATTTCCCCCATCCATCCTTCTAGTTAGAGAACTATTGAGGCCCATAAAAGACAATCTTCATGAGAATTCAGCTTCGTTAAAGATATACTCATATGCTGTGGCAGATCAAAAGTATGGGCTGTAGAATTAGACTGTGTGAGATTCAAATCCCAGATTTGCTACTTACAATGCTGGGCAGGTCATTCCTTAGTTTCCCCTCTGCTGAGTGGGAGAATACTATCTTCATTATAGGGTTGTCGGCATATATTTTATCTATTATTATTACTGTTATTAAAAAATTCGAGCAGTACCCAGCTGAATGCTCAAAGAAAGAATAGTTTAACTAAGGAAAGGACAAAGAAGAAAACGAAAGTAAAGAAAAAAGTCACATTTATTGAGTGTCACCTCTGCCCCAACCTCACTCCTTCTTGGTCCACCATCAGGATCCACTTGCAGGTCCTCAAACATTCCTTGCTTTCTCTGCACTAGGAACACTCCCACACACTGTTCTCTCCGCTCTCTCTACCCTGTTGCCTTCTGTCATTTCACAGTTTGTGGCCTGTGGCCCTTTTGCACCATCCCACACTGGGCTGGGTGCCCCATGCCCCAACTCTAGCCCTGAGCTCTTCTCAGGGTGGCCCCCATTCACATTGGTAGTTGCTGCCCATTCACTGGTCTGCTTTCCCACCACTCTGTGAGATTGTGGGAGAGGATGAGCCCTTCTCGGCTCTGCATCCTCGGCCTCTGGCATGGTTCCTGGTATGGAATGGTTGTGCCACATGCAGGAATCAAGGAATGAATGAATTTGGCCCAGGCTTTGAGGCTTGTGAGTCCCTGTCTGTCTTCTCCATTGAACCCAATGTTTTCGCATTCACATCTAAGCCCAAGGTGCCGAGAGGAAGAAGCCAGGAAGAAAAGGGAAAAAGAAAGAAGAGAGAGGAAGATGCAAAAGCAACTCTCCTTTTTTCCCTTCCACTCCGTCTTTGAGCTGAGTCTTTTTAATTTGGAACCATTTCAACCTTAAAGAAAACTTACAAGAATAGTACAAAGAATTTTTTTCCCCTGAAGCATTTGGGAGTGAGTGGTTGACATGGTATCCGATCACCTTGAGTACTTTGTTGTGTATTTTCTGCAAACAAGGATATTCTCTAAATCTGACACGACCATCAGATTTAGGAAATTAATATTACTGTGTTTAATCCTCAAACCTCATTGACATTTTGCCAATTGTTTTTTGATAGCCAAAGGTCTAGGTTAGAATCACGGCATTGCACTTAGATTTTGTGTCTCTTTAGTCTTCTTCAATCCAGGACAGCTCCTCAGTCTTTCCTTGACCTTTACGGCTTTGAAACTTTTGGAGATTACATGTTGGTAATTCTATAAAATGTTTGAGCTTGTCTGATGTTTCCTCAGAATTAGATTCAGGTTATGTGTCTTTAGCAGGAATATCATTTCTTCTCATTTCTTCCTATTAGGTGACACATAATTAAAATTAAAATTTGTCCTATTACTGTTGTCTGCCAGACCTCTCTACTATAAAGTTCTTGTTTTTTCTCTTTGTAGTTATTAAGTATTTTGAGGGCAGATATTTTGAGATTATACATCTTGTTCTTTATCATACTTTCCTATCATGCATCCATTTATTTCTTTAATTGGCATATGTATTTATTTATATCAGATAGCCTCTAGCTTTTCATTTTATTTAATGGGCATAATCCATTACTCTTACAACTCTGTGGGAACTTAGAGTCTATGTATATTTGTATTTGGTCTCCCTCTTGTTTTGATGTTATATTTTAATTTTTATTTTCTGTGGTTTTGACTTTTTAAATTTAACACAACTATTTTGTTTTATGTCTTTCTTATGCAAATTGGCAAGGAATAAGCAATCAAAAGGAAAGGAGACCTGGTAAGACTGAAATTTAATAGTTTTTGAAGGTCAAAATACCACCTTTAAAAATGTACAGTTTTTATCCTAAATGCCAGAAGCTGAAATTCATTTCTGAGAGTAAACCACTTCTTTTGTCTTAGGAAACATCTACAGTATGATCTTCATTTTATTGCAAATGTAAAGCAATAACAACAAAACAATAATATTAACAACAATATAGCCTTGTATAGAGCTTATTCTGTGCCAGACACTGTTCTAGACACACTGCATGCCTATATTAACTCACTTAATCCTCACAAAAACCCTATGAAGTAGGTATTATTATAATCCCCATTTTATAGGGAATCATCTGAGGCACTGGGAGTTTAAAATGACTTGACAAACATCATCAGTAAGTGGTTGAGCCAGAATCCAATCACAGGCTGCCAGATCTGTGAATCTACCTTTGTAACTACAATGCTAAACAAACTAGCCCAGAGGGGAGCTGGATCTGGAATTTGGGGCAACTGGGACTTGTACAGAGGCATTCTTTTTGGGGGGAAGTAACTGGTCCTTGAGGTTAGGCAAGGAACCTGATGCCCTTGGAAACCCCCAAGGATGAGCTTAGTCTTCTGGGTCTTGAGAGCAGGCAAACCTATAAGCCAGTTATATAGGTTCTCTGTGTTATAATTCCCATCTGGCACTCCCCAAGCTTTCAACATCTTATTAACCATTGTTGCTTGGCCCTGGCTCTGATGTGGGATTATTAAAGGATGGACTCTAAGCATGGAGCAAAGGTAGAGAAGCAGCTGCCTGAGGAACAGACACACAGTCTAGACCCAGGTAGATAGCTGGGGTGGCCAGCAATGGCCACAAGTTTTTGATACATGTAATAATTCCCTAATGATTTCCCAAACTTCTTGGGTGGTCAATCTGGCAGAAGCCTGATCTTTTCTATGGTTAAAAAAGAATTGGTTCCTGGTTAATAATCTGCAAATAATACTTTCTATTTAAAAAGATTTGGGGGCCACCATTTGAGGAGTCAGACTTTGTCCTCAGAGTGCACATCTTTGGTTCTATTTAGAGTGTCCTGTTATTTCTAGCATTAGTTGAATCAGGTTGTGGACTATTCCTATATCAAACCATGACTTAAGAGTTGGGATCCAAGACATCTACCCAATTTTCATTAGCATGGATTCTTCTTTAGCATAGCACGTATTAGCATGGCACGTATCACAGCTGTTGACTGAGGAAGGCAAGGCGAGTCTTCCATCTCAATGTACAAAGATACAATACACATGTTACTGCATCTAGTGTTCCTGCTACAGAGGCATTGTTAAAGAGGTACTGGGAGCCATGACTGAACACATGATTGATGGTAAAAGTAAAAGCCAAGGGAGACCACTGAAAGCCAAACACAAAAAGGCAACTGTAGAGAAACCGGATCCAGGAAGTGGGTTCACCTAGCAACCCAGCTGATGTGAAGGAAGATTCCCTCCAAGCAACATGGACTGAAACAGCAGAGCCTGTTAAAGTACATTCTGACTCATCAGATTTCTACGTGGAGCCACAGATGTGTTTAATTTTATACACTGAGACTGATTTGCACACTGCGAGCATGCACGAGCCCAGTTGCCTAAGCCACGTAAGCATGGTAGATATGTTAGGGAGTGGGAGACCTTGGCTGCCATTCTGAGGGCTCTGTTTGCTCTCTCTGGTTTCCTGATTCCACAAGACAAGACTCAGCCTTGCGGCTTTCATCTGAGGTTGTGGCCCAGTCACCCATCATTCACCACTCCTCGATTTTTCCTAGACTCTGGAAGGCTTTTCTGGATAGCTGGGACCGTTGTTCAGAGTCTGGGTGTAATTATCACAAAACAGCCTCTAACTTTAGAGAAAAAATGGACTTTGGATCAGCAAGAAGATGATGGCTAACCAGTCCTACACCCAAAACTGCAATTAGAGCAATTCTGATGTCGTTGTTAATCATGCTGATTTATGTTTTGAAAGGAAAGCAAATGATGAATATAATAATTATTTCTGTTTCTGCTTTCCCCAGTCTTTCTCCTCAAAAATTGGTAATAGCACTAAAGTCAAATTAGACATCTGTTTGAAAAATAAGCTGGAGTGCTGATGACAGCTGCCCTGAACTTACAAATGCACCACAGCTGTCAAACTCTAAATTAACAATGATTTTCATTTATGAATAGCATAGAACTAAGATCTAAAGGAGCTTTATTCTCCTCTGTTTTCCCAGCTTCCTGGGGCTGTTAAATGTGAAATCTTAGGGAACTTCCCAAGGAAAAATGTAGCTAAAATCAGCCTGCAATAATTAATCATGGAAGGAGTAGGGTACATTCTTTCTTCTTATATAATCTCACTTCTTCATTAGCTTTAGGTTGTGGCAAGCAGGCTTGCGGGGAAGCAAATAATCCAGGAAGAATTACTTGATTAGTAGTTGAAAGTGAACGGTGACAGAGCATCTGTGAGCATCTGGAGGCATGTCTACTTCTACAACACTGAGGACCCCCTGCTCATCTGGCAGCATTGTTTGTGTTTTCAGTGGGCTTCAGCTTGCGATTCTTTCAGGTGAAGTCACGAATGCCCAGATATATGACTTTGTGACACTGTGGTTGCCTACTGGGTGTAAAAGATCTAATAACGCCATTTTGGTCACAGGATAAAATACGCTGACCTGTTTCACACTTACTTCATGACCCTAAAAGACAAAGTAGGTGTGGAACCATTACTTTGTCCTTTTCTACCCTTGTCCCAGAGTCATCCCTGTCCTTCTTGGGGGAGGGGGAAGGCTCAGGAGTGGAGCAACACTTCTATTGTGTGTATTCCCTGGTTAAAAACAATACATGGGCTGAAAAATTAATGTAAATATGAAACTATCTGCTACTTTTTCGCTGTTGCCCAAACGTTTCCATGTTTATCCTTTGACCATTTCATGGCAAAAATGTCCACAGGGATAAATAAATTGTGGTATATGCATGTAATGGAATATCATTCAGATCTATAAAGGAATAAAGTACCAATGCCTACTACAACATGGATAAACCTCAAAAACATTACAGTAAATGAAAAAAGCCAGATACAAAAGATCTCATCATATGATCCCATTTATGTGAAATGCCAAGAATAGGTAAATCCATTGAGGCAGAAGGTGCTTGCCTTCTGGTGGTTGCCAAGGGCTGGAGGGAGAGGAGAATGGGGATAAACTGCTTAGTGAGTAGTTTTACTTTGGAACAATGGAAATGTTTTGGAACTAGATAGAGGTGGTAGTTGCTCAACATTGTGAAGGTACTAGATGCTACTGAATTGATAACTTTAAAATGGCTACGTTCATGGTATGTGAATTTGATTTCAATTTTAAAAGTGTTGGCAGGGTCAAAGCATCATACTTTGATCCCACTGTGATCAGGGCAAGGAATATATTGGCAACTTCTGTTTCATCAATGGGAGAGGACTGGGACGAGTCTTGCTGCTCGGGCCGTGGGCCCTGGTGCACCGCTGGTGCCGACCATGTACTCACACATGCCCACCAAGTTGCCATCAGCCCCCAGTCCCTTGCAATGTTGGCACCATCTATAGAGCATGGCTTCAGTGTCCCCACCTGAGCTTCAGTGTACTGCTGCGCCTGGAGCTCCTTTGCAGCCTGTATTTCCTGTTTTATTCTTGCCAGTTTCCTATCCTGGGGGCTCAATCCTGCACCTGCAACTCCAGCTGCTGAGTGAAACTCTGCTGCCATTGGACAGCTCCCCCGGAATCCTGCCACTGCTGGCCTTTCAGGAACTTCTGGCATCTGGATTTCACCTGTTCGATGGCAGGTCTCAGGATATCTAAGTCTTCCTGGACCAAGCATATGTTGCCCTTTTAGCCATGACCTGGTCTTTCCAAATACTCTCCCAAGAACCAGCCACTTCAGCTGCTGAGGGTTTTTCGCTCCCTTTTCTTCAGACTCCTTGCTTCCTCCTCTGGTTAGCATCGCTGAGGTCCTATCCAACCTTAATAGAAAGCCATCCTGATTTATGACAAAGAAGCCTGCGGTTCTTCTCAATACCTATTGCCAGGAAAATTGTGGGGTAAGCTGTACCCCCGCCACATCAGATCCTCCTAACCCTGCCAGCTTCCTCTAAATCATACAAAAAAGTCATCTCATGTGAGTTTTCTATGTTATTTCCTTCTAAAATAAAAAGAGCTGATGAGCTCTGTGAAGATACAGAGTATTATGAGTGTTAGTTAATTCCTTCTTAATATTCACCCTCTCTTCCTACTAACAAGCCTTTCTCTTGCCAGATCTCTGGGTTTGTTTTCCATTTTAAAAATGACATTTAGTTTCCTTACTTGAGAAACGACATTTCCCTCCACAGGTAGTCCTCCATCAAACCAACTGAGGCAGAAGGCAAGGGTGAGGGGTGGGGGCTGGTCAAGCTCAGTCAGTATAGTTTCCTGGTGACAAGGGCTTTGGAATCAGCTTTAAGGCCCAGCTTCATGACTTAACTGCTTTATTACACTAAATATAAACTCTCTAAACCTCAGTTTTCACATTAACAAAATGGAAATAATATAGAGAAGACCTTATAAGCTTTTATGAGGATTAAATGAGATAAGGCATGTGCTGCACCTAGCATAGTGCTTGGCAATAAATCTAAGCTACTTACACTGTTATTCATACTAATCGATGCATTGGGCACTTCTATATGCCTCTTCACATTGTCTCATCCAATTCTGACTCCAGCACTATTGCAGTAACCAACTCTGCTCCACTGTAATTGGATGATGCACACCCTGCCCGCATGGTGTACCTCTTGCTTCCTGTGCTAGAACTTCTCTGATGCTGTAGTATGTATTCAGAATGTTATGATCACTCATATGTGTGCAACTCAGAAATACAGGGGAGTTAATGCTTATGGGGACGCCCTTGATCAACGGAGTATGGAAGCCTACATCCCTGGACATACTGTTCTGAGACACACGTCATAGCCTTCTTAAAAGGTCCCAGCAGGATCAAGCACCACTTGCTACAGTGATGGCCAAGTCAATAACACCTGACTAAATCATATCTGCTCCCCACCCCTCCTGTTACCTGTGATTACTTCTCAAATAAACTACTTGCATATAAGCCTTTATCTTAGATAGGCTTTGGGGAGAATCTGGGACAGAAATCAGCAATTATTGAGTTGTTAGCACTGGAAGGAGCATCAGAGTAGGGGTCAATATGATTTTTCTATAAAGCTCCAGAGAAAAAATATTTTAGCCTTTGTAGGCCATAAGATCTCTTTTGCAAATTCTTGATTCTGCTGCTTAGTGTGAAAGTTGCCCTAAATAATACTTAAATGAATGAATGTGGCTGTGTTCCAATAAAACTTTATTTACAAAACAAAACAAAGAAACAAACAAACAAAACAAACCCACGGGTTGGATTTGGCCTATAGTCTGTGGTTTGCCAATCCCTGTATTAGAGCCATAAAGAGGAGTGAAAATGATCACGTCCTCCATGAAGCTCACAGTCTGTGTGGGAAGGAGAAGTGCCTACTGATGAGGCTGTAAGGCGTCTGGGACAAGTCACGAAGGGCCCTAGACACCATGCTAAGGCATTTTGACTTTATTCTTTGCTAATGGAGAAAATTAAATCTTGCAGGGGCTGCAGGTGGGAGTAGGTTATTTCACTGGCAAGAAGCGAATTGCTTCTTTTTAACATTTATGTGAAACCTGGTTCTGCCAGCCAGAGACTGCCCCATCTGTACTCCTCCAACTCTCTGACTGATACTTCCATTATCAAACTCCCCTCCCCTCACATTGTATCAACAGGGCAAAGGTCCCTAATCTGATAGCCCTGAAGCCAGATGTGTTTCAGAATTCAGAATATTTTTAGATTTCAGAAAGATAATACCGTGCAAATTCCATATATTTTGTAATACGCTGATTAAGGTCTGGGGTGGCATCAAACGCATTAATATTTATACTGAGAGTATAACTAATTTTAAGTCAGTTCAGGGTAGGTTTGGGCCCTAAATGAGTTAAGAAAACTCTTTTGGATTTTAGAGCTTGTTGGATTTCAGAATTGCAGATGAAAGACTGTGGACCATATTATTTGTTTTGTTGTGTTTCACCACTAGACTGTGACATCCTCAAAGACAGCCTGAGTCCTCAGTGCCCACACACAGGAGACATTCAATGAATGTTCTCAAGAGAATGAACAGACAAGAATGGCTGGAGAACAATGTTCAAGGAGGGATTCAGTGGAAGAAGAGGCTGGTGAGGGACTCTGGCAAAGGATGTAGGGAGACCTATCAGGATTCTAGACTTACTCTTGAAGGTGATGAAAAGCCCCATTAAGTTTGTTAGGTAAGTAGTGTGACTCAGCTGTGTATGAGGACTGCAAGTCTTAGACCAGTGTGAGGAAGGTGCTAGGGTAAGCAATTAGGAGGTTCCTGTAATAGTGAGGCAAGAAGTGTCTGTGTGTAAGGCAGTGAATGCAAAGCAAGTGATAAACAGGAGAGACTAACCTGGCAACTAATGATGTTAGGGGAGAGGGAGAAGTCAGAGCTGAACCTGACCCCGTGGCATCAGTCTGAGATGGTAGCATACAGTAAAAAGATTCACAGACTCCAGAGTTCAGATGCTTCTGTTTAAATCCCAGAGCTGTCACTGCAATCTTGAGCAAGTTACTTAATCACTCTGTGTCTTAGCTTCCCCTTTAGTACCCTAAGGTTGTGAAAATCAAATACGTATTTTTTAATACACCAAGAACAAGGTTTAGCTCTTTACTATTATTACTCCTTGTAACCAACCATTGTTGCAGAAGGTTGAATTCCCCAAATGGTTCACCAAGTGACTGTCTCCTCAGGAGTAGGATGACCCAAATCTCAGACCTTCCCAAGAAGTGACAAAGGCATGTCAGAAATTTAATAATAAGAGTATGTAATAAATACAATAAATGTATGAAAGAGAGGATCACTTCAGGGGACAAAATTATCATCAGACTCAATGGGACAGGACTTTCTCTGTGGGGTCTTGTAAATATCTATTCCAGTCACG
>NW_011889021.1:1618268-1629056 GCF_000151845.1 Pteropus vampyrus | reverse complement strand
CATTCAATGAATGTTCTCAAGAGAATGAACAGACAAGAATGGCTGGAGAACAATGTTCAAGGAGGGATTCAGTGGAAGAAGAGGCTGGTGAGGGACTCTGGCAAAGGATGTAGGGAGACCTATCAGGATTCTAGACTTACTCTTGAAGGTGATGAAAAGCCCCATTAAGTTTGTTAGGTAAGTAGTGTGACTCAGCTGTGTATGAGGACTGCAAGTCTTAGACCAGTGTGAGGAAGGTGCTAGGGTAAGCAATTAGGAGGTTCCTGTAATAGTGAGGCAAGAAGTGTCTGTGTGTAAGGCAGTGAATGCAAAGCAAGTGATAAACAGGAGAGACTAACCTGGTAACTAATGATGTTAGGGGAGAGGGAGAAGTCAGAGCTGAACCTGACCCCGTGGCATCAGTCTGAGATGGTAGCATACAGTAAAAAGATTCACAGACTCCAGAGTTCAGATGCTTCTGTTTAAATCCCAGAGCTGTCACTGCAATCTTGAGCAAGTTACTTAATCACTCTGTGTCTTAGCTTCCCCTTTAGTACCCTAAGGTTGTGAAAATCAAATACGTATTTTTTAATACACCAAGAACAAGGTTTAGCTCTTTACTATTATTACTCCTTGTAACCAACCATTGTTGCAGAAGGTTGAATTCCCCAAATGGTTCACCAAGTGACTGTCTCCTCAGGAGTAGGATGACCCAAATCTCAGACCTTCCCAAGAAGTGACAAAGGCATGTCAGAAATTTAATAATAAGAGTATGTAATAAATACAATAAATGTATGAAAGAGAGGATCACTTCAGGGGACAAAATTATCATCAGACTCAATGGGACAGGACTTTCTCTGTGGGGTCTTGTAAATATCTATTCCAGTCACGAGGGTTTTTTTCTTTCAATCTGTTGCTACTTTGCCATAGTGGTTTTCATTCAGCGTTCTTGCAGCATTGTAGAATGCCAGGAAAACTTTAAGTGCCGGGTCATTCATTTGTAGGGAGAAGGCTATAAGGAGGGCTGCCTGGAAATCCTGTAATTTAGAAATGTTCAAATCTTTGCATCCAAACAGAAAATGGAAATGGTGTCAGGTTTGTGCCAAAAGGAAAGTTGTACTTGCTATGTGCTTCCCTTCCCAGCCCTCCTGGGCAAAGGAGTACAACCAACGAAGCAGGCTTCGGAGCTGTCATCTACAGAACTTTTAGTAGACGCTGCAGCTTACCCTACCAGGCTGTCACCTCCCAGGAATATTGCCCAAACACTGCAACACAAATGCTCCTTTTTGCAAGTGAGGGCTCTGCAGCAAAGTTGGCACCTCGCCTTTCATCTGTCCTGAACTTTGCTGCCAGATTTCAGTGTCCTTGCTAACTTTTTAGCAAACCTTCCTTCAAAAATGTCCACTCTGTTTAACGATGGCTAATAGCTCCCTCCTTCCTCTTGAATCAAGTTCAATCTCTTTATCTTGACATTGGAGGATCTCAATGATTAAGCAATGAATTTTGGTCCCCAAAGACCTTCTAATCTCACACAGTCTATCTGTTTATTGTCTCCCCGGGCTGCCATCTTTACTCTTACTCTAAGCTCTCACTTCAGTTTTCACTCTTGCTACCTCCTTCACCTAGAATAATCTATTCTCTTTTGTCCATTTATCCAAACCCTACTACAGCCTTCAAGATATAAATGAACCTTTTCAAGAAGCTCTGGTGCTCTCATTATTCCAGTCCTTACTCATTCCTTTCTGACTAGCCATGCTTAATTTGTCCCCAGTTCATGTCTGCCTTGGGTTTGTTAACTTTTGCATACATATTATTATTATATATATATATTATTTTTATTTACACCAAAACTAGACTGAAAGTGTCTCGAAAGTCAGGACCATTGTTTCTACTCAGTGTCTCCCTCAGTGCTGGTATGCTCTGGGCACATGATATGGAATGCTGATTGGTTGGTTTCCCAAACACCACCTTCCACATGAAAAAGAAGGAAACTTGCTCGGCTAGTACTGTATTTCATGTTTTACTTAAAAGTGGAATATAATAGTATTCCCATTAAAATAAGAAATAACCGTAAATACTACCATTTAATATTCTACTAGAGATGATAGATAATAAACTAAAACATGAAAAAGAAACAAAACTATACTTATTCATTATGTCCCAAAAGCATGAAAGAACAAGTTATTAGAACGATCAAGAGAGTTTAGCAATGTCCAGATTCAAACTTAAGGTATAAGAATCAATAGGATTCCTAAACACAAGCAATCAATGATTAGAGAGGTATAATAGGGGAGAAAAAAGCCAAAAAAGGCAATAAAACTATAAAGTATCTATGGGGGAAAAAGTCTCATAAGAGTTTGCAACCTAAATGAAGAAAAACTACATTGCTTTGCTGAAGAACATAAAATACCTAAATAAATAAGGAATATTCCATGTTTCTGACTTTTCTAACATTAAACTACTAATTCAAAGCAACACCATTCAAAATCCCAATATAAGTTTTTATTGAATACAACAAACTTATTCTATGATTCATCTAGAATTATGAATCTGCCTGAATGGCCATGAACATTTTGAACCAGAAGATTCATGAACGATGACTTACTATCAAAACATAAAATAAAATTATCCTATTAAATGATGTGAGTTTCATGCAGGAATAGATAAAAAGATCAACAGAACAGACCTGGATACAAATTTTATATTTGATAAAGTAGTATGTCAAACAATCAGGGAAAGGACAAACTATTTGATAAATGGATGTGGGACAACTAACTAGCCATTTTGAGAAAAATAGGTAGATTTTGATTTCCTATCTGTCCTGGATGTCCTTGGCTTGCTTCTCCAGATACTTTCTCCATTCTTTGGCACCCTGGTCTTTGCCTGAGAGGAGAATCTATATCAATATTAGATGGCTCCGTCATCCTCATACTTGGGGCCAGGCCAAAGGGGAGAAGTGGCAAGAAATTAGAGGAAAGGGATGGGGTAGGAGTCCCAATGGGGTCACCTCAGGCTAGTTGCTTCCCTTAACCAAAAGTCTCAGCTTCAGGGAGGTGAGGGTCTTCTCTGCTTTGTCCTCTCTCTCCCCACCTCTTGCCCCATCAGTTCTGGGTGGTAAAGCCTCCTCTCGCTGTTGTTTTCATTGCATCGTTGTAAATAGACCCCTTATTAAACTGACCCTTTGGTACCTCGTTTTAACTGTGTCATCTATTTTTTATTGGGACTTATTCGTACCATATCATTCACAAAATTAAATTCCAGGAAGAAGAAAGACCTAAACTTATTTTTAAATTTGTAAAAATATTAAAAACATGGGAATATAGTTATAACCTTGGATATAGGAAGATTAATAAGGGAAAGGAGAAATTCATTTGATTAAAATCAAAATTTCAAATTTCTGGATAATTAGACACTCCTAAACATAGTTAAAAGAAAGGTAAAAAGAAATATTTGAAATTTATAATAAGATGTTATTATTTGGAATATATAAATATCAATTTAAAATACATTAAATATATATAAAAATTTATATTTCTATATTTACATATACTTATATGTATAATATATTTTTTTATAAAATATATTTTATATAATTTTATATTTAAATACTTTAAAATTAATTTTTCAAAGATATATTACTGAGAAGACAGATAAGAATATAAATAGGCCATTCACAGCAGAGGAGACAGAAATAGAATAAATATATGAAAAAATTCTTAATATTTCTAATAATCAGAAAAATGCAAATTAACATAAGATTTTTAACTATCAGATTGGTGGAACTTTAAAGATTGATAATATCAAGAACTGAGTGAGTAAGGCTCTTTTTCATAGAATGTTCAAGTTGGCAAACTTCTTGGAGGAAAATCTGACAGTGTCTATTAAAATGATAAATGTGCATCCCTTATGATCCCATTTCTTGGTATCAACCAGGGGTAAAAATTTGCATATTTGCTCAAAGAGGCATTTACAAGGGATGTTCATCATAGTATTATTTGTGATAGTAAAAAACTGGAAACAATTTAAATGTCCATCAGTTGTAGAACGAGTAACACATTCCCATTCCAGATTATATGCAATCATTTAAAAAAATAAGTAGATTTATGTGTCCTGACCGGAAAATCTCTCTAACATATTTTATTTAGTGAAAACTCATTCAAGTTCAGGACGTCACCCATGTAGACCATGATACCATTCGTGTAAATTTAAATTTTCACAATAATGAAAATGTGTTCTTTTATGTTTACTTATAGGAAGATAAATGCACAAATAAGTCTAAAGAATGTACACTAAATTGATATCTTTTGCTAACTTTGAGTAGGACACTGGGATTTATTGGGGGTAATATCAGGGATTTTTCATTTTTCTTAAATTCTGTACTTTTCTGTATTTCAGTACTTTCTGTAACTCTGCAACGTGAATGTACTTATGTCTTACCTATAGAAATTATTTCTTTAGTGAGTAGTTGTAGCCTATATTTAATTCCTCAGAAAAACCAAAGGAAGGAAGAACATGGGGCTTTAGAATTACATGGATGTATGACTTCAAGAAACTGGCCTAATTCTCTGGTTCCTGACTCCTCTGTAAAATGGGGTAGTTTGTTGTGAAGATTAAATCAGATACTAGATGTGCAGCTGAGTTCCTGGTACATAGACAATATCGGCTGACCTTTTCTCTCTCCTCCAACTGGCCCATGAGAACCTCAAGGGCCAAGAACGAACATACCTGAGTTGTCTGTGTATCCTGGATGCCTGAGCAGATAGCTCAGTTACATTTGTTGAAAAAATAAGTGTATACTCAAGCCACATTGGTTAACTTTTAATAAATAAACATATGTTCACATGTTCATTATTATGCCTTTATGGTTTCCACCAGGCAGATCAAATGCCTCTGGATTGTGGGAACAAAAAAATCAAAGAAAATCAAAGACCTAGGCCAGAAGGATAAGGGTTTTTAGAGCAGGAAGACTCATCACAGAGATCTGATGTTTTCCGACTTTCTTCTTCAAAGCTCCAGGCTCTATGGAGTGATAGGGTCACCATGGGCAGGGGTGTGGGTACTAGAAAGCCAAGCTGAGAACTGGTCTCCAGGCTGAGAAATTGAACATACTAATGGACAATGGCCAGGCCATATATGACAGTGATAATAGAACTCTTATCCCCAACCTCTGCAGCAACTGGTTTGGAAGGTCAAACCATAAGCTCTGAAGCTATCAGCCCACAAAGTTTAGGACTTGGTCAATGACTGATTTGACCAACTAATGACTAATTTTTGCCCCCACTGCCTCCTCTATTTCCAACTTGGGACCAACCGAAAAAAAAAGAGCCAAAGACACTCTCCAAACCAATTGCTTAAAATGTTTCACTTCTAGTTGACCCGCTTCCATCTTCCTTATGCCAATAATCTCCAATCGGAATGTTCCTGCAGTCTTCTCTTTTTTTTACTATAAAGCTTTCCCACTCCTCTGCCTGCCTTTGAGTCTCTGAAACGCTAATGATGGCAGCTGACTTCCTTGTCATATAGCAAGCTCTGAATAAATAGCCTCTGTTCTCATTTCAGTGGTCTTTCCTGCCCACTTATTACATCTCCCTGAATACCTTTCTATGACATATAATTTCAGAGGCACAGAATTGAGATAATGCTACGTTTCAGAGGAAAACTATTAGGTTGTTAACACCTGTTATCATCTGCTGTAACTCACCAAAAGGAGGATCAGGAGGCCCCACAGGAAGTGGCATAAGAGGGCAATTTTGATGGGGGAAGGAAGAAGATTGAATCATAAAGCAGAGCCGGAGGCTAACAGAGGTTACAATTGGATCTCAGGTCAGCCTAATGTGGTTTAAGGGTACCAGATATTAAATTTCAGATGGAGGAGGTCACAGATTATATTTACCGGGTTTGTAAATCTTTCTAAAGTAGCTCTAGTATCTTTACCTCTAGGAAGACAGACGGTGGCCAGGACAATCACCGAATGATGCAAATAGAGATTCCGGTGAATGATTCTGTTATAGCACTTCACCAATGATGTCCCATAGTCCTATTTTAGAGTCGAGATAACTGAGGACAGAGAAATGATGCAACTTGCCTGATGATTCAACAAAGCCACTTTTCTTACTGCAACCACATCGTGAAGTCTTTGATGGACCACAGGGAAGGGGAGTGAAGTGTTACAAGAATGCCATGCTCACTTACTTTAGAATGACACAGCCCGTTCCTGCTGGTGGCGCTATCCAGAACACTTGGATCCGCGTCCTCCTCCGTGGGGTGCTTTCAGTGACCGCAACGGGGCAGTTACTCATAAATTGTGTTTCTTCTTCATCTATGATCTACGGAAAACCAGCAGAAAATAAACACATTAAAATGAGCTTCGCTTTGGGAAGGCTCTTAAGTTTCCGAGTTGACACTTCCTTAATTTTATTTTTAAACCTGTCATTTTGTGTTAGCAGCTCTAGATCCCCAGACACCAGAATAGTGCTTGGCATACAGTTCCAGTCAATGCTTGTTGAATTAACATGAGGGCAAGGATTTGGCACATGTTCTCCTACGCTCTCTGGGACCAGGATCTTGTGTCAGCACTTTGAGGAACAGGCCACTAGGTGATGATCTTGCTCATTTCACTCAGATAAGCTGTGTCCCACTTTAGGGAAGGAAGAGAAGGATGGGAAGAGAAAATCCAAAGCAAACACTCTCTATATAGCTAGATTTTGTAATTCGACTACACTTTTAGAACTTGAAATTAAAACGTTAGAAAAAAAAAAAAGCACCCTTTTGGAGGAAGTATACCAAAGTACATAAGTCCCCTAGCTTCATAGCACTGCTTACTTGTGCAATCTCTACTTTCTTAATTTGTGCATTAAATTAGGCTCTCCCAAGTTACCCATAAAGGTTTCCTATGACATTGCAAAAGAGCTGGCAGCCATTCCCCAAAACTGCTTTCAGCATTTTTCTTGCTTGCTTCTGGGTCTGCTGCCAGTACTTGCCTATCTATCTAGTAGAACTATAGACTATTAGACCTAGAACGATCTTTTGGGGGAAATCATCTAAATTCTACTGGTCTTAAGTGCCAACTCGTTGATTGGTAGTAGCTATATAGTGTTAATGACATTAAGAGATACCACTTATTGAGTGTTTAGTACATCCCAGACACCAAAGTAAGTGCTTTTTTTCTGAATTACTCATTTGATCTTCAAATATAATCTGATGAGATAATTGTACCCATAATTGTATTTATTTTACTTTTAAAAATTCCTCTTCCTTTTAGCACAGCAGGTAAAAAAAATTAAATCACTTAAACTCCTTAGTTCATCATATATTTTCATCACAGGACAAAGTAAAGGCAATCTATTTCCTTCTGTTTATCTCTATTTTCTTTACCCTACTCCCATTTCCCTCCTTTATTTATCACCTACTCCTAAATATTTAATGTGTGTGTGTGTGTGTGTGTGTGAGAGAGAGAAGTTATATAGAATTGTTTTGTGAGTGTTTTAATGTTTCTTTCACTTAACCTTATGCTTTTGGAATTTGTCAATGTTATTACATGTGAATGTAATTCATTGATTCTTGCTGTTGTCTAGTATTCCACTGCATGTTTAGACCGCGTTTTACATACCCACTCTCTCAGCGAGGAGCACTTGGCTCTCTGCCTCCATAAACATTGCTGCAATGAAGATTCTCATGCTGCTCTACTTGCGGACCCATGTGAGAGTTTCTCAGCAATATAAATCATGTAGTGGGATTGCTGGGTTGTTGGGTTGTGGATATAACCATATTAATTTCACTAAATACTTCCAGATTGTTTTATAGAATGGCGATACCTACTTTTATTCTATTAGCTATACACAAATGTTCCCATTTCCCCATATCTTCACCAGTACTGTGATTGCTAAACTTTCTAATAGTTTTCAATCTGATAGCTGGAAAGTAGTATCTTGTTTTAATTGAATACTAATGAATTGAAGCATCTCTTAACGAATTTATCAGGTTTCTCCTTCTGTGAATTGCCTACTCAGAATCTTTGCCAGTGGATTTTCCTGTCCTTTTCTTGCTGATTTGTAGGACTTTCTAGATAAAAATTTCTCAACATTAACAAATATCTTTCTGTCACTCACAGGTTCATTTTATCTTTAGAATCTTTCATTTAACAGAAATAACTTCCATCTAGTCAAATTCATCAATATCTCTCCTCTGGCTTGCAATTTTGTGGTCTTGTCTTAAAAATTGAGATCACGAAGATATTCTCAATATTTATTCCCATTAGCTTTATAATTTTACCTTTCACATTTAGGCCTTCAATCTATTTGAAATTTATTTTTTAATATTATAGAGTAGGGATCCAACAGAATTTTCTCCATACTGTGAGCTACTTTTAAAAATTAATAAGCTTTATTTTTTTAGAGCAATTTTAGTTTTACAACAAATTTGAGCAGAGTTATGAGTTTCCACATTCTCCCTGTGCCCACACGTGCACAACCTCCTTTGCTATCAATATCCTGCACCAGAGTGGTATATTCATTACAATTAATGAACCTATATTGACATATCATTATCACCCAACCTCCATACTTTGCACTAGGGCTCACTCTTGGTGGTGTATATTCTATGGGTTTTGATAAATGTATAATGACATGTACCTACCATTGTACATTATAGTGTTGTACTGAAGGGTTTCACTGCCTTAGAAATCCTTTGTACTCTACCTATTCATCCCTCCCTCCCCCAACTCCTGGCAACTGTTAATCTTTTAATATAATCACTTATTAGTTCCAGGAGTTTTGGTCAATTTTTTTTCAGATTTTTCTATGTAGACAATCATGCCATCTGTGAACAAAAACCCTTTTATTTCTTCCTTCCCAATCTGTACACTCTTTATTTCCTTTTCTTATATTGGATTAGCTAGGACTTCCAGCATGATGTTGAAAAGTAGTGGTGAGAAGAGACATCTTTGCCTGGTTCATGATCTTAACAGGAAAGCTTCAAATTTCTTATCAGTAGGTATGATACTAGCTATAGGTTATCTTTGTAGATGTTCTTTATCAGGTTGAGAACATTCCTCTTTATTCCTAGTTTGCTGAGAGTTTTTATCATGAATGGGTATTAGATTTTTGTCAAATGTTTTTTCTGCATCAATTCATATAATCATGTGATTTTTATTCTTCAGCCTGTTAATGTGATGGATTACATTTATTGACTTTTGAATGTTGATCCAGCCTTGCATACCTGGGATAAATCCCAGGTTGTGGTGTATAATTCTTCCTATATATTACTGGATTCAATTTGTTAATATTTTGTTGAGAATTTTTATATCTATGTTTATGAGAGATATTGCAGTTTTCTTGCAATGTCTTTGTCTGGTTTTAGCGTTAGGGTGATGATGGCTTCATAAAATGAGGTAGAAAGTAGAAGATTGGTATAATTTCTTCCTTAAATGTTTGATACAATTCTCTACTTAACCAATCTGGGCCTGGTGCTTTCTGTTTTGGAAGGTTATTAATTATTGATTCAGTTTCTTTGTTACACATATGCCTATTCAGATCGTCTATATCTTTTTGTGTGAGTTTTGGCAGATTGTGTCTTTCAAGAAATTGTACTGTTTCGTCTAGGTTATCAAACATGTGGATATATGGTTGTTCGTAATACTTCTTATTTTTTTAATGTTCTTAGAATTACTTCTTTCATTTCTGATATTAGTAATTTGTGTTTTCTCTCTCTTTTTTTAGTCTGATTAGAGGCTTATTGATGTTATAGATCTTTTTAAGAGTCAGTTTTTTATTTTGTTGATTTTCTCTATTGATTTCTTGTTTTCAATTTCATTGATTTCTGCTCTATTTTTAAATTTCTTTTCTTCTGCTTACTTTGAATGTAATTTGATTTTCTTTTTCTAGTTTCCTAAGGTGGAAGCTTAGATTATCGATTTTACATCTTTCCTCTATCGTAATATATACATTCAATTATATACATTTTCCTCCAAGCACTGCTTTTGCTGCATCCCATAAATTTTAATAAGTTCTATTTTCATTTTCATTTAGTTCAATATGTTTTAAAATTTAATTTGAAGTCTCTTCATTGAACCATGTTTTAGTTAGAAGTGTGTTGCTTAATCTCCAAGTATTTGAGGATTTTCCAGCTTTCTTTCTGTTTTGATTTCTAGTTTAATTCCATGGCGGTTTGATAGCAGTCATTCTATGATTTTATTATTTTAAACTTGTTAATATGTGTTTTATGGCCCAGAATGTGGTCTATCTTGGTGAATGTCCCATGTAAGCTTGAGAAGAGTATGTATTCTGCTGTTGTTGGATGAAATAGTCCACAGATGTTAATTATTTCCAGTTTATTGATAGTGTGGTTGAGTTCAACTGTGTCCTTACTGATTTTCTGATGGCTGAACCTGTCCATTTCTGATAGAGGGGTGTTGAAGTCTGCAACTATTATAATGGTTTCAACTATTTCTCCTTGCAGGTCTTTCAATTTTCACCACACACATTTTGACACTATGTTGTTAGGCACAAACATACCAAGAATGGTTATATTTTCTTTGATATTAACCCTCTTAGGTGATGCTCCTCTTTATTCCTGATAAATTTTCTTGTTCTAGAGGCTGCTGTGTCTGAAATTAATATTGCTATTCCTTTTTTCTTTTGATTAGTGTTAGCAATATATTTCTCCATCATTTTACTTTGAATCTATGTGTCTTTATATTTAAAGTGAGTTTCTCGTGTTGTTTAAAAACAACACGGAGTTGGGCTTTGTTTTTTCATTCACTTTGAAAATCTGTCTTTTAATTGGTATATTTAGATTATTGACATTTAAGAC
>NW_011889021.1:1616157-1617293 GCF_000151845.1 Pteropus vampyrus | reverse complement strand
GGGGAAATTCTCAGGTGTTATTGTTTCAAATATATCTTTTGTTCCTTTCTTTCTTCTTTTGGTATTCACATTACGTTACACCTTTGGTATTTGTCCCACATCCTTGGATATTCCGTTCTGTTTTGTTTCAGTCTTTGTTCTCTTTGCTTTTCAGTTTTAAAGGTTTCTGTTGATATATCCTTGAGCTCAGAGATTCTTGAGCTGTGTCCAGTCTACTAATAATCCCATCAAAGGCATTCTTCATTTGTTACAAGGTCTTTTTCTTTTTTCTTTTTTTCTTTTATCCCTAGCACCTCTTTTTGGTTTTATTTAGGATTTTTATCTCTCTTCTTACAATTTCCATCTGTTCTCGCATGCTGTCTACTTTATCCATTACAGCTCTTAGCATATTAATATTGTTGTTTTAAATTCCTGGTCTGATAACTCCAACATCTTTGCCATGTCTGTTTCTGATGCTTTCTCTGTCTTTTCAAATGGTGATTTTTGCCTTTTAATTTTTTTGGTTGAGGTGGACATGTTGTACAAGGTAAAAAAAAAAATGAGGTAAATAGGCATTTAGTAATGTAGTGGTAAGGGGTGTGTGTGTGTGTGTGTGTGTGTGTGTGTGTGTGTGTGTGTGTTAGGGGAAGCATTCTATAGTCCTAAGATTAGGTCTCAGTCTTTTGATGACTTGTGCCTGTGCACTAGAACTTCACCAGTGCTTCTTAATCTTTCCCCGCTCCTTAGATAGGACGGGATGGCTGGAGGGGTCTGGAGTTGTGTATTTCCCTTCCCCCAGGTAGGTTAGGCTCGGATAAAACCCCAGCAGGTTAGGATCTGTTAAAATAGTGTCTCTTGAGGCAGGATTTGTTAAGAACATAATGCTCCAGTGTATTTTATTTTTTATTTTTTGTTATTTTTTTAAATTTTTAATTAAGTTTATTGGGGGTAACATTGGTTAATACAATTATATAATTTTCAGATGTACATTATCATTTGACATTTGTATATTCTATTGTGCGTTTACCACCCAAAGTCCAGTTTCCTTCAGCTACCATAAATTTGATCCCCTTTACCCACTTCCCCCTCCCCCTAAACCCTATATTTAACCCCCTTTACCCCATCTACCTCCCCTCTCCTCCCCCACCCCACTAATA
>NW_011889021.1:1609107-1616107 GCF_000151845.1 Pteropus vampyrus | reverse complement strand
TTCCTTCAGCTACCATAAATTTGATCCCCTTTACCCACTTCCCCCTCCCCCTAAACCCTATATTTAACCCCCTTTACCCCGTCTACCTCCCCTCTCCTCCCCCACCCCACTAATAACCACTAGTCTATAGTCCATGTCCATGAGTCTCTGTTTGTTTGTCCCGCTTGTTTGTCGCTTTTATGTTTATAAGTGATATCATGGGATTTTTCTGTCTGGCTTATTTTGCTTAGCATGATTATCTCAAGGTCCATCCATGTTGTCGCAAATGGCAGTATTTCATCTCTTCTTATGGCTGAGTAATATTCCATTGTATATATGTGCCACAGCTTCTTTAGCCAATCATCTATCATAAGACACTTCAGTTGCTTCCATGTCCTGGTCACTGTGAATAATGCTGCTATGAACATCGGTGTGCAAATATCTTTCGCTCCAGTGTATTTTAAATGGCTCCTTTCCTCCTACCCCTGCCAGAAGCGCAAGGGGATTTTTCTCTGATATTTACTGTGAGGATCAGGTAGAGTTCCCAGAGATAAAACTCACAAAAGTTTTGCCACCTCCCTCGCCCCCTCCTTCCCCCGCCAATGACTGGGTGCCCTTGGAGTTTTTAACTCTCAGAGTTGTCCACGCCAAGCCTCTAGCAATCTATCAATTACAATTTCCTACCCTGGCAAGTGAAGGTTTCTGCACTGGTAAGTTGTGATTTTCTGTATCCTCCCGTCTGTCTTTCCAATTTGGGGTGCAGTGATTTGCCCTGTGACCTTATTTCTCTGATGAATCTAAGAAAGTTGTTGAATTTTTCAGTCTGTTCAGTTTTTACCTCTTGTTAGGATAGAGTGTCAGCTTCCAAGCTCCTTACATGCTGGATGGGACACTGGAAGCCTATACTGTCAGCTACTTTTAATGCTACTTAATCCATCTTTCCCCCACTTTTTCGTGATGCTACCTCTCTCATATAGAGAGTGATGATGTAATTTATTGTCAAACAAGGATGAAAGGGCTATAATTAATGATTGTTCTGGGACAACAAGCAAAACGGAGACTTTCCCAGGCAAATGGGACTTATGTTCCACCTAGTCATATACCAGATTCCTAAACAGTGAGGTTGTTTCTGGGTTTTCTATCCTGCACCCTGACCCCCATAGCATTGTAATATATTTTAATATCTGGAAGGGCAAATCCTTCTTTCTTGCTCTTCTTTATCAACATCGTGTTATCTATTTGTGGATCTTTATTTTTTCATATATAGTATAAGTACTCTAAAAGAACCCTTACTTTTCTGTCATTTTATCTTCCTGATGTGACAAAATCCCAACCCTAGATGAACTCATATCTTAAGCCCCACGATAGGGCCAATTGTCTCTTGTATTAATTGACTCCTAGCTTCAGGTCTGCCCTACTATACTGCTATGTGTATCTGGCGAACTGTTAACTTTCCTCTTTGGACAGTGATGATTTCAAATCCTCCCCAATCTCCCCAAACCTCCAACCTTTATCTCTTCTCTTTCATTCTTATTGTATTACTTTGCCTCTTACTTTATAGAAAAAGAAGTTATCAGATGTACAGTCCCTCATTTTGCCATCTGCATCCACCCTGTCCTCCCTCATTCCTGCTATAACAGAGGAGTCTTACTTTTTTCGCATCTCTGCTTTAGTCTCACCCCTTCTTCCTGACTGTAACAATTACTCTTTTTCTCTTCTCCAGATTCAACTTTTGTCCCAATGGAATCATTCCCATTAGCCTTTTAAGTACATTTGAGTCTCTCCGTTTACAAATTAAGAGACCCTCAATTAACCCTCTTCCCCCTCCAGTGATGGTGTTATCTCTCTTCTCTCCATCACAATGAAATTACTTGAAGAAGCTGGCAATACTTACTGTCTTCAACTTCCACTCAGTCTCAACTCAATCCCAGGTGTATGAGGATATATTGCACTACCAAAACAGCTCTAGCTAAGGCCGTCAGTGGCTTCTGCAATGCTTAACCCAGTAGATACTACATACTCCTGCTTTTGAAGCACTCTCCTCCCTTGGTTTCTGTGCCATAGCCTCCCTCCATTTTGACTTTTCTGTCCAGTCTGTCTACTTTCTTTGGCTGCTCATTCTCCTCTACTGGCCTTTAAATGTGAAATTGCTCAAGTCTCAGTTCTAAATCTTCTCTCGTTCTTACTTTATTCTTTGTTTGTAGGTGATCTCATTCAACTCATGCTTTAATTACTACCCTCTGTGAGATAATTCACAAATTTATATTTCTAGTCTTGGCTGTTTCTCTGAGCTCTGGACATGTATCTCCAAACTTCTACATTCTTCTTGCATTTCTTCTTGGATCAAAAACACCTCAAATCCACCTTTTCAACAACTAACTTATCTCTCCTCTAACCAGGTCCTACTCCAATTGTACAAGTCAGAAACGTTAGATGTCATCCTTGGTTCTTTTCTCTCTCTCACCCTTTGTATCCAAATGCCATCCATTTTACCTTCCAAATATTTTTTTTAATTCCTACTACCATCTCTACTACTATCTTAGACTAAGCGACATCGTTTTAAATAGAAAGCAATATAAAATTATCCTAACTAGCCTTGGCACATCCTCACTTGCTTTTCTCCATTTTGTTCTCTATACTGCAAGCCAGAGTGATCTTTTAAGAACACAAATATAATTACAATATGTCCCTTCTTAGAACAATTCAACAGTTTTATTGCTTCCAATATCAAAACTAAATCCTTAACAGAGTCCAGTCCTTGCCTTCCTACCTCTCTAGTCTCATATTGTTCCATCTCCCTCCTTACTTTCTGCACTTGATTATGCTGGTCTTGTGTTTTCTTCTGCCAAAGCTTAGTTAATTTCTATTTCCTTTTTCCCTCCATTCTCCCCCACTCCCTCCTTTCTTTCTTCCCTTCTTTCATTTCTTTCCTCCATCTCAGCCTACTCATTCTTTTCACCGAAAAGCTTTCCCTGTCTTTTTTCACCATGGCAATTCCCTTTCTTATATGTTCTCATATACCAACCTCTCTCCTTTCAGACGGTTTATCTCTCTTTTAATTTTACATGCATTTGTTCGATTCTTTAATTAATATCGACTTATCTAATAATCTGTAAGCTACATGAGGGCAGGTACTATGTCTCTTGTTTTCTTTTTTTCCTCCTTGTTTCCTCAGCACTCAGCATGGTACTGGTATATAATAGGTGCACACTGAAGAACTAGGTGTACTTGCCTCCTTCCTTTGGTTGTCAGATTCCTGCCTCTATGTCTTGGCTGCAATATCTGCCTTAGCTCCCTTAACTAGACAACTCCCTGACTTCGAACTTTGTTTTCCTAGATGGTTATTAATATCCTTGATAATAATAATAGCTAGCATTATTGAGCAGTATCTATTGGCCAAGGACTTTACATATATTATTTCCATTCCCCTGAAACTCTGCCAAGTATTATTAAGTGTATCCTTAAAGAAACTACTCAGATGCAGATGGGTTAAAGAACCTGTCCAAATCCCACAGTGGCAGAGCCAGCAGTTGACCTCAGCCCTATCTGGCTCTAATGCCTATGTTCTTTCCCCTATACCACTCCCTCCTAATAGTGTCATCTCTCTTATGTTAGGGAAGAAATTTCTTTGTAGCCAAGCTTCATTCCATGGAAACACATACACTGGACCAGCCCGTGACGATTAAACACCCCACTCCAACACACACAGGTACTTGGTAAATATAAATAGTACCTTTGCTGCATATTTTCTTGAAGAGTACTTTGATTCCCTCTGCAGTTTTGTTGATGTGAGGGTAGATTTCCAAATAAAACTATTTTCATGAACTTGTACAGTTAGCCTCCAATGAGGACCCACTTTACTGGTGGTCACAGAGAACTTTCACAGGTACTTTTTATCCTAAATTTTTAAAGTCTTCGGGAAGGGAGGTTTCTGAGTGAGTACATTGGGAACATCAAAGAGAACCAACATTTAATTAATGCCTACTATGTGCGGGGTACTAAACATGGTCACATCCTTGAATTCTTAATGGGACTAATTATTCCCATTTTTTAGATAAGAAAATGAAACTCAAAGTGATCTGGTCTGGATTCTGACCAAGGGCTATCTGAAGCCAAAGCCTGTGCTCCATCCAGTTGCCTCTGGCAAAGATCCTGGTGGGTGACTAATATCCTTGGCCCAGAACTGAAACAAAGAAGGTTTCCCAAACAACAGAAGACACCTCAGGTAAATATGGGTGTTTACCCACAATCTCAGTTGCCAGATGGTAATTAAGCATTGAACAGAAGGGATTGTTGCCTCTTATTCAAAGAATGCTTCCAAAGTTGTTTGCTTTTCAGAAAATATCAGCTTCTTCTGACAAGCTTTGGACGGCTCAGAATCTGCTCTTGTACTTTCCCCCAACCCCCAAACATCTCCACACATGTCATGGCCTAGAGTAGGCCCACCATGTTAGCCACAAACTAAATGAAGCCCCCTTAAAAAGCCTTCACCCATTATTTCAATCTGTGGTTTCTTTTCTGAGTACCTGAGATCAGAAAATTAAAACATATCACAATGGGGTAGTTGTATCTGGTAGTAGGATTATGGGTGATTTTTATTTCTTTACTATGCTTTTTGTGTTTCCTAAATTTTCTACAGTGATGATGTATTACTTTACATGAAGCAATTTCTAAGTTTTTAAAATGACCTTGTTGTAACAGTCCAGGGGTAACATTTCTATTTTTAAAAAATATAAGCTGAAATAAACCTTCTCGGGTTAAGCTTAAGTTTAAAGTCACTTGGGAGAGATTTGCTGGTAAAGCAGGCTGCTTCACTTCCCGCAAGACAAAGAGATTAAGGGACCTGTAACTCGTCCCATCCAACCAGTTCAGATAGCCAGAAAAGCCAGACCCAAATTTAGACAGGTGGACAAAGTTCGATTTTCAGAATGCTTGGCAACCTACAGTTAAGGTAATTGGGCATCTGGTTATAAATAGGCCTTTTCAAATATTAGAAACTTTTAAGCTACCTTATCACCATGACTTTAAAGGCTTCCAAAACTTTTCATTCATCACAGTCTTAGTCCTGAATCACATGCCATGCCTATTTTGAAAGCTGCATCATAACCTACCTTTATCCTGGTGTTTACTTTTCCCTCATCCTATTTATGGCCTCACATTCTTTAGACTTGAATACACAATACTTCTTTCCTAAATCTAATCTTGGCTCCCCTCCTCAATTTTGGTCTGGATTCTCTCTCCTGATATGTTGTCTCTCCCTTTCTGATCCAACAGACATAGTCTCAAGAGGTAAACCTAGACAGCATTAAAGTTCCAGATGAAATTGCAAGTGTTCTAACAAGTGGGTAGACCGTGGCAGTGGGACATCTAGGAGAATACTATCCACAAGTTCATGGAGGTGGCGTCTTGGACATTTGTCTTCAAGAAGCAGAGCCCCAGACAAAGAAATCAGGGCCAGCGGTCAGGGTCAGGGCTCCAGTTCCCACATGAGAACTGAGGATAAGTCAGATAACTGGGACAGGAACTTGGAACAGCATCCACAACAGGAAAGTGGTCCCATGAACACGAGCTTGCAGCAGAATTAGGAGGAGTGGGTAGGTTTGGAAACTTGGGCCTTGGGATAAGAAGGAACTTCTGCTAGGGGAATGTGAGATGTGAGTAAGAGAGCAACTCTGGAGCCCAGGAGTCAATGGAAGGCACCACAACCAAGGATGCCTGTGAGGGAGACCAAAGTTTTGCCACCCCAAAATACGCCTTTTGGGATATTGATTTTAAGCTGGTTATTATGGGAAAAAAGACTCAGGAAAAACCTTTGACCTTCCCCCTTTCTACACGGAATTTAGAGAGAGGACCTGCTCCAGGAAAGGAGCTATCATCATAGATAACTATAGTTTAATATAAACTAGTGTGTGATAGAGAGCAACCTAGCAAACCTAATTTGTTCAAAGTCCTCTCTGTGTTCCATTGTTAAAAATGGCCCAGCAAACATTTACCATTTGATTTCCCATGTCCATGTGAATTGCCTTCCTGACCCCTGAAGTCTCAAACCACAAATCTCCCTTTCTCCTTAGCTCCAGATGGCATGTAAACCTCAATTGCCCAGTGCCTTCTTGGGTCTCATATTCTTATGGCATCCTCAAATGTACATCTGTAATAAACTTTGGATTTTCTCTTGTTACTCTGTCTCATGTTAATTTCATTATTAGCCTGGCCAGAAGAACTTAGAAAGGTGGAAGGAAAATTATTTTTCATGCCCCCACATCTATCAAGGACAATGATGTGATAATCTTTAACTGGGGATAGTGACTGTTTAAGTCCTTTTTGGTCTGGGTAGTGGATGGGCTGAGTCTGAAGGAGAGGGCATTGGTACATCTAAATACAGATGGTTGAATCAGAGAGTGTAAGAGATGATGATAGTTAGGAACCAGTGTGAAAAATGAAGAAACATATGTCCTACGGCATCATCTCGCATGTATTTCTTCTCTAGAGGTTTGTGAGAAGTAGTGGTAGAGTAGAAAGTGTATAAATGTTTGAGTCAGGGAGGTTTGGATTACATCTTGGCTCTGCCACTTTCCAGTTGGATGACTTTGACCAAGTCACTTGACCTGAGTTTGTTTTCCCATCTGCAAAATGAAGATAATAATATCTGTCTTGCTCAGTCAACAAAAGAAATATATGAGATCATATTTACAAAGCACTCAGCACCATAATGGACCCTCGGTATATTGTAGGTATAGGGAAGTAGTCCCCCAACACTGTATTAATACAGGAGAAAGACACCCTGGAGAGGAGAAGCAGGAATACTTTTTCACTGGAGAAAAATCAGAAAAAATAGAGAAGCAAAAATTGTGAGACAAACATTACTCATGATTCCACTTCCCCCAAGATATTATTAACATTTTATGTATATCTTTTCATATGATACATATACAAATATATGTAACTCTAAAATATTAGATTATCCTATACTGTCTTATAACCTACTTTTTCACTCAACAATACATCATGAACATCTTTCTTT
>NW_011889021.1:1605222-1607362 GCF_000151845.1 Pteropus vampyrus | reverse complement strand
AGAAGTTCCTGGCACAAAGCTATTACTGTGTATATTATAATCACTGTGTATCCTTATTATAATAAATATTATTATCATCATTCTCGTGTCATGCTCACTCGCAATAATTCTAGTAAAGACCATTTTCCCCAACTCATTACATTTTCAGCGATATTTTAATGCTCCTTACAAACTGGTGTCCTGGCAACAGCCCAGCTGGCTTGTACCTAAATCCAGCTTGGCTTGGGAGCCTCAAGTACAATGACAGACTCTAATGGAACTGCTGTGTGTGTGTGTGTGTGTGTGTGTGTGTGTGTGTGTGTGCGCGCGCGCGCACACATGTAAGGGTCACTGTCTGATCACTGTATCCACAGTGTAGCCCTTGCTTAAAAATAGAGCCTCATCTTCCATGTGATGATTGGGGGATCCTAAAAGGTAGCAATGGACTTTGGGGGAACTGGTCATTTACTAGGGGTAGGTAATTCTCAGTAAGAAAAGAGATATCTCCTTTAGAAGAATCAGGAAGAGAAAGAAGAATTCTCTTGAGATCCTGAGAGGCAGCATGGGGTAGTGGAGAGAGTAAGATGTATGGGCTTTGGAGCCAAGCAGACCTCGGTCAGATTTCTGTCTTAGTCATTGAATGAGGTTGAATAAAGTAACTAATCTCTCTGTGCTTCAGTGTCCTTATCTGTAAAATGCTCTGTCATGCTGATGGAAGAAGATGCTCTGTGTACAGTGCCTAGCAGAGTGGTTGGAACAGTGGGGTGCCCCATAACTGTGACTTCCTTTGAGTTCTTAAAGTGACAGTCAGAGAATAGACCCTGATAGCACCTTTTGTGCTCACAGCCTACTAGATGATTGAAGCACACATGTATATATAACTGGGAATTTCAGGGGATCCTAGAATGCACAGTCATAGCAATAATATCGAGCATTTATTGAGTTTATATTCTGTGTTCTTGCTAACACTTCATACCCATTATTTCATATAATCATCTCAATAATTCTGTGATGTAGGAATTAGCCTCATTTTACAGATCAGAAACTGGGACTAGGAAGTGGGGACCCTGAGTTCAAGTCCTCCATGCCCCCAAAGCTGGTGCTCATATTCACTGGACCTAATTCATTGTCTCCTCATTTTGCACTTGGAGAGATGATGTCAGTTTTGACTCAATGTTAGAAAATCACTCTGATAAACAGGTTTAAACAAATAGAACCATATAATTGGGGAATGCTATATTAGGTAATCTAATGCCTAGGAAATAAATCAGCAGTTTAAGTTTTATATTGCGATACAGTTGAAGTGTTTAATAATTATTGCTAGAGAATGGTATAATGCAGTACTAAAAATGAGTAATTGAAAAGCCCATCAAGGCAGATGAGGCATCTTCTCACTGAATTGTTCGTGAATACTTTACATAATTATTTCATTTAGATTTATGATCAGCTCAGCAAAATGTTTCTCCATTCTACTGTGCCCGAAGTTGTTCAGGAAGCCTTTTTACATTGTGCTAACACTTTCTGGGATGGACAAATGAACATCTCTTGTACACTAATGGGGCTGTCAATGGTTTGACCTCATTTAGCAAAGGACCAAATTAGGAGCAAAAACTCAGTTTGCTGAGGACCCACTGTGTCCCAGTCACTGTGCTGGGGTTTATAGGTATTAGCCATGTTGGCTCATTTAAAGTCTATAATAGTCCTGAGAGGTGACTATATTTTCCATCTCATAGAAGAAACCGAGGCTCAGAGAAATGGTGTCATGTAATCAGATTGGCTAGGCTCATAATAAACTCATACCAGGCAGTCTAGGACCAAACCAGTGGCCTTTCTACTTTATCACCAGGCTCCAGAAAGACCCTGTGTGCCCAGAGAAGGCTTAGATTTTTGTAAAGAGAATTCTAGCAAGGTCAGATGCAGAGGAAAACTAAGCCCAGCCAGATTTTATTTGCAGCTCTGGCTCCTCGAACATCTGAGTTGATCCTCCACCCCCACCCCTCCTTCCTCATTCCTTCTTTCTTACAATGTCAGCACCTCCAGGCAGAGAGGGATCCAGACCACTCGTTTCCACAAGGGACACAGTTTCCCATGGATTCAGCCTCTCCACCCCGCTCAGATCATTTGAGCCTGTGAGCTTTATCAAAGGCACGAGCTTATCGGC
>NW_011889021.1:1599400-1604312 GCF_000151845.1 Pteropus vampyrus | reverse complement strand
AGAAGCTTTGCAGGCATTCCCCTCTGCTATAGTGGGCATGGGAGCTGGATGCTGCAGGGAGGGGGCGGAGAGCCTGGTTCATGCCTTACTGAGGAGGAGCAGGAGATGTTAGCGGTCCACTAGCTGATGGATGACAGGAAGAAGCTCTTCCAGATAATTATTAGAAGTCAGAGAATCAGCTATTGTCCTGTCAACAAAGTGTACTGTAGAGGAAAGGAGTAGGGCCAGGAAGAATAAAAGGAAAAAGAGAAACAGGCAAAGGAACCGTGGTTGAGTGTCCGTCACTGGCCATGGACTGTGTTAAGTGTGTCTATTTAAGTGTGTTAATTGTCTGAGGTCCTCCAGCCTTCCCAGACACTGTTCCCTCTTCTTGTTGCTAGACTAGCTTCTACTCATGGTCTCACTTTACATTTCACTTCCTCTGGGAAGCCCTCCCCAAAACCCCAGAGCCTGAGCCAGATGTGCTGTTCTCTGTACCCACCTGGTCACCACCCTCATCAGCCTTTTTCCTGGTCCTCTAGTGCTTCTTCACCCCTTTGAACCTGAACATGATAACCACCTGGGAGCTTTGTGAAAATAGTGATACCTGGGCCCCAGGTATCACTATCAGTTGAATCAGAAGCCCTGGGAGAGGGGACAGGGTAGCAGTAAATTTTAAAAGGCCCTGGGTGGTTGACATGAACATTTAGAATGACATCATCTGGAATCATGTTTGAAAGCAGGTGCTGGGTCTACCTTACATACTTTTATGTTACCAGTACATAGTGCTGTGCCTGATACATCATGTATACTTAAATAATTTTTGCAGAATGAATAAATGAATTAAAATTGAAGAAGTATTACCACTTCCTTTTTAGAGAAGAGGAAACGGATTCATGGAGGCTCCGCCTGTGCTGGCAGAGCTGCTGTAAGAGGAAGAACTAGAGTATAAGCTCCATGGGGCAGGGACCTTGTCTGTTTTACTGCACTCTGTGTCTCCAGTGGGCCTAAGACAGAACAGGAGCTCAGTACGCGTTTATTGAATAAAGACTGCACCTCGCCTCTCTTACTTTAAAAACCAATCTCTTCCTCCTCTATCTTGCTACCAGCTCTGCCTTGCCATTATCTATGTGGCTATGCACATGTCACTTCTTCCTGGATCTCGGTTTCCTAAGATGAGGACATCGGATGAGATGGCCTCCATGGGATTCCTTCCAGTTCTATTCACAGCAGACCGCCCTGCCATACCCATATTGTCACTTTAAAGATGCATATCCAGCTGTTATGCCCGCACTTCTGCACGCAGCAACTTCTTCACATTTGTCAGGAGTCCCCTGAGTCACTCATCTCAGTCTTCTTTCCATACCCCTCTTGCCTCCTTCCCTGATTCCTGCCTCTTTTTACTTTCTTCCTCCTTTGGCAAGTGTACCCAATAGGCAGGGTGTGGTCAGTAAGAGCTGGCCTTCATCTCCTGGTCAGCCTTCACTCCAAAGAACAAATCTATAGTTGAGAAAATGTAGTTATTAATTTCCCATTTCCCTCATTCCAATTCAAAAGAAAAGCACCTCTTTGTTGATGTAGTTGTTACCCAGGGGAAGAAGAAGGGAACTCATGTTCGTTAAATGTCTACTCCATGCTTGGAACTTCACTATGTTATCTTATTTAAGCTTCACCTCTGACTGCCTGTCAGTTGTGCCTCCACAATATATCTCTCCAGCACCCTTGCTCACCCGAACTCCATAAACCATGGCAGCAGTGTCCTAACTTATCTCTCTGCTTCCATACTGAACTACAATTCAATCATCCCACAACAGCCAGAGCGCGCATTTCAAAGAATAAATCAAATCATGTCACTTCCCTGTTTAAAGACTTCCGACGGCTTTCCATTGCACTTAAAATCCAAACTTTATATGGCAGTGCTCCCTTTATCTGTAGTTTTACTTTCCTCGGTTTCAGTTACCTATAGTCAACTGCAGTCTGAACATATTAAATGGAAAATCCCAGAAATAAACAATTTACAAGTTTTAAAGTGCCTGCCATTCTGAGTAGCCTGATGAAATCTCGTGCCATCCTGATCCGTTCTGCTCGGGATGTGAATTATCCCTTCGTCCAGCATATCCGTGCTGTATATGCTACCCACCCGTTAGTCACCTAGCAGCCGTCTTAGTTATCAGATGGACTGTCACCAGTATTGCAGTGTTGTGTGCAAGTAACTCTTATTTTACTTAATAATGATCCCAAAGCCATTCACATAACCTTTATTATATTGTTATAATTATTCTATTTTATTCTTAGTTATTGTTAATCTCTTACTGTGCCTAGTTTATAAACTAAACTTTATTATAGGTATGTACTTACAGGAAAAAACATGGCAAATGCAGAGTTCAGTACTATCCCCAGTTTAGGCATCCACCGGGGGTCTTGGAACACATCCCCCTTGGCCAAAGGGAGACTACTGTAATGCCAGCTGGCAATTCCTCACATGATCTAGTGCCTGCCAACTTCTCGGACAGCATCTCCTGCCACTCAGTCTCATCTACCACACTACTCTCTTAAACATGCTCTATTCCAGAGCCTTTGATGGTTCCTTTCGGCGGTCTCCATCCTACACGATCCCACCTGTAGACCTTCACAAGTTAGGAAGGAAAAATTTAGATATGCTTGAGACTCCGTGGCAGCTGGCTTTCCAGGTGAACCAATACGAATCTGCTTTTAGCTTTGCTCCTCACCTTTGCTTTCTCAGTGTGCTGCTGCAGGAAAGGTAGATAAAGTGACTCGAGACATTCTATGGATAAAGTCAAATGCATATGCAAAATGTGGTCAAGAACTAAATACACTGCCTTCTCTTCACCTATGAAAAGGCTTTAGCAATTCCTAATCTGAATTTTCAGATGGTCAGAGAACAGAGCTTTGGGAGAAGGAAGCTAGAATTTATCGAACTACGTGTCAGACCGTCTAAACATGATTTTGTTGAATCAGCAGAACAACTTGCTGAAATAGATATTATGATTCTATGTTACAGAGGGGAAAACCAAAGTTCAGCGGAGTTAAGTGATTTCCCAAGAAACACACAGCTTTCCTAATGAGCAGAGCCAATAATTCTATCCAGCTCTATCTGATCTCAAATCTCAGGCTCTCTCTTCTGCCATACTATCTTCTTTTATTAAGCACATCCTTTCTTCCCAGAAAAAACAACCTCAGAGTAAACAAGAATATGTGAGTAAGTAATGATTAAGATATAAAAACGAGAAAAGGCTGTTTTCCAAGAGCACATTTGAAGCCTCCATTTACCTATGCTAATTGTAGTATCTTAACAACAAGCTGTTCTTAAATATTCATTAAATTGGATCCCCTAAGGGCCTGTACTTGAGAGCTCAGTTGGCCAATATTCTGAATTCCTAAATGTACTTGAAAATAACCAAATGTCTTTTTTCCGAAAGCATTCTATAGTATAGGTTGGTAACCAATTCAAAATGCCTCTCTGTTCAATTAGTGGTTTTTGCTTTTTTCTTTTATTCTTCTGAACCATCGGGTCAAACTTCAACAGTGGGGCAGGCTGACCGCCCCCGCTGGGTTCTCTTTCTGGTTGTATGTTGCCAAGAGAACAATCCTGCTTTCAACAATAGAAACAACAATCGATACTTGCACAAAAGACTTAAGGACAATGGGAGATGTGGGTGAGTTAATTATGCTCCTAGTCCCTTTGTTCTTTACAAATAAAGGGCACGGGTGATCAGTGAACTTTAGAAACGCGAATTTCTAAAGAGAAATAGGTTTCTTCGGGACCCAATGAATGTCCTCTCACAACAACTTCATTTATATCGGAAATATCCACATTGCTGGGTCCCTGGAGGAAGGAGTGAACACCAGAGCAGGAATTGGGAGACACGGGTCCTGGGGGAACATGGGGAACCCACCCTTTCTGAGCCTTCATTTTCTCATGTAAAAATAACTCAGTAGCACCAATATCCCCTGCAGTTCTAAATGTGTGATTGTGCTTCCAGATTCAGCCAGTTTGGGAAGGGCTGGACAGAACCAAGGATGCTAGTGCTTCCGGGCCTGCTTTCCTCTCATGCTGTTCTAGATCTGGGAGGCTGAAGCATCCATACTGATGACTGACAGACAGCCCTCGGCTGTCTGTCAGTCATCGGCCGAGGGCTGTCTGTCCATTTACGACCTCCTCCCTGAGGTCACCCTGGACCTGGATGGTACAGAACAGCTACATCTTTGAAATTGTGGTCTATGCAACTTCCTGCTAAACAAGACTTCCTATTTTTCATTCATTCGGTCAACAAATATTTATCTCCTGTTTGCAATATGTCAGATACTATGATATACAGTTGTGAACAAAACAAAAATGATACCTGCCCTCAGGTGGCTTATAGTCAGCCAGGTGAATCAGACATTAAAATACCTTCGTATTAAAGATAAGAAATACAGAAATGTATAAAGCAGAAAGTGAATTGTTTCCATGCCACCCCCAGAAGAAAACAGTTTACCTGTTGGATCATATAATGTTGCTCTTCTCTAACTTCATTTTTTTTCTCTTAATATCTCATAAACAGCTATTTCCATACCTATAGATCTACCATAGATTTTTAAATGCAGCATAATAATATGTGCCAGACATATTCTATGTATTTCATTTGTATCAACTTCCTTAATTCTCACCATAGCTTTATGAGTTGGTACTATAACTATCCATTTTACGGCTAAGGAAATTGAGTCCCAGAAAGTTTCCCAGAAAGCTGTGATCATGTAGCTGTTAAACGGCAGAATTCAAACCCTGACTGTCAAATTCCAGAACTTCAGCTCTTAGCCACTGTGCCTAGTATTCCATTGCCAAGATGTACCATCATTTCTTTTAATTAATCCTGCATGATGGACATTTAGATCAATTGCTTCTCTCTCTCTCTCTCTTTTTTTTTTTTTT
>NW_011889021.1:1582369-1598117 GCF_000151845.1 Pteropus vampyrus | reverse complement strand
AACTCTATAAGGTAAATGCTAAAGTGCTATTATTATCCTCATTTCATTAATAAAGAATCTGACACACAGAGGGATTAAGAAACTTGCATAAGATCACAAATCTCTTAAGTGGCCAATTTAGGATTCAGACTAGAGCAGTATGGTTTCAGAGTCCCCACACCCAAATACAATGTCATACTGCCTCTCAGCTACCTGGATGACTAAAGAGACATTAGACTTAACATGTCGCAAATGGAGCTCATCCTCTTTCTCTCTCATAAATGGGCTCATTCTTCAAACTCCTCTTCTTGATCAAGGCTCCTTGGATCTGTGCTTCCCCCTTCTCCCCCACATTCAGTCAGTTACCACAGGCTGACACTTCCACCTTCTGAACACATTCTGAACTATTCTGCTGTCCTAGTTTACTATAAATGCCTAATGAATGCTGGCTGCTATTACCAGGCTCTTCATGACTGAGCTGCTCCTGCTGTCTTGTCTTTACCGCCATCCAAAACCCTCCAGCCCACTGGACTCTTCTGATCTACTGCAAGCAGAGTTTTGGTGAAGGTCTTCTGAAGGGAAGCAGAGTTGGCCACCCCAAAACATACCTTTTGGGATATTTTAAGCTGGATTTTTTAAGTAACAAAAGACTCAGGAAAAACCTTTGACCTTCCCCCTAACTGCCCAAAAGGACTTTAGATAGAGTATCTGTTCTAGGAAGGGAGATATCACAGATAACTATAGTTTCATATAAACAATGTGTGATTGAGAGAAACCTAGCAAGGCCCATTCATCCAAAGTCCTCTCTCTTTCTCATTGTTAAAGATGGTCAGGCAAACATTTATTTACCAAACATTTGCTTTTTCATGTCCGTGTGAATTGCTTTCCTGCCCTTTGAAGTCCCAACCTACAATGCCACCCCATTTTCTCCTTAGCTCCAGAATGGCATATAAGCCTCAATTATTCAGTGCCTCATTGGGTCTCATATTTTTATGGCACCCTCAAATGTACATCTGTAATAAACTTTGGACATTTGCTCCTGCTAATCTGTCTCATGTTAATTTCATTATTAGTCCAGCCAGAAGAGCTTAGAGAAGTGGAAGAAAAATTATTTTTTCTTTTCAAGTGTCTAATTTTGTAAATACTTGGAAAGGTAGCACAGCCCTACAAGATTTAGCTGGCTCTGCCACTTCCTGGCTCGGTACCTTAGGAAAGTTGCTCAGCCTCAGTTCTGTCACCATCACAGGGCTATCATGGAGCTCAAATGAGAGTGAATATAAACACGATTTAAACCCTGCTAAGTTCTCTAGAAATGTAAGATGCATTTTGCAAAACGATCAGTCCATATTCGACCCAGGCGAAAGAGAAGAGAAGCTTTGTTCACAGACTATTAAACAAAACTAACGCAAATTAAGCAAATTTTAAAACCTCTAAGTTAATAATTAGTCTAGAAATAATAATGATATTAAATTTTTTTAAAACCACATTGACATTGATTTTTACAATCGATTTATTTCATTAGTTGGCTCCTCCTATTAACTAAAGGAGTGAGATTTTTTTAAATTGAGTTTGACTATTTTTACTTGTGACCTCACTGGTTTTCAAATCAATGAAAATGTTTTAAAGAAACAATGTCATTATTTTGGGGCCTTGCATCCAGTTATACTTGCTATTTGTTCAGTCTCGACTTGAAAAGTGGTTTGTAATATTTTCATTAGCAATTAATACTTCTGGAGAGTAAGTTAAATTTCTCATCTGACCATGGGAAAATACAAGTGCCAGAAGGGCCACTGCCAATGAAAATGGGCCAGACACCAGCACTAGAACCGACAAAAGTCTCTCTCAATACTAGCAATCCATGGCACCTGCAAAGGGGGTTTTAAGGTTGCCTTGCAAAGTTGCAATGCCCTATGTTCATTTTGGAAGTGAATGTCTGTTGATCTGTCGTCAGCTACTGTACAATTCACATAGGTCTAGTGGCCAAAGGCAGTACCTGGGACTTAGTAAGTGATCAAGAAGTGTTGCCTGAATTGAAATGAAAAAAAAAAAAAAAAGGCACATTACCTTCTGTGGAGATAAAAGCAATAATGTGCGTCAACACCAAGACTCCCTTCTTTCTCAACTTAAGTCCCCAAAGCACTGCTAATATCATCATCTTAAAATTTATTTTAAAAGTATTAATTTTAGATTAAACCAGATATGAGCTAACTTAAATTCTTTTTGAACAAGATTGTGTATATATTTCTCTTTTAATGTGAGTATAAAAATATAACAGAAAAAACATTACTCTGAGAACTTGCTTTAAAGCATCCATTAACAATAAATGAACAGTAGGTTCATTTGACTGCTAACCAAATTTAGAGAAAACATAACCAATGCTATAGTTACAAAGGCCCTTTTCCAAATAAATGAATGAATAAGCTGACTGTTATTTTGATATAAATGTCTACTTCAATGCATATACATTTGACTTCTTGTTGAACACAGCACAACAGACTGGAAAAGTAAGGGTTGAAGCTGCTATCAGAGCCCCTCCCCTTCATTTCTTTCTCCTCCCATGCAAAGAAATATAAAAAAAAAAATCAATCCTAAGATTTTATGAACCTAGAGGGTAACTCATCAACTGCCCAGCCCTCTGTGGCCACCTGCATTTGACCCATGAGAAGGAAAGACAGTGGCCTGACACTTCAGACACCCCTCCTGGAGTTCTGGCACTATGGACATTTCCCCAATGTGTTGTAAACAATTTGCCCAATGCAGGTTAAAGTCAAAGATGACCCAGAGCCTGAATATTTCCTGAGAGGTGTCGCTCAGACCCTGCACCTGTGATACATGGCACACAGGCAGCATAACTTGCTCCAATCTTTGCAAAAGTTGTTGCTGAACAGCAAACATGGATGCACAGTGAGAAGTTTCCAATATTCTCTTGTTCTTTGGCAGTGGGAACATGAAGACTTTATTATTGAGCTTCAATTTATCCATAGTTACAACTGTCCATTAACCAAGTCTTTGAAACATCAATTTACAAATTATCAAAAACTTTAAGCATATTCATAGTGCTTAATATACTAATTCCATTTCTGGGAAGCCATTTTAATGAACTAATCTAAAAACATAAAAGCTTTTCTGGTCAGAGATGTTTTTCCAGTATTTATAGTAGTGAAAAACAGGAAATAATCTTTGAGCTATACCTCAATGGGGAAAGGTTAAGCAGACTATTTTGTGCCTATTAAAAATGATGTCTACCCAGAATTCTGATTCTTTTTAAAATGTATTCTATAGATATACAAGTGAGTATGTGTGTGTTCATGTACATAGATACACACATATAAACATGCATGTTGATTTACAATAGAAAAAATATATAAACAATGTACATGGCCATTAACAGTGTGACATTCATACAATGAAATTTTCAAATTTTAAATACGTCTATATCTTTGTTTCACAACAAGCATGTGCTATTTTTATAATTAAACCAATACCTTAAAAAGCTATTTAAAAAAACCAAAGTCACAAATCTGTGTGAGTAAAGGCAGGCTTCTAACCTGGTCCCTAGGAAATGTTCCACGTGTATTGTGTCCTTCAGCTTATAATTAAAGACATGGCAGGTGTTCCTTCTTTTAATCCCAAAGACATGCTATGAAGTTGCAAATGTCTGGCGGTGGGGATCCCATGCCCTCTTATGTGCACGTTGACACTCGAGCTTATCATTCTTCCCCATTGCAACAGGACACAGCATCAGACCCCTCTCTTCCCAAACTCCAGACAGTCTCCATCAGCTGATCAGAACTGACACACGAGACAAAACCTGCCACAGTTCCTTGAATCTAAGATGCCTCTGAGTATAAAATGCATCGATGATACAATAGCAGTTTATCTGGGAAGAAAAAATCCTACATTTCATGTGTATATCAGTTATAAGGTGCATTCTGATTTCTGACTGCAATGTTAAAAATGGGCATTTTAGAATGTGTGGAATGTTGTCGTTGCCCTCCCTGTCCTTTCTTTTCCCATTCATGGCATTCTGTGCTGGCTGACATCTCCTTTATTGTTAAGAAGCCACAGTACAGACATAAGTCACTGGGCTGGGCCCACTTAGTCCACTTAGCATGGACCTTCTGGACTGCTTGGATCTGTCTTCCTAGCCTGTGACTTATTCTGATGGAGAAGCAAGAACCTCGGTTCAGGGTGGAGCAAACTGATTTAGTAACATGTGTGAAATTACATTTGGAAGATGAGTTGCTGTTGGAAACAGATCAACAGAGAAAAGATGTAAGAAATATCAGAGTACAGTCATTGGGGACCATTTTGTGCAGGGACAAGCCACATTTCTCCAATAAGTCAAGATACATAAATAGACATAATTAATATTTAAAAACAAAGGAAGGGAACATCGAATGCAGCCATCCTTTTGTTCAACAAACTCTTATTAATTAACTAACAAGAACTAATTTTTTGTACTGGGCTCTGGGATTCCAAGATTAAAACATGTATTGTCCTCAAGGGGCATGCAGTCTAGAAGACTGAGAGGCAAAAAGGTGCAAATTAAAGGGGAATTAACTTGAACTAAGGACTGTGGAAGCCTCGGGAGGGCATGGCTTCTGGGGAGAGGGAAGAGCAGGAGCTACTTCACAGAGGAAGTGACCTTGAGCTGAGTCTCAAAAAAGGAGTGAGCCTTTGCCAGGCTGACCAATGAACAGGTTTTTCCCTGTTCCTGCTTAGAAGTCTGTGGTATGTGGAGGGTGCACACATAAATAAAAGCCTCCTTCCCTCACACATAGGATAAATGTGGTCTGAATGTCTCCACATTGAGAAAATGGTGGCACTACTAAGTTGTTCTATGAGGAAATAGATGTTAGTCTGGTTCATAGATATATTTTATCAGGGTCAAAAGCTGGTCCCTATATGGGGGTCACAGAAAACACCTCTGTGACACTGTGTCAACCTCTCCATCTGGGTCCTCTCCATCTGTGGCCATTGGGTGAAATGCCAGGATGGGTGTTGTGACTGAAGGTGCCTGTCAGCAGGGCTGGGTCTTTTGGGGCTGTAATCACTGTTGGCACAAGGAGGCTTTGCAGCAGTGTGTTACCAGGTGCGGGGGTTGGGAGCACTGAGTGCTGGGCCTCTGGAAGGCTGTCCAGCCAGCGCTGAGCCTGATTAGGTAAGTCAGAGAATTTGACTCAAGGCTGAATTTGGCTCAAGGTAAGGAAAGGAAGAACCATTGACAAACTCCCACCTGTGGCCTACAAGGCCTCTGTGACCTGACCCTCAACCACCTAAGGCAGTTGGTGGTACCTCACAGTCCTACATTCATCTACTGTTTACTGGCCAGATTCTGCTGAGCCCTTTCCATGCATTATGATGCTGCCTCACACTTCATACCCTCAGTAGAGTCCAATGTTTTTTCTTCTGAGCTTCCTGAGCTGAATTTGAACACATATGAAGGAGCAGGGAGGACTGAGAGCTGCTCTGGGGCCACATGTGTTGCTCACATTCAGTTGCCCTGGACTTGGGTCACATGCATAATATTTTGGTCCTGATCTGTCTTGATCATGCACATAAGTTAGGAGAACATAATTGATTCTTAAGGGCTCCCTATTACAGAAAGAGAATGGGTTGTTACAAGGGACATCAGGATTTCTTAAAGCTAAAATCCTATAATAACGCCATTTACCAAGAACATTCTGTTCCCCTAGCTAGAGGCCGGTTGCATCTGTAGTAAATTGAGATGCTGAAAGATGACAGTAACACATCTTCAAGCCCAGACAGGTAGGCTAGAGCAGGGTGAAATGATGTGGTTTAGTGGAAAGAGCAGAAGCTCAGGACATGAATCTGACTTAATACTGCATCTGAAAAAGAAAGATCATTACGCCTGGCTTACCTGACTCAGTGAGTTTGGATATCTGTGAAGAGATGCATAGTAATCTACTGAGAAACCGGTTCATGCTGAGAATAATATGATCATGTCCCCCGCCCCACACACACACATGCACATACACACAAGTGCACACACATGTGCATGCGCGCACACACACACACTTCGCTCACATAGCTTACCTGCTCGGCCTTTCCTACTCTCAGCAAATCTAAACCTTCCCCTTCTCCCCCAGCCTCTTCATCTGGTCTCACCTTCTGCTTCACGTCCCCCTCAAACTCTTCCCTCCCTTCCATCTCCACACTTATCTCTGTCCACATCCATGTATTTTACATATGTGCCTCTTCCTTTCTAAAATGAGCTCCCAGCCTGCTCTTAATCCCATCCCCCTCTCATCTCCAGTTGCTGATCTTAAATCTCCAATCTTTCCCATCTACCATGGTTTCACCAACCTTCTAAGTCTAAATAACCAATCTGAACTCTGTCTTGAGCTCTCAATTTAAATTTCTAACAGTGACTCTCTCCAGCTAAATTATCTGCTGAGCCTTCTAAAATTTGTGAAATTCAGTTTTGCACCAAACTCTCTCCTCTTCCTGTATCTGATCTGAGACCCTCCATTATTCCATTATCTATTCATCTATTCCTATAATACTTATTTATTGAGCATCTGTGTGCTAAGCATTAGGAATATAATGGCTCCCATCCTCATCTGATGGGAAAGACGGCCATTAATCAGACAGTCAACAAATAAGAACACAATTATAGCTGGGGAATTTCCTACAAAGGAAAGATATGTGTGCAATGAGAACATGTAAGAGCAAATAAGAGTGCTAAGGGAAGCTTTTTCGAGGAAGAAATTTGCAGCTCATATGCTGAGATCTGAAAACTGAGTCTGTATTAGGTAGGAAAAGATGGGTTGAATGTTCCAAATAATGAAAAAATATTTATTTACAAAGGCCCTGAGGCAGGAGGGAACTTGGAGTATTCATAAAAGAACAGTGAGTGCAGAGCCCAGGGAGCAAGGAGGAGGTAATAGGAGAAGAGAGATAAGTGAGGGCCTGACCTTTAAGCTGTTAAAGAATTTTGCCTTCCTGAAATTAGTAATAAATTGTCTACCATCAACAAACATTTACTGAGCACCTACTAGGTACCAGGTACTTTTCTAGATGCTGTGGAAGTAGGGAATGTAGCACAGAATGAAACAAAGTTCTGACCCCATGGAGCCTGCATGCTGGTCATACTCAGCAGAACCACTGTGAGGTGGCAAAAGTAGCTGCAGGGAGGTCACTGTGATGGTCTAGGGGTACCTGAGAATAGATTGGACTGAGACTAGGCTGAAAAGGAAAGAAGCTGGTAAATTAGAAAGATCCTTAGGAGGTACATTCAATAGGACTTAGTGATTGGTCATAGGATGGAGTTTCTGTTTACTGTGAGATTTTGTTGTTGTTATTTTAAGAAGGGTGATTCATGAAAGAAGAGTCATAAAACTTGAGCTGAAGGGAAGGATCTGACTGAGAGGAAAAGACTGACTCTTTTGAGGTAGGTTAACAGCCATTTAAGGTTCCTGAGAAGGTAGGGGTTGTATCCAGAGCCTAAGGAGAGGATTTGACCTTAGGAGGAGGGATTATCCATATTCCGTTATTTTAGTACAAGGGATGGTGAGAAAAGATGCAGGAAGGTTTATTAATTTGATGCCAACACGTTTAGTAGTTCTGGTCCAGAAATTTCCTCTTTTTTTTTCCTATAGATAAAGAGATAAGGTCATTTGATGAGTATGATGTGGAAAGAGGTAGAGAAAGGTGAGAAATTAGAGAAAATCAGCATTAGAGAAGTGGAAGAGAGAATCTTCCAGAGTAATTTAGTCAGATTGCCAGGCAGGTTGAGGGTTGTCCAAGGTCACCTATCCTAAATGGATGTGTGTGGTAGGCAGAAAATGTACCCCCCAAATATATTCACTCCATAATCCCGAGAACCTGTGAATATAACTTTATATGGCAAAATTAATTTAAGGATCTTGAGAAGAGGCATTTATCTTGGATTATCTGGGGGGACCCTAAATGCAATGACATGTATCTTGAAAAAAAGAGAGATAGAAGGAGTTTTGAGAGAGAGAAAGAGAAGGTAATGTGAAGATGAAAGCAGAGATTGAAGTGATGCGGCCACAAGCCCAGGACTTCTTTCTAGCAGCCACCAGAAACCAAGAGAGGTGAGGAAGAGTCTCCCCTAGAGTCCCCGGAGGCAGTGTGCTCCTGATGACACCTCAGTTTTGGCTCAGTGAAACGGATTTCAGACTTCCGGACTTCCAGAACTGTGAGAGAATAAATGTCTGTTGTTTTAAGCTACCAAGTCTGTGGTGATTAGTTACAGCAGCCAAGAAACTAAGACAATGTTTATCTACCAATCTTCACTGCAGTATGACTTTCTCTAAATACAGGGCTCAGGTACAAGCACGAAGTGGCTATGCTGCCAGTAAAGTGAAAAAATTAAATTAGGATTCAGGCAAAGTTCTATACTAGGATCCAGAAAGGCAGCTATACAAGTACAGGCTGCTTTGGAATGAGGCCAGGAGGTGTGTGTGAGCATGTGTGTCCTCATATGGGTACATGTGAAGAAGTGCCGGATGTCAGCTGACTTTGGGAAAGAAAGGGGCTGAGAGCAGGGGTCAGAATCCTTGCCTTTACCAGAGAGTCACTGTCACTTCACTGTCAAAAAGAACAACTTGTTTTAGGGCTTACTTAAAAAATGCATGCCTAAGAAGTTGACAGCTATTTATTAAATGCCTACTATGTGCCAAGCACTGTGATAGTGCTGAACAAAGCAATGTCTCTACTCTACTGGGTATCTGCTTGCTGGCTTATTAGCCCTTTCCACTCACTGCAGTGTCGAGTAGAGACACTGCAGTGTCGAGTAGAGACACTGCAGTGAGTGGAAAGGGCTAATAAGCCGGCAAGCAGATACCCAGTCAGGTGGCGATAAATCCAATGAAGAAAACTAAAGCAAGATAAATGGGATTAAAAGTGATGGGGTATTGTTTCATAAAATATGGTCAGAAATGGAGTATTTGACAAAAACGACATTTGTGCAGAAACCTGAAAGAAGTGAGGAAGAAAAAGACTTATGGATATCTAGGGGAAAAGTATATATATAGAGGGAAGAGGAAACATGAAGTCTTCGAAGCATGGGTCAGTGGCTTAGCTGCAGACACAGGCTCATTCAATCTGCAAATGACATAATGCTGTGAAGACAGTGATTAATTATGTTGGATAAAAAATTCTAAATCCAGAAGAATCTTGAAATACTGAATAGATGGGCCATGTTGAATAATCAATAGATCAGGGCAAAAATCTAAGGTCTTGAACTTTATTCTAAGAAGGAAATTGCATAAGACTGGGATTTGCAAGTTGTGGGTTAGTAACCGCATGGTGGATGGGAATTCCTTCCGACCAAGATTCCGGCCTCCTCTAAAACAGAAGACTATGGGGCATCACGTATCAGCTGAAGTCAACTGGAGGGACAGTTTTGTGTCCAGGGGAGAAACCAAGATGAAGTAACTTGGCAAAGGTTATACATTCTTTCTAAAAGTAAGCTCTGAGTCAGGCTCCTAACTCAAACTCCTACTTGAACAGATGCAATGGAAAGTGAGATAATAATATATATCAAAAGCCTAAAAACTATTTGATCAAGAAACTTGAGACACTATCCCATGGGAATGATCTAAACTCTAGAAACACAATACCTATAAGGGCTGGGATTTTTATCTGTTTTGTCACAGCTATATTCTCACAGCCTAGAACATGTCTTGTACATTGTAGGCTTAATAAACATTTGTTGAATGAATAAATAGATTTTTAAAAAGTTATCTTTATAAAAATAGGCTCTATTTAAGTAAACTATGCTCCACTCAACTCTTTGGATTTAACTCTATTTTAAAAAGAAAACATAATGGCTTAAGTGTTTGTAAAACCAGAATTAAAATCTATCCCCAAAAGTAGTTAGATCTGGAATGGATGCCCATTATTTTCATTTTAAAGATGAGGGACTGCAAGGCCACACAGTGACTTATTGGTATTTTTAAGTTACTTAATACATATGTGATAAAAAATTCTTTGGGGCAGTAAAAGTTATGTATATATATTGTCTGCAAAACGATTTTATAACGTGTTTAAAAAATGGTTTCTAGGCCTTTAGAAAAATAGATGTGCAAACAATGCTAGCTCTCATGCAAGAAAGCATGAGGCCGACTAATGCCAGCAAACAAGTGGGTAGGGCCAGAAATTCCAGCAGCAGTCATCCATCAATTTGGAAAATATTTATCAACTGGCCAGTGTGCCAAGCTTTGGTGAGAGCGTGGGAATACAGAGATGTCTAAGGCCCAGATTTCTGCCTCTTTTGTAGAATCTTGTAGGAGAATAGGGATTTAACACATCAGGGACACACGATAAGTGAAAAACTAGGATAAAGGGATGTGCCAAGCATTTGAGAGCTCAGAGATGGGGCAGAGGGCACAAATTCTAAATGGGATGAAAGTAAGACGTGGGTGTCAGGAAACGGAGGAGATGGCATGTGAAGGGCTGAGACTTGGAAGATGAAGGATCTATAAGACGATAAACCTGGTGTGATCCCTGGAATGACCCAGAAAGGATTTCAAGGGACCAAGTAGTTGATTGCTGTCTGACTCTCCCACACATCTCCTGGCACCATAAAAGATGCTAACCAGAGAAAAGGGCACAGACCTCAGGTGTTTTCCTCCATGATCATTGCCATTTACTGGCTCTATGCCCTCTGGCATTTCTAATTCACTCTATGTTACCTGGCCTGTAAGATGGAGGATAATAACTATGCCTACCTCATGGGATGGGTCTGAAACTAAGAGGAGACTGATTGATTGATTTGGCAAATATTTATTGTGCACCTATAGTGTGGCAGGTGCTGCATCCAGCACTGGGTATTCTGTCGTGAAAGAAACAGACAGTCCCTGCTCTTGTGAAACTTACATCCGAGAGGGAGAGAATTAAAGTAAATGAAGCAACTAGATTAGTTGTACCTGGAAGTGATGGTCGGTAGTGGTTTCCTCTATCTGCTCATTCCCAAGTGTGGAGCCTTCATCAAGGTATAATTTAAACCCCATTTTCAGTGAAGCTGCTATGTGAGAGTAGGTCACAAAGCCAGTAACTGAGCCCAGCCAAACACCTAGCACCCAAATTGAGTAGTTTTGTTTTTATTTACTGGGTATCATGTATTTAGTAGCACTGGATTTTTTTTTTTTTTTTACTTTAAAGCCTTCAAAATCATATTACAGTGAAGAGAGGAAGAATGAGACAAGCCTGTCTCTTCCCTCACCTGGTAGAGTCAGCTGGTCAGTTATACCTAAACTGAGATGTCTGCTCACATCCACAGAATGATGGAGTTTGTGAGCCACTGGACATAGAGATATGGAAAGGGCACCCTAGGCTGTTGGCTCAGGATTAAGAGACACTGATCAAGGGTCCACCATGTCTATGCATTGTTTTGGGTATTTTACATAAATCGTCTCATCTGATGCTCAAAATTAAATGACTTCTTCACCTAGCTAGTAGAGGCACAATTTGAGCTTGGATCTATTGATTCCAAACACCTACATTCTTTCCACATACCCTTTTCTAAACTGGAAAGAGAAGCTAGAATTGGAAGAATAATGAGATACATGATCTTTTTGGAAAAGGAAAATCAGCCTAAAAATGGGGATTTTTCTATTGTCATAATAACCTGTGACTGACACTGTCAAATTACAAATGACCACTTCTAGAAAAAGAGGAGCTAATATATACATACGTGTATATGTATGTGCCTGCAGAGAGGAGAGAGAGAGAGAGAGAGAGAGAGGCACTTTAATTTGACCCTGTAATTTAATTCTGGAAATTAATAATAAGGAAATGCTCATGAATGCTGACAATGATTATGAGTTAAGGTGTCATTGCAGTAGGTTTTTTTTTTTTGTAAGAGTAAAGAGAAAAAAGCAACAGGAAAACTGGAACCACCTATCTTGCCCAACGATATAGCAACAGTTGAATAAATTATAATTCCACAGTACAGTAGAGTATTATTAACCCACTAAAGTTCATGTTATGGAATAACATTTAATTGCATTAAAATATGCTCAAAATATAATGTTCACAAAAAATAAAATAGGATATAATATTCTATATATAGTATAGTTCCAATATGTTGTTGAAAATTGTGTGTGTGTGTGTGTGTGTGTGTGTGTGTGTGTGTATACTTAAAATCTGGAAGGGCATATACCCAAATGTTAATAGTGATTTTCTCTAGGTTATAAGATGGTGTGTTTTTTATTTCTTCTTTATCTTTCTCTATTCTTTTTTGTATTCTTCAACATAAAACAAGGGTGTGCTCTGCTGAGAGAAGTGATGCTCAAGTCTCCTTAAGGCATCTGGTTCCCAGACTGAGAGCTTGCCTGCTTAGAAGAAAACTATTTTTCATCCTTCTTGGTAGCAGGAACCAGAGACCAGGGCTGTGAAAGCCTGAGGACCCAATGCCCACCCCAGGCACTCATGTGGCATGCTGCTTCTTCATCTTCTTACAAATGTTTTAGATAGCAATTAAAAACAAAAACAAAAAAACAAGTATCGAACAAGAGGTATTGATATTGCTTTTAAAATGTGTTCTTTTGATGGTTCTTTTAAGATCACAGCTCCACAGAGGTATTTTACACTGAGTGAGTTCCTGAAGGAAGGGGCAGTAAGCATAGCATGTCATTCATCCCCTGGTTCACTTATTCATTCATTCATTTAGAAAACCTTACTGTGTCCTGGCTGGGCTCTATGCACTTGTCAAAAAGGATATAGTGAAATATTAAGATAGGGCAAGATTTAAAACAGAGGTGTGAGGAAAGAGTGGAGTGGTCTTCACACACTCCTTTCATCTTCACCCCTGATCCACTTACAAACTTCAACCACCCAAAGAAACAACTCAAAAGTTATCTCCGTAAATGTCCTTTGTATCCTCCCATATCAGCATTCACTCTTCACCTCCTACAAATGATTGCTTTCCTATTTGCACACATGCAACAAATATAGCACCTGGCATGCTGCAATATAGTTCTTTTTATACAAGTCTCTTTACTCTGGATCACATGTAGGAAATAGTAGTGTTTCCCTAGAGTAAACAGATGAGACTACCCCAATATCTAAGGAAATAAATATCTAGGGTCTCCTATAACCCATTTGTAGTCCACTGGTATATGTCCACTGGTATATGTAGGGTTGGGAAGTACTGTTATAGGTTTTAACCTCCTAACACCTGGAACCTTGCATGCTTTAATTATTCATCTCCATATGCTCAGAGTCTAGAACATTGTCTTTGAAACAGCTGGTAATTAGTGCTTTCATTAATTCATTTCAGCAAATATTTATTGAGTGTCCACCATGTGCCAAGTACGGTGTTAGTTGTTAGAAATACACTAGTGAACAAAATAGATTTGGTTTTGTCCTACAGTTTGGAGGGGCAGAGAAACATTAAACAAATAATTCTAAAACAAATACATAATTATAAGCGGTAATAACCACTCTGAGGGAAAAGTACAGGGTGCTATGAATGCTGTGGCAATATTTGAATGAACAAATGATGAATGAAAACATTGAATATTTTATACTGTAATATTTGTTCACTAGAAAGCCATACTCCATAAAGAAAGAAAGAGAATATTGCGGGCTCTCTTAGGATGGATTAAGAATCCTATAAAACAATCTGACTCCTGTGTACATGCTCCTATAATGCATCCTAAGATCTCATCAGGTTTCATGGTCCTATCTCATGGATGACTCATTCTGAACTCATACGCAATTAAAAATCCTGGGGTGCTTTTATTGTTTGTTTAATGTGCTACCACAAATCCAAGTCTCTCTTCTTGTGCTTGTGCTATTGGTAATTTGGATCTGAGTAGGTGACTTTATGGACTCCTAAATTAGCTTTCGTCTTGCTAGATTTAGTCCATCAAGTTGACCTGCCCAAATCCTGTGATGCCCAGTCCTGATATAGGAATATATGTTTCCCTTCATATCTGTGGGTGTGGCTACCATAATGGAATGCCCATATTCAAGTTGTTGAAAAGAGTGCTGAGTGCATTTTTGGGGGGATGAGGGGAATCACCTTTGCAATATACATCAAAATATCTCTATATCTTTTGCATTTGTAATTATACTTTTGGCAATCTATTCTAGCAAATTATACCAAATAAGGAAAAAAGTTTTATGCAAGAAACTGTTTTTACTCCATTACTTATAATAGTGAAGGACAGATGGGAAAATTCTAATATCTTATAAGGTGCATGATTAAGCTTAAGTGAATATAAAATTCTTATAAACTAAGAATTCTTAAGAACAGGCTTGCAATAGCATTTTATTTTTAGAAAAATGTCAAAAACTCTTTCAGCTTCTCAAATGGCTCAGAATCCATTAAATGCTAATAAATATTTATTGTTAATGAAGAGATTCTGAAAATAGTTTAGAAACAGGTGATTAAGAATATGGAATGAATAACTATTAAAAAAATACTTGTTTGTATGGTATTGATAAGGGATCTTCTCAGGCAAAATATCCTTTTATAATGAGTCTTTCTTTCTTCGATTGGAGGACTGTTAACTAGTTGATTCAGATAGGCTTTGAATTAAAATTAAGTAAAACGATGGTATTATAAATTAACAGCTTAAAATTCTATCTATAAATATTTGAAAGGCTACTCTGTGCAAGGTGCAGTTCGAGGTGCTGGGGATACAGCAGCAAACAGGATAAATAGAAATCCCTGTCTCGTGGAGCTTATAATTTAGTGGAAGGGGACAGGTAATGCTCAAGTCAACAAGTAGAACAAATTGCACGTCAGATAGCAATAAAGGCAACAGATAAAATATAAGTGGCAGAGGGGAGGGGAGTTGAGGGTTGAGAGAAAGGGGTGAAGGGTTAAAGAAGTACAAATTAGTAGTTGATAGATGGTCACGGGGTGGGGAGCACGGAATAGGGAATGTAGTTAGCATTAATGTAATGGCGAGGTGGAGAGCCAGAGGCGAGAAAGAGCAATCAGGGGGATCATTTATAAACTATGTAAATGTCTAACCAATGTACTGTATACTTGAAATTAATAATAATTTTTTTTTTTTTTAAAGAGGAGGGGTCTCCTTCCCTGGCCCAGCTCCCAGTCTCCTTCCTGCCTCCAGCAACAGCAAAAAAAAAAAAAAAAAATAGATTAAGTAGGTTAGAGGGATAGGGAGTCCAGCTCAGGAGTAGAAGAGGGGGATGAACTTTTAAATAGGGTGATTGGAACGGCCTTCCTGGGAAAGGAACATCTGAGCAGAGAGACCTGAAGGACGTGGGAGAGTGGACCAGGCAGTTGGCTGGCCCATGAACATTCCAGGAAGCAATTCATTGTTAGCAATGCAGTTTTAAAGGATGGACGGGTTACTTTTGTACAGGCAGTCCAGACTTGCATTCCTTGTCACTTTCAATTGATCATGAGTACACCTAAACAGCTCATCAAAGAGAGATTCTTGTGTGTCTCCTGTCTGGCAGCCAGAGACAGATTCCTAGTCTGTGCTGGGGCTGCCATTCGGGACCAGCAGCTGGAAACAGGAGGAAGCCCCACCTCTTCTCTTGGGTCCCCTGCCAGGGTGGTGAGACTTGTAACCCTTACCCTCCCTGTGCCAAGCAGCCCAGGTCCCTCCCCATTGAATCTAAAGAGGCATTAAATTTTGCTTTTGTTGTGTTGGTTACCTGGTGAGTCTGTATTCTCCGTGTAAGGGCTCACTCAGTTAGAAGCAAAATCACTGACTCTCAGAATTACTTTTAGAACTAAGAATGTAATCTTTCACTAGATTTAAAAAGCATTAGAATTTTGTTGTTGATA
>NW_011889021.1:1574822-1581379 GCF_000151845.1 Pteropus vampyrus | reverse complement strand
GAGAGGACAGATACGCTGATGTGATGATAGAGGAATCCATGTTGGATGGGCTGGATCCATGTCTCTTTTCAACAATGGTTCTCAAATGAGAATGTCCATTGGTTTCACTCTAAGGTCTTGTTAAAACCCCGGGTATGGGGGCTCTACCCTCAGAGCTTCTGACTCAGTAGGTCTGGGTGGGGCTTGAGATTCCGTTTTCTAACAAGTTCCCAGATGGTGCTGATATTGCTAGTCCAGAGACCACACTCAGAGAACTACTGTGGTGTAACAAAAAAAGATGTCAGAAGCTCCAACAGAAAGAAAAGGAAGTATGCATAATAAGGTAGGAGTTCTGAAGCAATTCCAAACAGGACTAAGTTATAGATACTGGTAGAAAGAATAATTTGTTCATTTATTCCTTCAACGAACATTTACTCACTGCCCATTGTGAGCAGGGCCCTCTATTCACCAATCAGTTGCAAGGATCAAGATTTAGCTGAGGAAAAACGATAAGTTGGAGAGGAATATCAATCTATTGAATTAAAACAGAACAGCATTAAAGAAAGAAGCTATATCCCCATCAGGCCTAACTCAGGCATCATTTTTTTTTTAATTGTGGTAGAATATACATAACATAAAATTTGCCATTTTAACCATTTTTAAGTGTCCAGTTCAGTAGCATTAAGTTCATTCATATTGTCGTGCAACCATCACCACCATCTATCTCCAGAACTTTTTCATATCTTCCCAAATTGTAACTCCATACCTGTTCATCAATAATTCCCTATTTACCCTCCCCCACACCCCCTAGCCACCACCATTCTACTTTCTGTCTCTATGAATTTGACTACTCTAGTTACCTCATATAAGTGGAATCCTACCATAGTTGTCCTTTGGTGACTGGTTTATTTCAGTTAGTACAATGTCTTTGAGGTTCATTCGTGTAACAATATGTGTCAGAATTTCCTTCCTTTTTAGAGATAAGTAATATTCCACTGTATGTATATACCACATTTTGTTTATCCATTCATCCATCGATGGATGTTTGGCTATAATGAATAAAGCTGCAATGAACATAGGTGTTCGAATATCTGTTTGAGTCCAGCTCTTTTGGTTATACAAAGATCAATTTTGTATGGGTAAAGATTAAGATCACGCTCCCCGATCCAACCCCCCACCTTTTCCCTTCTTAGAACTTTACCTCTCCTGACACTCAAGTACCCAGATGTCTCAGCTGCCTGAATCTGATAAGTCATCAACACCTCCAGGTAAATTTGCACAACAAGGTCAAAGAGAATATATTTTAATGTTTTATGGGTTGAATGAATGCATGAATCTTTCTTTCTCTATTATGACAGACTTACTGATACAGTGTCCAATCACACTTGTGCCAGGAGCTTATTCAGTACTACAGGGAAGTGATTTAATCTCTGGAATCAGACACCTGCTAGAAGATCCTGGCCTTACTATTTACTAGCCGTTTAGGCAAATGATTTACTCTCTCTAGTTTCAATTTCCTGATCTATAAAATAGAGGTAATAGTTCCTATCTACTTAGTTGTTTTGAGAGCTAAACTATGATAAAGCAAGCTATTTAAGATAAACTAAGGTAAGGTAAAGCACTTAACCTAGTGCCTGGCTTATGGTAAGCACCCCCAAAATACTGCCTGTCATTAGTATTATTATTGGGTAACTCCTTCAGATACAATGCCAAGAAAGATCCTGCCTTCTAGGTGCATAGAAAGACATTATAACGAGCACGTAATTAACAGACCCACTAGGCCTAAAGCCCAGAATCCTAAACGATAGACATTTTTTAAGTCACAAGATTCAAAATTACAATCTGGCCACAAGGGATGAAAAGATGTCTTTGGATGGGGAAGATATTTTGGGGCAGGGTCCCCTGTGAAGCCCACAAATTATATCAAGTCCCTAGCAGCCGGATATGGGTATAAGTATTCTTACTGGAAATTTTTTTCTTCTGAGTTTGCAAATGCCAGATAAAAATGGATTCCAGAACAATGGAAACTTGAGATGAGAAACAGTTAGAGCAAATTTGTCCAAACCCCCTCCTAGGATCGCCCCAGTCCTTCTGGGACATGTTCTGACAACTCGCCGGCCTCTTTTAAAACCTCTGAAAGGGGATGATGTTCCCGCCACTCCCCTTGGAAGAATATTCCATGGTGAAATATGACTCACTGTCAGGGCCCTTGCCTTTGAGATTCCCTTTCTTCTCTTGACCCACTTTCGTTGTGCTGTGCCCTTTTGTACAAAGTCAGACAGAGCCTCCCCTGGAGGAGGTCGTTCCGCGAGGACTGACATTTAAAGACCATTACCATCTCTTAAATTCGGCCCTGTTCATTTAGCCAAGCAAAGCATGTTTAATTCTTTTAGTCTTCCCTCGTAAATCAATCCCTTCGTTCCCTTAATAATCCTTCCCCTGTGCTTTGAACTCCCTCCAGTCTGGCCATCCTAAGCTCTTGCTCCATTTACACTTGAGAATTGCCAGTCAATCACGAAATGGCTGTGCAGGAAAAACAGCTGGGCCTCGCCAGGGTTCCGAGCACTCTCACCACACTGGACTGTCTGCTGCCCAAAGGCACTGTGAGCCTGGCCTGCTGGCCAACCCCGAAGGCCTTAAGGCAGACTCGAGGCATTTGCTGCCTGCTCCGTAATGGGTCCTACATGTAGACCTGGCCTGCCTGGCCAAATGGTCAAAAGAACTGCATAAGAAGCCACCTCAGACACTTGCGCCTCTCATTTTACTCAGGCTTCTTCTCAGTTTGTCTACCTTTAGCTTGTCCTCTACCTCCTAGGGCAATGAGGGCCACCGGATAAGCCCAAAAGGAGTCTTACCTGGAAGGTCCCAGCATGGTCTTCTTCCTTATCACCCTCTCTATTCTCTTTGAGGGCAATTAATGTGAATCCTCTGAAGTAGGAGGGCGTAGCAGCAGAAAGTGTCACTGTGGAGAGAGGAGAAAGCAGATTATAAGCATAAGAATCAACAGCTTTTCATTTGTCAAGTGGATGGAAATGGGTTCTCCATCAACATCCTAGACCTGTGGGTTAGAGGGGCAGCGGACCGTGGGACAGACTCATCCATTTCGGTAGTGAACTCTTACTCACTCCACCCAGCTCCCTCACATTTCAGAACCTGCTAGATGCCTGAACTGCTTTCTCACTTGGAAATACTTGAACCAACCAAGGCTGTGGTGAACTCTCTCCCAGGAACCATGATCTAATAAAGACAGTCCCTGGAGAGCAGTCTAATCTTGACAGTTATCTAATAATGTTACACTTCCATTAGATTGGCCCAAGGGAAATCTAGCTGCTCATAGCACAAACTGCCAGGGACTGCTGTATGTTCTCCAAAACACAGTTCTTTTTTTTTTTTTCTTTTTTTTTCTTTAGTGGGCACTCAGCTAGACCACATTCTCAGCCTCCCTTGCAGTTAGGTCTGCTGTGCCCCAGTTCTGTCAGTGGAAAGCATGGGCAGACGTGATGTATGCTACTTCCAACCTGGCTCATACAAACTTTCCACGTGATCCTCCACTCTTCCTCTCCTGCCTGTGCCTGCTGAATGCAGGGGGTCCAGCAGAGGACTCTGGCATCTCAGAAAAGGAGCCACAGGATGGAAGGAACTTAGACTTCTGAATAACCACACGAAGAACCACTCACTGGCCAGAGACATCTATATCATATTTTGTATAAACTAGAAATAAACTTCTATTGTGAGGTTCTGTTACAGTAACTAGAGTTAAAAATTTACATTATACTTTTCCTTCTCACATTTACCCAGAAAATGTTTTCATTGAAATCTAGATAAAGAGACTTCTCAGCAATGGTGGTCACCCCTCTGTTTGTATCCCCAATCTCCTAAGATGGAAATTCTTTATTGCAATTTTTGCACTGAATTGCAATTCTCTTTTTATCCACCTTCTCCACTGGACTGTCAGTTATTGCTGGAGAGAGAATGGATTTTAATTCTCTTTGTATCCTTAGCACCTAGCACAGAGCCTGGCATCTAATAGACACTCAATTCAAGTTTCTTGAAATTGATATAAATCGAGGTTTAAATTACCTTACTGCCTGATTAAAGTGCTAAGAGTCTGGTCTTTAAACATGGAATTATAGACGATTAGAGCCTCAAGCTATTCCAAGAAGACTCCATTCTAGCCTTCCAACTTCATAGATAGGAAACAAAGACACCAAGAGGTCAACAGACACTCTCAAGGTAGCAAGACCACCTAGCAGCAGGCGTAGGGCCACACCTTCTCCCAGTTTAACACTCCACCCATGGTTACACATACTGACTATATTCATCATAGTATGGGTATTCCACAAATGTCGATTAAATTTTTAAAAGTTTAAATCAATTCATTTAACATACAACACTTATGTAAGTTTGATAATCCCCCTGTTGGGGAGAGGCATTTAGTTGTCCAACTTCCTCAAACTAGTTTCAGTCATGAAAATGAAGCACTCTAAAACTCCAAAAACTAAAACCGCCATCTTGGATAAGGTAGCAGTGGTCCATGAGCTGCCAACACAGTATTATCCCAGAGAACTTTGAGACTCAAAGATTGCAAATCTCATGCTGTGATTGGTCAGTTCGTCCCACAAAAGTAAAGAAGCATTCCGATTAAGCTTACTGATGTCTATAAAGAAAGGCACGATGGAGTAAGAAAAGTGTGGGGCTCAGCAGTGTCAAACAGAAAATGATAGTTATGGTGCCAGGAGAAAGCTGAGATCTCTGAGTGACAGGCAGACTGAGACAGACAGCTCCAAAGCAGTCTGACACTATCTAGATTGGAGTGGAGTGGCCATGAGGCCACAATTCTTGAAGAAGGGGAGGAGAGGGCAAAGAAGCAGACAATAAAGGTGCTCCAACCAGATCCTCTCAAACTCCTTTTTATTATTTTAATGTGACCCTGGCACTGATGTGCCTTTGCTTCTAGTGGTCAGCACCTGTCACTCTTTTCTGGAGGGCTGTCCTCAGATCACTGGAGCTTGCTATGCTTAATATGAAAGTTTCAGCTCCCTTGAATCAAGGGAGGACAACTCTCAGGGGTACCTGACACTTCAAAATGGCCCTACAGGATTAGACTGAAACTCTCCTTAGGGACCTTGCCTGAGGTCACAGCCTGGCAGGGTCTCTTCCCTCCCCTATCTCGCTCTCCCACTTCCTTACTGGTTTCCCCTGGGAGCACTTCCTTAGAAGTCATTTGCACCCAAATCCTCACCTGAGGGTTTGTGTGATGGGTTGAACTGTGTCCTCCAAAAACATACATGGAAGTCCTGCCCCCTGTGCCTGGGAATGTGACTTTATTTGGAATCGGTGTCTTTGCTGATGCAATTAGTTAAGATGAAGTCAGACTGGATTAGAGTGGGCTCTAAATCCAACATGACTGCTGTCCTTAGAAAAGACACACAGGGAGAACACACAGGGAAGAATGCCAGGTGATGACAGAGGCAGAGATTGGAGTGATGCATCTACAAGACAAGGAATGGCAAGGATGGTCACCAAAAGCTCAGAGAGGCATGGAAGAGAGACTCCCTCTGAGGCTGCAGAAGGAACCAACTCTGCTTGCACCTTGGTTTCAGACTTTTAGCTTCCAGAACTGTGAGAGAATACATTTCTATTGTTTTAAGCTTTTGGTTTGTGGTACTATGTATGGCAGACAGCCCTAGGAAATGAAGTCGCTTCTGGGAACCCAACCTAAGACAGTCAACTGCTCCACAGTCATTGCCTTCAGGATAAAGCTCAAATTACACAGATGAAAGACCTGCAGCCTCTGCCTCTCCAGCCTCTCCAAACACAATCTTCTTCCCCACCACATTACATTTTAGTCCTGGGACTCACTCACTGGCAGATTCCTGAAAAGCCTTATCATTTCACCCTGCAGTATTTTTTCCCACATGCTGCTCATATGCCTGGAATGTTCCACTTCCTCCATTTCCGGCAAACTGCTTCAGAAATCAGCTAAATTTTCACATTTTTTTGTAACATTTCCTTTGACTTCCTTGCCTTACCTGGTGCTCTCTTTTCTTGGACTCTGTTAGGATAGAGAAAAATTATCTATACAATGGGCATAATAACAGTACTTACCTCAAAGTATCAGTGTGAAACATAAATGACTTCATACATATAATGTCCTTAAAATCATGCTTGGCAAATAATGGATACTTCAGAAATATTAGCTCTTATTACTATCATTTATTATATTTTTTTTGTATAAGTGCTTGTTTACCCATTTGTGAGTCCTTCAAAGGCAAAAACCACATCTAAGCTCAGTGTGGTGATTAGCACAGAGTTGATGTGCAATTAAATTTACTGAATTCTGTTCATGGACTGGTAGACTCAGTATTATAAAGATGTCAGATCTTCTCAAATTGATTTATAGATTTAGTGGAATGTAAATTAAAATCCAAGCATATTTTTGTGATATTGATAAGCCAATTTTAAAATTCATATGAAAATGCAAAGGCCCAGGAATATCTAAGGCAATTTTGAGAAAGAAGTGCAAAGTTAAAGGGCTGTATATCAAGGCATATACAGCTATAGAGATTAAGCCAGTG
>NW_011889021.1:1564295-1574772 GCF_000151845.1 Pteropus vampyrus | reverse complement strand
AAACATAAATGACTTCATACATATAATGTCCTTAAAATCATGCTTGGCAAATAATGGATACTTCAGAAATATTAGCTCTTATTACTATCATTTATTATATTTTTTTTGTATAAGTGCTTGTTTACCCATTTGTGAGTCCTTCAAAGGCAAAAACCACATCTAAGCTCAGTGTGGTGATTAGCACAGAGTTGATGTGCAATTAAATTTACTGAATTCTGTTCATGGACTGGTAGACTCAGTATTATAAAGATGTCAGATCTTCTCAAATTGATTTATAGATTTAGTGGAATGTAAATTAAAATCCAAGCATATTTTTGTGATATTGATAAGCCAATTTTAAAATTCATATGAAAATGCAAAGGCCCAGGAATATCTAAGGCAATTTTGAGAAAGAAGTGCAAAGTTAAAGGGCTGTATATCAAGGCATATACAGCTATAGAGATTAAGCCAGTGGACTAAAGCAAGGAAAGAAAAACAGGCCAATTAAAGCATTTGGGGTCCAGAAAAGTTTCCACAAATATTTGGAAACCTGACTTGTGATAAAAGATGTACTGCAGAATACTGGGAGAAAGACAGTATTTTCAATAAATGGTGCTAGGACAACTGGATAACCATAGGCGAATCTTGGTCCTTACCTTACATCATACACAAAATAAATAGAGCTAAATGTGAAAAGCAGAACTTTTAGAAAGTAGCATAGGATAAAATGTGAGTGACCTTGGAGTAGGAAAAAAATTTTAAACTAGACATAAAAAAAATCTATAATAAAAGAGAAGATATATAAATGAAATATCAAAATTTTGTCCATCAAAAGACACGATTAAGAAAAAGTAAGCCACAGTATGGAAGAAGATATTTGTAATCCATATAACCACCGATTTACTTTTATCCAACATATATAAAGAACTATTTCAGATCAATAAGAGGATGAACAACACAATAGAGAAAAATAGGCAACACATGAGCTACTATTTCACAAAAGAAGGTGCCCAAATAGCCAATAACCATATGAAAAGGTATTCAAACTCATTAGTCAACAGGGAAACAAAAATTAAATCCACAATAAAATACTATTGCAGATCAACCAGATTAAATTGAAAAAGATCAACAATATCGAACATTGTTAACTAGAACTTTCTCATAGTGTTGAAAAACTGAAAACGAGCAATTTTCACTGAAAAAAACTTTTCAGTATCTACTGAAGCTGAACATATACATACCCTATGGCCCAACAATGACACTCATAAATCAACAGAAATGCATACATACTTACTCTATACAACTTCTATAAGAATGTTCATAGTAACGTTATTTGTAATAGCACCCAAATGGAAACACTCAAATGTCCATCAGCAGTAGAATGGATATATAAATTGTGGCACATTCATAGAATTGCCTTACAGTAATGAAAATCAACAAATTGCTGCTACATACAACATGGATAAATCTCACAGAGATGCTCTTGAGTGAAAGAAGACAGACATAAAAGAATACAAAAGGTATGATTACATTTATATATATTTATACAAAATTTAAAAACAAGGAAGAGGTCAGGACAGTGGTTATACATTTGAGAAATGGGAGCTAGTATCCATCTGAAGGGGGCACAGGGATGCTTCTGGAGCGCTAGTCATGTTCTATTTCTTGATCTGAATATCAGTTGCATGAGTGTATTCAACATGTCATAATTCACTAGGCTACATGATTTGTGGACTTTCCTGCATGTAAGTTACATTTTTATTGAAATATTATTAAGCAATGTTTCTGAATGACAAATGTTCATCTTTTTGTACATCTGTGCAGTGTCCTTAAAGGACTAATAATAAACTCAGCTTCCAAGAATGCTGCATTCCTGTAGGTTCTAGAAAACTAAGGTTTATTCTATCTTGTTAAATACAACATCCAAGATGGAGGCTCTGGAGGCTGAACTCAGAGTGGAGTCTCAATCCATGATTATCACTGGTGATGATGGTATTATGTAGTTTAATTTGAAAGAAGAGAGGAGACTCTATCCCTCCACAAAACTCTATTATATGACCCTTTCTTGAAAAGAACAAATTTACAGCATGTTCTGAGTGTCAGTAATGACTAAAGATGACTGCTTGGCAATAAATAGAAATTTCTCTCTAACGACTCCTTCCAAGTGTTTCCCAAGAGAGGTCATTAAGAGACCCAAGAAATTCAAGAAAAATGCTCACGAAGGATTTTTTAAAACGATCCATTCGAAGCCATCCTGTTGAGCACATACAGGGAACTGGTTAAGAGGAAAAATTTCGGATTAAAACACTAGAGCAACCAGTTATTAATTATGTGACCCCTGGCAAGTTGTCTAATCTATTTTCTCATTTTTAAAAAGAGGTTAATGATATTGCCTTCCTCATAGAAATGTGGAGAGGATTAAATAAATGTTTATCACAGTGCCTGGCGCACATAAAGGATTCAAGAATTGTAAAGGATGATGGTGGTGGTGGTGGTGGTGATGATGTTGGGGGTGAAGATGATGAAGATCACAATGCTTAGTAGGCTGATTAACCAACAATGAGTTTTAAAACACTGATCAGAGACAATGATTGAACCGCCAAAGAAAAACTCTAGTAGGTGCTAATGAAGAACCACTGGGAGGATTGCAATGAAAATCATTTTTGGGGGGGGGTTGACCCTCATGGGGTCAGGTTATGAAGAAATTTGAGTAAGTCCTTAAAATGAACTATATCTTCTTACAGCTCATCACACCCAAGACAGGGTGTCGTTTGAGGTCCTCGACAGTGACTGTGACCCAGAACCAGCCTATCTCCATATCCCATTCCCCTGGGTATGTGATCCAAGCTGGACCAGTTGGAATCCTTCCCTGGGGTTTAGTTACAGAAGTAACTGAAAGGTTTTTCACTGAAGGTTCTTGGTAGCTATACTCCCTGTCATTTGGAGAAAGTTTATCTGTAGTAAGTAAAATGAGGATAACACACAGAAAAACAGCCAAGAGATAAAGGATGGAAGGAGTGAGACAGAGAAGATGGAACGGAGGGATGGGAAGGCTAGAGAGGGAAGGAGAGACAGAGAGAAAGAGAGAAAGAGAGACAGAGACAGACAGACAGACAGACAGACCCCATTTAAGTCTCTAGGTCCATTTGTATCTGAAGCCAGATCTACTCCTGGACTTTCCAAATATGGGACTCAATAATTATCTTTTTTGCTTTAGTTAGTTTAACTTTATTCCTGTCACTTGTAGTAGAAAGAGTTCTGATTCATTTTGAAACAAAGAAAGAAAACAATTCGTGTAGACTATAAGATTCGTTAGCAGGCTAAAGAAATGGTATTCATGACTAAACTGAGGTGCCTGACCACAAGGGTGGCAGTTGGTATTTAAATGCCATTGAGATGACAACAGCAGATCAGATGACTTCAAAACTATTTAACTAGATGTCAGCTTTAGGGAAAGACTCTAAGGGATGTCAGAGGGCTCTTTCTTGAGTCCTGACCTGCTCAACATTCTTATCAACTTCTTTGATAAAGACTTCTAAGGCAGGCTTATCAAAATCATGGATAATCCAGAATTAGATTGTGTTGCGGTAGTTATTCAATGACAGAACCCAGAATCATGAATGGTTGACAGCTATAAGGGTGGACCCAAACCTGCTGGATTAAGTGGAACAGGGAATCATGACAAATGTTATGTTCAAGGACCAGTTACACCCATGTAGTGTGAGGAGGGCAGCAGGCCTCCTAGTAAATCACAGGCATTTTGGCTGGCTACAAGCTTAGTGTGATCCCAGGGTACAGCTGCCAAAATAGCAGACACGAGACCTGGCAAACTTAACACAAACACAGTGTCCAGAACAAGGGAGATAGTCATTCTGCCTTGTTCTGCCCCAATCAGAGCACATGGGGAGAACAAAGTACAAAGGAACAAGAGACAGCATCCTATAAAGAATGGCTGAAGAAACAGGGGCATTTCAGTCAGAAGAGAAGTCATAGAAGCTATTTCTCCACAAATACCTTAAGAGCAATGTACGGCTGAGGGGAGAACGTGTTTACTTCACTCCAAAGGACAGAACCTGAATGATAAATGGAGATTACACAGGAGGTAGACACTGGCAACAGAGAGGTACGGCTAGGTCAGCACTAGATCAGGCTCTGCCGGTCTAGTCTGTGAGGATTGTCACCTAAGGGAAGCTCGCAGTTCTTCTTTCTCTACCACTCCACTGCCAAAGTAAGAGACACCGCTATTGTGCCAGCTTTGGGGACATTCCACTGGCCACTGTACTGGTGTCCCACGGCAGTAGGATAGGTCAGCGATGTGACCAGGTACTAAAGTACATGGGACATCGGAGGCTGGAGGAGTGGGCAGGAGAGGTGGTGATGGGGAAGCACACTTAGAGAAAAGAGACCACCTTTTGGTCACTCTCTCTTTGTGCCTCACCATCTTACTTTAAAATGGAGAGAGAGAGAGAGAGAGAGAGAGAGAGAGAATATGGATTCCTGGAATCTGGCCCTTTGTTGGAGAGGGGTCAGATTTCTTTTTTAAAACTTTTCAAGTGATTGTGACACACAGCTAGGTTTGGAAATGACACAAATGACCCCATGAAGTGCTGATTCCAAGGCAAGTCACTTTAATAATTGACGTCTAGGTTTAATGGATCAATAGTCCCCTCTGCCCTATTCTCCATATAATCAGAGTCAGTGTCTCAAGCTGGCAGCCGCTTCTCTTTGCTCTTTTGCTTTCTGTCCTCTGCTCTTCATCTCTGAACTGACTATGACTCCACCATACATATGGCCGCTGACCTCTTCCCTCCCAGTAGTCTTCGCCCTGGATCCAGACGATTTGCCTGCTCTCAACCTCCTGCCCATGTTCCCAGGGCACTGGGCATCTTTTCTCTCTGTTGCCACCACCCGAAGCTCCTTGCTGTCTGTTCCCATCCCTTGGTCTCACCTCTCTCTCTGTCAGAGAGAGAAACACTCTCCCTTTTCTTCTGTACAGCTCTCTTAGAGGGAGATCTCATACCAGGGTTCCTGAAGTTGAAAGGATACATTAATTTTTTCAACAAATAATGATCTAATGCCTGTTATAGCTACACACTGGTGCCAGAAATAAAATGGCAATAAGAAAGACGTAGTCCTTGCTCTCATAAAGCTTGTATTCTAGCTTGAAGTGGCAGATGATACGATCATTTCAGAGAGTGGTTAAGAGCTATGAAGAAAATAAGAGCAAGAGGAAAAAAAAGTAAGGGGAAACATAAATTGGTGGTAAGAGAAGCCTCTTTAAAGAGATAACATCTGAGCTGAAACATAAAAGACAAGGAATGAGCTATACACAGATCCAGGGATGAGAATTTAGACATGGAGAAAAACGAAGGCCCTGCGGGAGGGATGTGTTTAGAAAACAGCAGTGTCCTTGCTGTGAAGAGAAGGAGGAGAAAGAAAAGGAGAAGAAGAAAATGAAGAAGGAGAAAATGGAAAGGAGGAGGAAGAAGAGGAGCATTAGAAGAGGTTCCTGTAGCACCTAGAATCGCCATTTGGTGTTCATGGCCTGCTGAGTCTGCTCGCCTTCCCACACTCCCAGCCACCACACACTGTGGTCTGTGCTTGAAACCCTTCCCCACCCTTTCCCTCTCTCTCACAGTCCGTGAAACATATTTGCAAATATCCGAACCACGCTGTAAACTGGATTCAAGTTATTTCCCTTGGATCTCCTGTGCCTCGGCAAATCAGCAGATGTGAGTAGGCCTGTGTTTAAGTTTCCCCGACATTTTCATGACAGTGTTGAATATTCTGTGAAAGTCAGAAGCCTTGACTATACCAAGCTCAGAAAGGACTTCTGGTGGTATCACCTAACTCTTTACCCTTCCTATCTTAGCCTCAGTTCTAGCCGGGCTGAGACACCCTATAAAAATTTTATACCAGCAAGAGCTGGCCAGCCATATAAAAGGCTTTAGGTGACATAGTGAGCTCCCTGATATATAATCAAACACAACTACACACGGTTAGAGAAAAAACAGAGACAGGAAACAACACGAGATGAGATCCTCAGTTCCCTCACTCCGGCATGTAGTGAGTACTCCGGACTAGTCACGTCAGTGTTTAAGTTACAATCGGTGAATCAATTGTTTTATCTCGTACTCAACTTAGGAAATATTGATCTCTTCCAACGCTGAGGGAAAAACTAGAAGTGCTGTACATATTGAGAAATGTCAGTTTGTTTATATTCTCCACTAACAAACCTATCTGGAGGTGTATGTAAGTAAGGATAGATTGAATATAGTATCCACAGTATATTTAATGTGTAATTTCAAAGAATTTTTAAGAAATAACTTTGACTTAAGTGATTTGGGCTCTCCTTAGTGCCTTTTGAATCTAACCTTCAAGTAAGATGGGATTCCACTATACTCAAATTATTTCTTTCATCATCATTCTAAATGTATATCTCAGTATTTTTTTCTTTTCTTTTAATTTAGTTTTTTTTTCCCCTTCTTCTCTTTATTTCCCTCACCTCATGCATACACATGTGTGTGCATTTTTTTTGCTTTATCTACTTCTACCTTCGCTCCCTTTCTTATAGTTTCCTCTTTTATTAAGGGAGAAGTTGAGACAGAACAGGCAACTCTGAGATAATGGCTCCTTTTTGTCTTTTCAGTATGAAATCTATCAACACACACACACACACACACACACACACACACACACACACACACACACGTGCTCCTTCCCCTACTGATCCATCAGGAATTTCAACTTCACATACTACTGAGAAAATCCATCTAGATGACTTGTCACTACAAGAACATTCTGTTTTTACATGACTATGCATTAAAACACATGGCGGAGATAACCGTTTCCCCAATTCCATTTCCACCTTCATCCTTGAAAAAAATTGTTCCCTCAAGTTTTAGTTGGGCATGTGTCTACCCAGCTTTATTTCCTAGAATTTCTTGCAGCTAGATGACTAAATTTTTACCAATGGAGTGTGTTTGGAAGTGCTGGGGGCAATTTCTGGGGTCACATCATTAAAAGAAAGCTGCTTGCCCTCTATTTCCTTTCCCCATCTCCATGCTGAGTGGAATTCGGAAGTGGTGGTAATGAGCTGTAACAATGCTGATGAGAACAACATCCTAACACGGTGCTGTCCAACAGAAATAAGATCAAGATGGGTAAAATTAATTTTCTTCATTAATAGGTATCCAGTAGGAATAAATGTAAAACAAGTAAGATTAATTTTAACAACATATTTTATTTTACCTAACATATATAATTATCACTTCAACATTTAATCAGTATAAAAATTATTAATAAGAACTTTATTCTTTTTCATACTAATTATTCAACAGGTGTGCATTTCAGACTTACAGCATATCTCAATTTGGGTTAGCCATGTTTCAGGTGCTGTGACTCATAGCTGCCGATTGGACAGCAGAGTTCTAGAAGACGGCGGAGCAACAAGACAGAAAGAACCTGGGCTCCTGCTTGATCTTGTGGAGCGAAGCTGCCCATTATCTTGGACTTCTCATTTACCTCTTGTTTAAAACACTGTATTTTGGGGTCTCTTTGGTACCTATATCCTGACTTAGTCTGTATCCTGACTAATATAACATCGTAGGAGGTTTTTATTCTATGTCAGAAAATGGTATTGACCTACATCTCACATTCTGTATAACAAGCAAATGGAGAATGTAATAGCGAAAGCTTTTGATATATCAGCCCATGTTTGTGAACATATCAGCAATTACAGCCTGTTGTTCAGTAGAGTTAGTCGATTATAATGGAACAACAACTTAACTGTGTTGAAGTATTCAAGTTTTGAACCTTAAAAAATTTCAATTTGATATGCTTTCATTTCTTGTATGTTTTGATTTATTTTTGCATTTCATGAAACTGAAAGCAATAAACAGTCTCCACAGCCATGGCATTTAGCTATGTATGCTTTTAACTTTTATTATCAGTTTGAACTAGATACTTATTAAAAGGGAGCAAAGGTTAAAAAATAAATTTACATAATAAAAACGAGGAAAATGGAAAATGACAACACTAATTTGAAGCTATCTGTACATCCATGTCCACTGCAGCATTATGTACAACAGCTATGATATGGAAATCACCTAAGCGTCCATCAATGGATGAATGGATAAAGAAGGCGTGGTATATATGTATAATGGAATACTACTCAGCCATAAAAAGAAGGGAATCTTGCCATTTATGACAACATAGATAGTACTAGAGGGCAATATGCTAAGTGACATAAGAAGTAAGAAAAAGAAAATACTATATAATCTCACATATGTAAAATCTAACAAAACAAAAAGCAAACAAAACGACCACAACTACAACGACAAAAAAGCAAGCTCATAGATACAGAGAATAGATTGGTGGTCGCTAGGCATGGGGGGGAAGAGTTAGATGAAATGGGTGAGGTGATTGAAAAGTACAAACTTCTAGTTATAAAATAAATAAGCCCTGGGGATGTAATGTACAGCATGGTGACTATAGCTAATTATACAGTGTTGTAAATTTAAAAGTAGCTAGGAGAGTAAGTCTTAAAAGTTCTCATCAAGAGAAAAAAATCTTGCAACTATGTATGGTGACGAATGGTAACCAGACTTATGGTGACCATTTTGTAGTATATGCAAATATTGAATCATATCGTTGTACATTAATATAATGTTATATGTCAATTATACCTAATAAAAATTTTTTTAAAGAGAATGGTACAAGAAAAGAGAAGTGGGAGGAGTGACTTATAATTAATTATAATATCATCAGCAATGCCTAATTTTAAAAAATGCCCTAGATAAGTGCTTATTTAAAAGACTCCATCCAACTTAAATTTCTCAGATTCTATATACGTACTTTGCAAACATAATTATACAGGCATGATTATATAACATCTACATGTAAAAATAAAACAATAGTCAAATAAGTTTCTTTTTTCCTATCCAATTTGTTTGTTTCCCTACAAACCAAAGGAATTGGCTAAAGATTAACAGTTTCTTCATGTTGCTAAATTAATCTTCTGGTTTATGGGGAAATGCAAAGCTGATCTATAAAAATAAAAAAAAAAAACAGATGTAAGTAAGGAGGCATCGCTTTATACTTCGTGTCCCAAGATATATCAGTTAATATCTTGATTTGTTGCTGCTGTTTTCCTTGAACAAAGACTCCCCATTCAGAAGGCTGAGGGTAGCTAGTGAATTCATCCTACTCCCAATTAATCTGGTTGAGTCTGTATAAAAGACCAGTTAGAGCACAGATTTAGGAGTCAGTTAGCCCTGAGTTTGTATTCTGACTCCACTGATTATTAGCTGTGTGAGCATGGGCAATTCACTAAAATCTCTGAGACTTAGTGTTCTCATCTGTGAAATAAGAATAATAAACCACTTCAAAGTACTATAATGAATAATAAGTGAGATGAGCAGGAAGTATTTAACACGATGTCTCATCCAGTGCTCAATGCCAAGTATTTTTCTATTTCCAAAATAATCATCTCATAACATATATTTATAAAATTTTAGCATCTACTGTGTGACAGTTTCTTTTGACATAGATTATTTCTAATTCTCACAGCAACACTGAGGGTGGGGTAAGATGCAGGAAAGCATTCTCATTTTACAGTTGGAGAAATTGTGGCTCAGGGAGGTGAAGTGGGCTGCCTGAGGTCACACAGTGATTATGTGACTGAGAAGGAGTTGAAACAGACTCAGCCAATATCGAAGACCATGTTCTTTCTACCAGGCTGAGGTAGGACACTCTGGGACACACACTCCTATGGCAGTGTGTGCCCCAGTGTGGGACAAAGAAAGAGAAAGCAAAGCAGCTTTGGAGGTCTCCAAACCTCCCAGTTTAGAATAAATTCCCCAATTATGTTTGAAGTTGGAGAAGCTTTTCAAATTTCGACTGGATATTCTTTTCCCATCAAGTTCCTTGAAATTTCCCTTTAAAGAGCATCTAGGAAAAGCCACTCTCATTAGCCAGGGTCTGGCTTTATTTTCCTAATAAACAGACCTTTGGCCAGACAAAAGAGCCTCTTTTACTTTTAATCAATTCTTGAACATTTCAGTTGATTTTCTTCTATTTGGCTTGAAATTGTGATCTGGGAATGGCTGGTCCTGCAAATTGTCTTCCCATAAGGGAAGCCCCTCGAGGATCCTCAACTTGTTATTTTTAATCACTGTAATCTCCTTTTCAAAGGAGGCCATGGTCAAAAACAGAGCAGGCCTTTCAGAGCTTTCTAAAGCACAATTATTGCTGAGGGAAGGGGACAGGGGGATGAGGGAGGGAGAGTAGAGAGAAGTGGTGGGAGAGAGAAATAAGTCAATGTAGTACTAACAACTTGGAAAAGGCTGAATAATAATCTCATTGGGATCCTGGCTGTTGAGAAGAAACTCCATGTTTCAACATTTTTTAAATAGTGACCATTTTATTCCAGCCTAGAATACCTAAAGTACCTAAAGGATAAATTGATGTGGAGGGCATGGAGAACAGAAGCTATTTT
>NW_011889021.1:1545971-1563165 GCF_000151845.1 Pteropus vampyrus | reverse complement strand
CCATTATTAAACCAATAAGGGTCACGTATCCAACTCAAACTAACATGTATTGGGGACCTCAGCACATTCATCTTTGAAACTCATTTACGCCCTACAGCCACCCGGGAAGGTTGGATAAACACCTATTTTCACCTATTTTCACAGCTGAGAAATGGCCTCAGAGAAATTAAAGGACTTGCCCAAGGTCATACAGTTACTAAGCCCAAGTCCATCTGACTCCAGAGCCACGTCTTTTCCTGCCACGTGGAGCTGTGGCAGTTTCCCCAGAGAACCCTGGTCCTCCGTTTTGGGGGAGGATTGAAGAGGCCAATGAGGCCCACGTCCCTCCAGTCTACGGAGAGGAATGGCTGGCTGTTTCCCAGCTCCGCGGAAAGGCTGTGCCGCACGTCGGTTCGGCTCCTCCAGCCGCGCGCCATCCCGCCTTCTCCCTCCCGCGCTGGGTCGGGTGTCCTCCGCCCAATGTCTCTCTCCTCTCGGTGAAGTCCCGACGGTCCCGCCGACCCGCGCGGCCGGGTCCGAGAGTTCTCCAAGCGCTAAGCGCCTACACATGCTTAGGGCGCCCGGAAGCCGGCTCTGGGTAGCTCCAGGTGCAGAAAGTCGGGGGCACACGGCCCCGGGAAAACGAGAGAAGCATTCTGAGAAGGGTGGTCCCTGGTTCTGGCCGTCTGTGTGGCCCGGGCGCTCGCTGACATGGCCCCAAACTTTCTCCGGTGTTGCTCCCACCGCTTCCGCTCGCGACGCTCTAGGGACCGGGAAGCCAGGAGCGGAAGGGCGGCAGCTGTGAGCCCATTTGCCCCACCAGATGCCCCAAAGATCCTCTTTTCCCTGGTTGGCACCAGAGGTGATTTAAGAGGGGGCAGGGTGAGGGGGACACGCGCCCTGTCACATCCTGCCCGTGGGACACCAGGTGAGACAAGGCCGGCTTATCTTGTCTCCCAACTGGGGAACCGCCGCTGCTGCGTGAGAAAAAGAAGTCTGGGGAGAGGACCGGGCTGAGGAGGGAGGAGGCGGGCCGTGGGGATGGAGTTAGGGGTCTTCATGTCTGTGCCGGTCGAGCTGCCAGTCCTGCCCAGGACGCGCTCAGCTGCTCGGACATCCCCTCCTAGCACTCCCGAAAACCCGCTCTCAGCTGAGGAGCTGAGACGCAACATCTCTTGGGCGCGGAGCCCGGGGTTTAGGGAGCCAAGGTCCCCCGGCCTTCAAGGAGCAGGCCTCGGGAATTCGGGCTTCTCTTTTCATCCCCAACAGGTTCCCCTGTTCTTTCCGAGACTACTCAGAGATCTCTGAAGGCCCGTTCCACTGGGAGCCTGTCCTGGAAATCCAGGGTCTTCTCTCTCGCCTGGGACCATCAGAGAATAATTGGGAGTTCTTTCCGGGGATCATTCCGAAGAGCTTCAGGCTCTTCCTCCCCTCCTCCCCGTGCCCAGCTAAGGGGGAAGCTTAAAGTCTTTTTTCCTAAAGGGGTCTGTCCGGGAAAGCTGGAGTGACTGTCCCGCCGGGGGCCTTGCTGAGAGAAGCGTATATCCTGTCCTTCAGGGATGGGAGCGGGGAAAGCCAGAGTTCACCACCTTGCCTGGGACCCAACTGGGAGAAGCCAGGGTCCCTTTCTCTCCAGAGACGGATCTGTGGAAAGGCGAATCTCTCCTGCTCCGCTGTAGCCGGCTGGTTCCCTCCCAGCCAGGCCGATGTGACGCGTCGCTCCGCTACCGCTCACGCCCCGGAACCGCGCGTCGGAGATGGGGGCTGCCTCGCCTGGCTGCGGCCCCCGCGACGGCCCTGGAACTGGCTCGTGGTTCAAAGGGCTGAGGGTAGCCAGGACAGAGGGACCCTTGAGGGGCTGTGCCGGCACCGACCACCCACGGGCTGTGCGCCCTCCTCCGGCACTACGCGGTCGGCGCCCTACGGGGTCCGCGCCCCATGCCCCGCGCGCTTCGCGGGGCCACTTACCGCGGTAGCTGGTTCCCGGCTTGTAGAAGTCGGGGTCGCCCTCTACGCGGAGGCTGAACTCGGTGTAGCCCTCACGCCGCGTGCCTTGGGCGCGCAGGATGCGGCTGCAGTATCCCTCCGACTTGGACACTTTGTCCAGGGTCTCGTCGGAGAAGGCCAGCGCCACGGCCAGGGGCAGCGCCAGGGCCAGCAGCGCTGGACTCCGGCTCAGCCTCAGGGGCGCCGGGGACAGCCTCATCCTTACGGACCCCCAACTTTGTGCTTCTGCCACCGGCCCTCGCCACGCGACTCCTGCCCGAAGGGGTCCCCGCGGAAGCAAGACCCGGCGCAGCCCCGGCGGCAAGCTGGAGCTCAGAGCCGGCTCTGGCGGCTGAGAGACGATGCTCGCCTGGGCTTGGCGGCTGCCGAGCTGCGCTGCGCTGCGCTGCGCTGAGCTGAGCGAGCCGAGCAGCTCGAGGAAGGGAGGGCGGCGGCGAGGAGGAGGGAGGGCTGATTTTGCCCAGATCCCCGAGCGCAGCGCTGTTTTGTTTCCGAACTGGCTATTAGCGGCGCGGCGGTGTTTATTTTGCGATGCTGGATTCCCAGGGTCTGGCAAGGAAATCATAGAGTAGAAGGACACTGAGGGCTCTGTCCCACCACCAAGGAGGTTGTTGCCCCATCCCCCTGCTACATTCGGGACCGTGTGGAGGAGAGTACTCAAAGGAAAGAACGACTGAGAACGAACTTTTGTTGCACACCTACTCTGCGCCTAGTGGTACGCTGGGCGGTTTACTTCTGGGACCTGCTCACCTCTCCACCCTCACTGCGCACAATAAACATGACATTACGTTCGCTCATTTTACAGATGAGCAAACTGAGGCCACAGCCAAACAGTTAAGGCGGGGTCAGATGCCATGGCTATCTACCTGACTACTGCTTTTCTAATAGTAGTGCTGAAACAGGTCAGACTCCAGGATGAGAAAGGGACAGAAAGACTCATCCATCGGACACAGGAGGCACAGTGCCTATGGCCTGTAATACTTTCGGAGATTCCTGAAAATGTTTTCTTTAAAATCAGAAGAAATAAAACCAATAAAATGTTTTACTATATAATATTAATATATTTGCATTTATATCTACACAGTCATAAAACATAATGTCTGCTATTTTATGATGGAAGGCGTTTACAATGACAAAAGGGCCTAAGGTCCACAAGAATCCTCATATAGCCTTGGAAAGCAATTTTAAAACGGCTCAAAGAAAAGCCTGTGTTTTCTTGGCATAGATTTTAGTTCAGGTTCTCAGGCCCCAGTGACAGATGTTTGGAGCGGAGCTGAGCCTGAGGGCTCACTGGGCAGAGCCTCAGGCATCAACCACAAGGCCAAACAGGAGAAGGCCCAGGTGCAGGAATTTCTCCCAGTGTTCCCCCAGGATAGACCTGAATCAAACCTTACCCACTGTGAGACTTGGGTGAGTGCTTTTACCTCCCTAAGCCTCAGTTTCATGCTCTGGAGGTATCTGTGTGTACCTGTGGGCTAACACACTCTTTCTCTAGGGGGTACTAGAATCAAATTAAATGACTCATATAAAACACTTGGGCTGGTCTCTGGTGTCCCCCGACTCTTCCACTCCCTCAGTGGGTTCGGGCTGGCCCTGGGTACCACAGTAATGAAGACCAAGCCCACACCGGAGATGCCTTAAGGCCTCTGCCTCCCCTCAGTGTGCACATCCCTCCCCAGGTGCTCTCAGAAGCATTCGTTACCCCACTCCACCTTTCCCTGGCGGTCAACACACCATAAGAACCTACATTTTAAAAAGCAATCTCCTTTGCTTTCCGGGTCAGCTTTTTCTCTTTGACGTCTCTAAAAATCAGCCCAGAGGAGCCATCAGAGGTCTCCATTCCTCCTCAGCAGCCCACTTATTCCTCAGTTCTTGTGCTGGAACTCCAGGTGCCACTGTTAACCGGACACCTTTTCTCAGAGGTCACCTGAGAGTGTCCCCTTGCTGAAGCCAATTACTGTATGCTTTTTCCTCAGCCCCCACTCTCCTTGACCCGCAACGGCACCTGATCCAGCTGACCAGCCCTCCTTATAAAAGTGACACTCAGGTTCACATCTGTGTCCTGAGTAAATTATCTCCAGTATTAACGTACTGTCTTGGAGCTCATGTTAGCCTCAATGGGGGCACAATCCCAGTCATCCAATCCCACTGAGTGTAGACTTGGGGACAAGTCTGGGCTGAGCAGTGGATACCAGAGAAAACAAAAATTTATTTATGTCAAAGGCCCTCCATGCGCTCAGCTCTGAGACACAAGACAGACATATAGCTTGCCTTTGTGGATCTTACAATCTTGTGGGAAAGACAAATATTAAATAGAGTTATAGGAATCTTTTCAAATTATAATTGTGATAGATGCTACAAACTAAGTGGTTCATGAGTGTGTACCTGATTTTATCTCAGAGTACAGGAAACCACAGAAATACATAAAACATGGCTCCTGTCCTCACAAAGCTTAGTGTATGTCCAATAGCCCAAACGTGTGCTCTCGAATATCTTTTCATTGAATCAGCATGTTAAAATCTAACGTGGAGGTAGGTGGGCATGGAACTGGCAGGGATGTAATAGTTAATGTTTATGGAACATTGAAAGGAAAACCATGTCAGCTATGAGGACCACTTTCTCTCCCCTCTCCCATTTTCCAGATTAGGAACCTATAAAATTACCTGTCTAGGTGCCATAACTAGTAAGGGCAAAAGAACCAGCATTCAAGACAGGCCTCACGAACAACAAAATGGGGTTCTTCTCACTACACTGGGGTGATCCCATCATCTGGGCAATGACGGCAGGCTTGAAGCAGCCCATCAACCTTCAATCCCACTGCGCAACCTAGATTGCCCCAACCCAGCTCTGCTGTCACGTCAGACCTCTGCTCTCTCTTCACAAACCTAATCCATCACCAAGTCATTAGTTTCACCTTCCGAATCCCTCTTGACTCTGTCCACTTCTCTCCATCTTCTCTGCCTCCACACCAGTGTGACTTGTAATCATCTTTCAGCCTCCTAATTGGACTGCCCGTCTCTACTCTTGCTCCCTTCCAATCTGTCTTCTTCACTGAAGCCGAATAATCCTTCTTAAAATGCAGATTTGAATGTCAATCCCAAGGTTAAAATCCCTTTTCAGTGGATTTTCAGGGCTCTCAGAACAAAGATGGAATTTTTAACGTAGCCCCCAAGGTCCCGCCTGACTGCCTCTCAGGCCATGCACCTCTTCCCTCATGGACTTTAACTACCACAGCTTTTCTGTTTTGTGAACTTTTGCCTGTGTGATTCTCTTTGCCTGGAATCCAACATTCTTTAGTCCCTCCCACCCCCCGCCCTCTCCCAGCCAACTCCTATGCATCCTTCAGACCTCAGTGCAAAACTGCTTCCTCAGAGAAGCCCTTTCTGATTTCTTAGGACAGATCCTGCCCCTCTTTATATGGTCTCCTGGAATCTGATACCTTTTCTCTTAATATTCTCAGGATTTATAATTACCTAGTCATTTATATGGTTGATTTTTTTATTTCATATTTGTTTGGTATCTGTCTCTGTCACTAGATTCCACGCTCCATAAGGGCAGGGATCTTCTCTAGGGCTCTCCACTGTATCCCTCCACACACGTGACAGTGCCTGGCTCCACAAGCATTTGTTCTATGAATAAAAAGTGTTTTAACAGTGCCCTTTTATTTCTGCCCAAGTTCTTCGAGCGACCTCTAAAACCCTTCATGAACTGGTAGTAGAGTCCAGACAGAGCTCTCGGCACCATCCAGCTGGGTTCCCTTGTCCCCCACTTTCAGACTTGACTCAGTATCTTTGCTTATAGCCTTCCCTTCACCTAGAATGCTCTTTCTTCTCCTGCCCGTTTAAATTCTCTTCTCCTCCATGGAATGAGTTCCCTCATTTTCTCTCCTCTGGACTTCGGTAGAACCTATAAAGAAAAAGTTTCTTATTTGGGCCATTGTGTTCTGATGGATCGCCATGAACTGTTTAGTGTGTCTGCGTCTCATCTCCTAACAAAAAATCCAGTTTACTTTCTGTTTAATTTCCTGTTCAGATGTTTTGTTCTGTTGTAAAATATATCGGACTTCAAGAAATCTCTTTCCAGTTTTGTAGCCTAAGGCAGAGCTGATGTTAGTTGCTAAGGTGTTGCTAGGGAAAGTCATTTAGCCGGGGCAGATAATTAACTTTATCAGTACGTGTGGGTAAGTCATTGAAGAAAAGAGCTGGGGCTCCACTTCTCCAAGGGGGGGGGGGGATCCTTTGATTGGTAAAAGGTGAGATCAGCCTCATTCCCTGCCTCTTCTCTCCTAAAGAGAAGGTGGCGGGAGTTTCTAGATGAGTGTTTTTGAGTATGTCGGTCATTCACTGAAACACACTCATAAGATGTTAGCTTCAAATGCAGATTCCAAAACCCCATCACAGACCAAACAAATTTGCACTTTGAACAAATTCCAACTGAAGTTTAGGAAACCACTGTCCCAGAGCTTATAATTCAGACTTCAGATGCAACCATCCCTCAAATTTCCTCTTCTCCAATGAGCTTGGTTGGCTGCCTCTGTACCAGCTGCCTTCCCCCGTGGAAATATCCTCAGCTTGGGAAATCTGGATTCCCAGCAGTCCTCTCCCATTCCGCTTTCAGCTCTCTCATTTCCTCACCCCCTTGCATTGACTCCTCTATGTCACCGAGACCTACAATTGCTTAATCACCTACAGTTACTTCTGATTTTCCCACCGACCTCGTCAGTTCCTTGTTCACCCAGTCTGGACACCATGCTTAACCATTTTAACCACCTCCTCACCAATACTCTTCATTAGGTCACTTTTATTTCTCTACCTCCTCTCTAACTAACCCCCGTCCCTAGATCATCTCAGCAGAACAATGAAACTATCCCAGACTTCTGAGTTCTGCTGCATAAAATCTGACAATCCTACCAATAGCTCCACTAAAAACTCATGAATTTAACTCTTAACCATAGTTCTTAAGTTTATTCTTAATCAGTTTCCTTTCCCATTCTTCATAGTATCTTCTCTCTTCCATTCTTCATACCATTCTTCATAGTATCTTCTTTTCAAGGCTGCTATATCACTCCTGTAATCCTTACTCTTTGGTGGGGTAACTTGGTCTCTTATTCCATCTCCTAAGTAGAGAACATTAGGAATAAGCTTCCTCAAATCTCTGTGTCCTCTGTCCTCATACCAAATTCTAGCAAAACCCCAAATTCACTTTTTTTGCCTCAAAGCAAGAGTTTTGACTCTTCAATTATTCCAAAGCTAATCCCGTCCTTGTGATCTTGTCCTCATCCCCTCTTGCCTTCTGCCGAACACTGATCCGGCTATGATTCCCTCTCTCTCTTGTATTTCTGTTTCCCTTGTATTTCTGTTCATGTCCCTTGTATTTCTGTCCATTTCCCTTGTATTTCTCTTGTATTTCTGGCCATGTCCTCAGCCTACGGACACAGGTAAGTCTCCCCCGTCCTTGGAGGGCAGTAGCAGTGGGGTAGGGGTGGGGGGAGGTGGCACTAGGCATGACACTGGACCTTTCACTAATTTTCTCTCCCTCTCCAACTCTCCTCTTACGTATTTCAGAGTCAAACTTGCTGAAAGAGTTGCCCTCCCTTGCTATCTCTGCTCCCTTCGTTTCCATTCATTTTTCCATGCAGTGCATGAGTTTGGGATCAGCTCATATCTCTTTATTGAAACTGCTCCACCAGAGGTCACCTAAGACCTCCTAATTGCCATAGTTATTGTCTGAACTAAAATAGACAAAAGCTGTCAGTAAGGGCCCTGTCATTGCACAGCCGAATGGAAGGTCACTGCTGGAAGAAGTTAAAGGGAAGTGCACATCAGGGATTCCTCTAAGGTGTAGACCTCATCCCATCCCGGAGACCTCTCAGTCTAGTCTCCCTGCTTTGGGTTTATGGATTTAAGAGGGCATCGTGTCTGAATGCGATAGAGCATGGCAAGTGCAGCCGTGGGCAGCTCCCAAGGGCAAGCCCTTGCAAGTTCAGCCATATACAAAACCCGGTGACAACTCACTTCCCCCTGTGGTTCTCTTGCTATTAATCTAGCTACCCCGGCCACCTTTTGAAGTTCTGGAACTTCACAGCTTGGACCACATGACTGTGGCACACTGCTGCCACCTGGTGACAGAAAACTGAACATGCAGCAGTATTAAGGGATTCTCAAGGTTCTCCTAAGGTCGCTTCCTTCAGTCTAGTTTAGACAAGACTATTTGCTCTTTGAGTATAGGATTATTGAGTTTTACACTGTGTTTAGAATTTTGTGTCTGCAGGAACTAGGTATTCGATGAATTTTTGTGAAATTTAAGACTTTTATTCAACAAACATTTATTCATTAACCGAAAAAAGGGTGATACAGAGACAAGACATAATTCCCGCCTTCAAGAAGTTAAAGGGACAGATTAAACAGGTATTTGTAAAATCGACACTCAAATATACTAAGTATTAATGAAAGAACAGACCATGGAATGGCTAATTCTGCCCGGGGTGAGGGCCCAGGAAAAAAGTTAACATTTGAAAAGGCGCACTGCACCTTCTTGCAAGATAAGTAAGAACTTGCCAATTAGAGAATTGAATAAGTATTCTAGGCAGAGGGACTAGCTAGGGCAAAGGCAGAGAGGTGTGAGAAGTCAAGATGTGTCCTTGGGATGACAGAATGACTTTTTCCGTGGCACCGTATAAAGATGTATCATCAGTGAGAGTCCAGGGCAGGGACATATGTAAAAGGCTTTAACAGCAGCCCAGGAGAGGATCATGGGCTAAGGCTAGACGGAAAGGGATATAGAGGTTTTTTTAGGAAGTGGGGTGAAGAAGATGCAGGGTATGATGATGTGTAGGAGGGGAGAAGGAAGTCAGGGATGACTCCGAGTCTTCTCACATGAGCCACGGGGCATATTCAATTGTGGATATGTCTCATTTAAGGGGACGGACTGTCAAAGCCAATAGGTCTCCAGCTCAGAAGGTAGGTGGGAACTGGGGACAGAGACCTGTGAATTGGTAAGGTATTGTGCCCCAGCATCCCCTTTAAGACACTATCAACGTCATATGTTGCTTCCTCTCAGTTTTATGCTCTGATTTCCAAACCAACAGACCAATTTGATAAACATATTCATGCTTGCATGCTAATGGAAAAAAGAATAATCTTCTGTGTTCCCTACCTTGCTCACCTGACGACATGTGGCTGTTTACAGTGGTGCCCTAGGGTGAGCCAAAGAGATGAGATGCTAGACTCTGTAACCTACCAGGTTCCTGTGGTCTTGGGCAGCTTCCAGAGTTTGCTGGCCGACAGCTCCTCTGCTTATACATAAGACTAGAACTGAAAGGAGGCACTTCGAAATAGAGAAGAAAATGAACTCATGTCCTTTCAGCCTGATGCCTCGAGGAAGAAACAGAAGGGAGGGAAGAAGATGAGGGAAGAAGACAGAAATAGCCAGAAAGGGGATTTAGTACACAGAGGAATGCCAAGGAGTAAAAAAGAAAGCACAGAGGAAAGATGCTCCCCATCTCCTACTACCATGACTAAGTGTCCATGTGCTAAAATATAAAAAATAATTTTAAAAGGGGGGGGCTTTCTTTGCCTTCGGTTAAGTGTGGCTCAAGTTTTGCACCTCTTCCAATCTGGAAAATATAATTGCTGAAATGTCAGGTTTACAAATTGGGTTGTGTCTTTAAATAAGCTGCAACCGACTGTTACTTCAAATACATAGCCCTAAGAGCTAGGACCTGAAAAGAAAAAAATCCCCAGAACACAATTCAGCATCAGACCATTTTTTCTTAGAAAATTGGAACCAAGTCTGTTGGTCTGAACATTAAGAGGGAGTAAGAATAAAACACATTTATTCATTCTTTAGATCACAGTTATACTGACAATGCTGAGCTCTTTATTGAGTCATTGAAGGATTGGAGAGCATGTCTCCTGTCCACATAGGGCTTGTAGCAATCACAGGTGACAATCGTACCACGCCTACCATGAGCGAGGCAGTAGTGGTCTAAATGCTTCACATGTATGAACTCATCTAATCCTCACAAAAACCTGAGTACTTTTATTACCCACTCCCCCACTTTGCAGATGAGTAAAATGAAGCATAGAGAGCTTAGGCGACTTGTTTGCCCAAGGTCATAATTTATTTGAGAACCTCCAGGCAGATCTACAAGAGACTTTTCAGTGCCAATGAAAGACCAAGACAAATGGTCTCAGTGTTCCTGGAAGAGTCCCCAAAGGAAGAAATCCCCACAGGCTGGAGCCATCCAAAGGCATCAGGGAAGCAGTGGGATCAGAGAGGGGTGGACTTTGGAGAGATGAGAGGGAAAGGCATCCTGAGTACCATTGACTATAGGAGCATGAAACAGAGGTGGAGCAGTGAGGGGGCCACCCAGTCTGGATCAAAAGGTTTGTGGCAGGGAATCATGGGGCAAGCTGTTGTGACAGGAGCAAAGTTATGATGAGCCTGTGGTTTTGAAGTTTTCCTTGAGAAGTTTTAAATGTGAAATGAGCTTTAGTTCTCGGCCCAGTGCATCTTAATGTAGGTGCAGGAGCCAGTATTCTGAGTGTATTCATTCATCAGGCTCCATTAACTCATTAAACTTACATTTCACTTTTGTCTCTGTTCCTTCTCCTTAGCAAGTCTTAGCATCTCAGATGCTGACCTTTTAAAAAGATTCTTGTGTTGATCGTCAGTCCCTTTCCTTATCCTTGAAGACACAGCTCTAACGGCACCTCCATGAAGCCTTCACTAATGCCCCTAGGCAGGCATGTCACTCCTGTGTGCATCAGGCTCCTTGTGCATAACTCCTGTGGCACTTATCAAACGTATGTATCATCATCTATGTACACATTTCGTTATCTTTCACAAGACCTCAGGGTCTTTAAATACTTTGCATTCCTAATACTTTGCACAGTGCCTGGCACATGGTAGACACTAGTGTCTGCTGAATGAATGAAAGAATGAATAGATGAAGGAATGAATGAGTGACCATTATTATTTTGGAAGGAACCTAAAGGATTATCTGCTTCAAATCTTTATTTCTTTTATGAACTCTCTCTATAAACCCAAAGTAGCTCCTTAGCCCTTAGTTGTTATTACTATAGTTTATTTGTCTTCACAACATTCATCACAACCTGTAAGTATTTGATGTACCTGTTTACTTCCTTAGGAGAGTAAATTCAGTGAGCACAGGTGTCACATCCATCTTGCTCACTGTTGCATCTACAGCTCCTTGCATAGCGCATGGCTCACAGTAAATGCTCTGCAGACATCTGTCAAATAAAAAAAATGAATATCACATTTCCAGATAACTGATCAATAGATTTTTTTTTGATCTCTCAAGTGAAGGGAAACTCCTTCCCTTTCTTTTAGATGACTCTAATTATTAGGAAAATTTCCTTTCTATTGAAATAAAAACTACTTCCCTAAGATCCCTACAGAACAAGACTAACTCTCTTCCAAGAAGCAGACTGTAGTGATTTTTAAATATATCTACAAATTCTTTGAGACTCTTCCCTTCAAGAGGTAGAGCTTAATTTAATACCCCTTCCCTTTGAGAGTGGGCTGGACTCAGTAGCTAGCTTCTAATGACTAGAATAATGCATAAGTTATGGTGTATGGCTTTAGAGACAAAGTCATAAAAGGCACTGTGACTTCTTCCTTGCTCTCTTAGATAGTTCACCCTGGGAGATGTTACCTGCCACTTTGTGAGGACACACAATCATATGGAGAGAACTTCGTAACAGGACAGTAGCCCCTACTGACATTCTGCCTCCAACCTCATGAGAGACCAATCCCAAGACAGAGCCACCCAGATAAGCCACTTCTGAATTTCTGACCTACAGAAACTGTATATAAGATAATAAATGATGTTTTAAGCCAGTAAGTTTGGGGTTCATTTGTTATACAGCAAAATAGATAACTAATATATAGCTCTTTTAAGTATTTGCTGAGAATTACCATGCTGCTCTATTTTCTTTTCTAAGTTAGACATGGTTTCTGGATCCCTCATCTTCCCATTCTCCCTCCCAAGGGCTATTTAGAGGACAAGAGATTATCCATGAAAAGTATTTAACATACTACCTGGATGTAGTAGATGTTCAATAAATGAGAGCTAATATTAGTCCACCATTCCTGCCCATCCGAATAATTTTAGATTCCAGATTTACATCATCTTCGAGTCTGTACGGTCTGCTAGATCCTTATCCCAGAAATTGAAGTAGAGCATGACTGGGACAAAAATTGAACTTCCTGTCAGTTATAAATATTGCTATTGCCCATAAATCTGAGATTAATTAAAATAATACAATGTGATACTAATAGCTTTTGCTTAAAGAGTTGACGTTAACTATTCATTAGCAGTCTTTTGAGTCTTTTAACCGATTATAAATAATCCTTATTCTACTGTCATATCGTCCATATTTCTTCATCTTATCTATAAGGACATTGCAAGTGGCTTTGTTAAATGTCTTGTTGATGATAAATGCATTTACTACATCTCCAATAGTTTCTTTCTCTGCCAGCCTAGTAACATTTTCATTAAAGAAAAGTAGATTAATCTGCTTGGCAGTTTCTTTGCAAACTCATGGCGATTCCTAGTGGTCAACTTTTTTTTTTTTTAACATGCTTATAACCTGTTTTTTGAAAAATCTGTTGTTGGAGAAACTGCTAGGTGTATAACCAGTACCCATTCTCTCCTTCTTTATTAACAAACCGCTGGTCTTATTGGGGGAAGGGAGCAATATGCCCAGCTGAAAAACTATATTCCCCATTTGTTTCAGATACTAGTGGACTATCTGACACATTCTGACCAGTGAGATATAGGAAGAAATTGCTGGGTAGAGCTTTGGGGCAAAGCTCCTTAAAGGGAGGGCTGGGGAGGAAAGTGCAGAGTCAATTTGCTCTTGTCCTTCACCTTCTTTCTGCCTGGTACACAGAAACATATGCTGGCAATGGAGGAGCCATTTTAAGATTATAAGGTGACCATGAGAGAAAGGCCAGGAAAATCTCAGAGAACTCAGCCCTGACATCCTTGAGCAGCTAGACCCATGTCTGCCTTAGGACTACTCAGAGGAAAATAAGTCTCTAAATTGGTGAAGCTACTCTTTTGGGGTTTCAATTACTAACAGATAGATGCGATTCCTAAGTGATACATCTGCACTAGAATTCTAACCAAGATCAATACTGCTGCTCTGTAGTTTGAAGACTTGATTTTCCATGGCATAAAATCAAGATGCTATCTGACTGTTTTCTGATTTCCAGTACCACTGAATTCCCCACAACTCCAATGTCTACATGCCAGTGATCTTGTTGGCAATATAACTTCATGCCTAGGTAAGTAATTTGTTTAGTCCAAGAAAGTTGGTATCATTTGGAGCAGTTCGGTTTTCCAATAATTTTTTGTGAACTTCAAGTCTCTCCTGACAATATAAGTTTCACTCTCTCCGGTCCATTGAGCATCCTCATTGACAAAAACGGAAGCTAAGTAGAGGAGCAGCTCTGTTTTCTCTCTGTCATCCACCACACTTACACCCCTCTCCACAAAGCCACAAACACTGGACCCTGCACTTACTATCCTTCCAAACAAAAGAAAAAAGTCTGTTTTGTTGATCTTGACATTTCTTGCACGTCTCTGCTCAGTTCAGTCTCTGACCTTCCTTCCACAATTTCCAATATATGTCTGCAGATTGCATAAATGTATCTAAGATATGAACAAATTAATGAATTCAATCAACCATGGAAATACAACAGGGAATGCTCAGGTGCTCAGAATGCAGACATGGCTTGGTGTTTTGTTTCTGCTGTTTGTAGGCCAACTCCATTTCTTGACTATATTTGTGTGGCGACATTCACTATTCAAAGCCACTGGGGAGCCTTAGCAGATCTTACTTAGAAAACAATTGACAAAAGAAGTTAGTACCTGAATTTTTGATTTCTTGGGCCAGTCAACTTTCTTCCAGGATAAATCCAAGTTCCTTCTCTGCTTTTGCCTTCTATGTTTCCAGGATCAGAAGGTGAGTCCATCAAACCCAATCAGAAATAGAGTAAATGATCTATTTTAAAGGTCCTGATAATCACTAATTTCAGAAAATACTTGTATTAGGCAGGTCCCTTGTTGTTGCGTGAAACAGCGAAGATATCAGCAAACTTTTTTAGATAACAAATATTTTAGGTTTTACAGATCATGCGGTCTTTGAGGCAACTGTTCAACTCTACCATTGCTACATGAACGCAGCCATAGATGATACATAAGCAAATGAGTGTGGCTGTGTTCCAATAAAACTTTATTGATGTGTGCTGCAATTTGAAATTTATCTAATTTTTGTGGTTCATGAAATCTTCTTTTTTCAACTGTTTATTGATACAAATCAATTCTTAGCTTCTGAAGCAGAAGGTTATGTTTGACCCACAAGTCATAGTTTGCCATCCCTGAAATGGAGATACACTTAGGGGTGGTTAAAGAAAAGAGGTCCTTTCTGTAAAGCTATGGCAAGAACTTGTGGGAACTGAAAAGGAAAATAAAAAGCTGTCAGGACCTCAGTCTACTCTATACAAGATATGGTCTCCTTCACGGCTTCTCTGCATTATTCAGCACTTCGACTCCTTCCCTAGGTCCAGCCAGCTACCCCTCTGCACTCAGAGCCTCCACAGATAAATCAATAGACAATCCAATATGATGGGATGATTGCAATGAAATTGATATGCACAAGGTGTTATTGAGGACAACAAGAAGTCTGTAGTTCAAGAGTAAGAGCCAAGTTGGAGATGGCTGGTGGTCAGAGGTTTGAAGGAAGTGTAAAAGGATTTGGAATGGTCTCTGTAGAGAATGAGATAGAAATCAGGCAGAAGAAACAAAAAACCTCCTAGGTCTCAATGAAGGCCCCAGTGATGCTGAGCAACAAGTAATAGAAAAATCTTCTCAAGTGGTTTAAGTACTAAGTTCACTGAATGCAAGTGTCATAATTGGAGGAAATCTGGCCATTTTGATCACCAATCTAGCCCTAGTTTTTAGGTCAGTAGCTGGTGCATAGTAGGAATCCAATAAAAATGTCTGCATGAACAAATGCATGATCTCTCACAGCAGTAAGTCAGCTCCAGGTTTGGTTAACTCAGCAGTTCATTGGCATCCTCAAGGATTCATGATGAGCCTATCTTCTGGTGAGTTGACTTTGTCTTCAGACCAGTTTTCCCTGGTTGCAAGATTGCTGCTACTGTTCTGGTCCTTATAATTGGACCCCAAAATGTCCAGCAGGAGGAAAGGGAGCTATCTAATCTTTGAGTCTCTTTTTAAGAATAAGGAAACCTTTTTCAGATGCCTCGGAAAACTTCCCCTTAGCTCTATTGGCCAGAAATGCATCACATTCCAATGTGCAAATTAATCACTGGCAGGGGTAATGGGACCACTATGATTGGCTTAGACTTTTCAGTTCCCCACAGGGGATGATTTTGTCCCCTCCCACCAGGGGACATTGGCAATATCTTGAGACATATTTGATTGTCATGACTGGAGAGAGGGATGCTAATGGCATCTAGCAGGTAGAGGCCAGCGATGCTGCTAAACCATCTTACAATACATAGGACAGCCTCTACTCTGATTCAAAACATCAATAGCTCTGAGGTTGAAAAACCCTCACTTAGACCAATCAGAATCTCCCCCTGGCATGTAGGAGAGGGGTGTGGGTGACTTTCCTTGAAGCACATGGCCAGGGAGGAGCATGAATATCTGTATGAAATAGCAGTTCTATAAAGCAGGAGGAAATAAAAAGGAGGTAGGAATGGAAAAGAAAGGATGTTGGGTAGTCAGTCAACTGAGTCCACTCCAAAGGGGTTGATTGGATTTTCCAATTTAGCACAGGAGCCTTAGGAAAGATTTTTTGTGTGAAAATTCAGAGCAAGGAGTTCCTGCCTCTGTAAACAAAATAAAGAGTTCCTGCCTTTTTGGACAAAATTAAAATTGTAACCTGTTGGCCATTCACCACGTCAATAAATACACGTGGAAAGATTAGGAAGAACTGTTGCTCACTTACCTATTGTGAGTGCCAGTGCCAGGAGCATGTAAGACATACAGAAGCCATATCAGGCACTTAAATATATCATTCCACGTCATCCTCACAACTACACAGCAAGGCATGCAATATTATCCGTGTTTTACAGAAGAGGGAGCTCAGGCCCATTGGGATCCCCCTGTGACTCAGAGAGCTAGGACCCTCCATTGCATTCTGTACACGAAACCCCTTCTCTGAGTTTAGAATAGGGCAGGAGATCCAGCATTTCTAGAAAGAGTATAGCTACAAAGGATATCACATACTGACTAACTCATGGTCTCTCGATGCTTTAGATGCTAGAGCATCTTCTAAAGACAAACAGGCTGGGTGAGAACTACTCTAGAGAAATGGTCTCTTGACAGAGACCTGCCTTTTTTGTGGTTTACAAGGCCCAAGAGAATCTTCCAATCTAAAACTCTTGTGAATTAAATGATTTCTTTTAATGATTTCCATTAAAGACTTTTCCTCCCCCTCCTCCTCAGCGCATAATTCAGCTTTTTATATCACTCACTCTGCTTTCTGAATATGATGGGGAAAAAAATCACGAGTGATAGAAAATAGAGCCAAAAATTTTCTGAAGTATTCCTGGAAGACAGTATTGGGTCATTAGTGAATGTTCATCTATTTGCTGTTGAAAATTTTCCCTGAGAAGCCCCCTCTTACAGCCTGGAATTAGGATTCAGCCTGGGTCTCCTGGAGTGCATGCTGGGGAGAGCAGGGGGCCAGTCTCAGCTGTCCAAACAGAGGGAAATTGAATTGCTTTGTCGCCTATGAGACCACTGAGCTCCATGGTGATTTTCAACTCTCACCCAGGGGTGTTACAAAGGCTCCCCTCCCTCTTTCTTCCTTCTAACTCTTCTGTTTGTTTTGGGAGAAAAGGGGGCCTGTGGCAGATAGGCTGCAGGTTCGGAACTGGGTCTAAGGGAAAAGGGACTTAATTATTACGCTTGCTGGGCTCCACCCTAATAGTAAGTGCTGCAGTGTGCTATAAGAGTTAGAACGCATTACTAAAACACAAATTGGACTCAGTGGAAAACCAGGAGCTTTAACACAATCTTTCGGCCTGAGCTATCTCACTTCAGAGGGTTAATGTGGGAAAACAAATGAAATACAAGTTCCTGGTTCAAAATGCAGTTATGCGGGGTCATTGGCTAATTCATTTGTATTGAGCTCTCTTGACT
>NW_011889021.1:1543083-1543896 GCF_000151845.1 Pteropus vampyrus | reverse complement strand
TGGGGACCATCCCAAGAATTCTGCCTACTAGACTCTATGCATACTTGTTCTAGGCCAGCCACTATGCTAAGTATTTTTATAAACATTGTTGTGAAGATGAACAACTAAATTATACCACTTATCTGAGGCTATGGTTACTAATGGCTGTCAGCCTCATGATTTAATTGCTATGGTGTTCTGCCTTACACTCAGGTCCAAGAATGTTTCCTATATCAGGAAGACATCAAGTCCTAGAACAGACCTATAAGCCCCTGTTTAAACATAAAAGGCCACGCAGAAAACTGGATTAAGGGCTCTAGCCAATGACTGAAGAAGAGACAAAGGGAGCATTATTGTACACATATATGCAAGACATGAGACTACATTCTCTTATAGGATTCAACTTTATATTTACAATAGCACTGCAAATAGATATTAGTATCCCCATTTCGAAGGACCAATAAAATGAGGCTCAGAAAGCTAATGTACCTTGCCTAAAGCTATAGAGCCAGTATGTGGCAGACATGCATCTCAATTGGAGCAAACAAAACACCCTTACAATATCCTGCAACTGGTGCAGGTGGACAACAGTGTTTTTCATGATGTACAGATTCTATAAGTTATATATATATCTCCAGTTCTCTGAACTTTCTCTCTTCTGGATTGAGGATGCAAGTAAATTGATGTTCTGAGACTCAATTTTTAACACGGTGGTATGGGTGGAGGGGAGGCGCTTTCCTCCACACCAACAAACAGCCTGCTGGTGTACAAGAATTCAACTCAATTCTGATGCTATTTACCCAGAGATAGTATCAGATTCCCCTGCAGACACCA
>NW_011889021.1:1542719-1543033 GCF_000151845.1 Pteropus vampyrus | reverse complement strand
TGAGCTATCTCACTTCAGAGGGTTAATGTGGGAAAACAAATGAAATACAAGTTCCTGGTTCAAAATGCAGTTATGCGGGGTCATTGGCTAATTCACTTGTATTGAGCTCTCTTGACTGGAGCTCAGTTTCAAATATCCTAGAGGTATTTTCCCTGTATGCCCCTATGCTGATGATCTTTTGCTGTAACAAACCACTGCATAATATGGCAGTCTACAACAACAATCATTTTAATAACTCATGTTTCTATGAGTCAGCAAGTTAGTAACAATGACTTGTATAGCTAATGTCATTTGGTTGCAGTATTCTGTGACTG
>NW_011889021.1:1536694-1541825 GCF_000151845.1 Pteropus vampyrus | reverse complement strand
GAATTACATTGATCTGTGAGACTCCCTGCCATGTGAGTGTTCAGCCTCACCTTGGGAAACTAAAGCAGCACTGCATCCCCAGTATGAGCTGTGCTTCTTACTGGAGGAAAGAATTAGCCTACAGTGCTCTTCTCACCTCTAGGAACATCAGCAGCCACACCCTTGGTGGTGTGGCTCTCTCTCCAAACCCATATTCCACTCAGAGTCCAGAGCAATGCCAGAAGCTCCCACAGAGCCACCTCGTCCCTCTTTGTTTAAGAGATACTAATATTTCCGCTCCGCACATCTTTCTTTTAGAAAATGTCCTGATAGCTTTGCTGCTTTGGCTTCTTTGCGGGGCAGAAGAGCGAGGGTGGGAGAAAATCAATAGTAAGCCATGGAGGGCGCAGGAGAATGCTTCCTGTGTGTTCCCTGACCCCCTTCAGGTGCCCTGCCTCGGCCCCAGTTAGAGCGAACAGTCCTCAGATTTCGAAGTGCGCTGCCCAAGACCTGGAGGGTATCAAGAGTGGAGAGACCAGACCCAGCGAGGCTAGCGGGAAAGGTCATGACCACAGATTCATTTCCTGAGGACCTCTGGGCTCCTGGGAAGAGGGTGGGAACCAGGCTGGGGTAATGAAGTCTTTGGAATTAAATGGTTGGCAGAGTGCTGTGCCCCTCCCTGCAGAACTGACACTCAGAATAGAGTAGGATGGTAAGGAGAAATGAATGGACCCAAGGCAGGAGCAATGGGGCAGCAGATCAGCAAGAGGGCATGAGGGGACATGAATCGTTTTGATGAAGTGAGGCTGTTCAACCTCGGAGAGCTAGGAGATCTGTTAATAAGGAAACCAGTGGTAATCACTTTGCAATACATAAGTATGTCAAATCAACACGTTGTACACCTTAAATTTAAACAATGTTATACATCAAATATATCTCAGTAAAGTTGAAAAATAATAATTTTAAAAATTACAGCTCAGTTAAAAAAAACGAGGAAGCTGGAGTTTTCATATGCTGTCTGCCCGCATCAGAAAGGGACTACTTTTCACCTAAGTAACATCCTTGGTGGGCAAATGGTTCCACCTGGGTCCCCTCTGTAGACACCCCCCGGGGGCTGGGGTAATGCATGCAAGCCAGAAGCAGAGTTGGCCTCTCCCAGCTAGCCTTGGGGAAGAGATATTGAACTGACAGCAGGTTAGGGGAAGAATAAATAAATAGCAATATGCAACCCCTTCTTAAGTGAAATTCCCATGAGAAGAAAGTAATTTCCACCTTGGCCTTATGATAAATTTCCAAGCCACTCTATCGCTGTGTGTTAAATGAGTAAATGACTATTAATGGAATTGCCCTTTGGGGCTATTACTACCTAGTGCAAATTCCTGCCAAAAAAGCGGTGCCAACTGACATTGTCACTGGAAAAGGGACCTGCTTCCCTGGGACTTGGGTTTTCTCATTTAAGAATTTTTGTGTAAGTTAATGTTATTTTCATTTTAATTTGCATTTCTTTGCTTATTAGTGAGGTTAAATGCTATTTTTCCAAATTTGTGCTCCCTGTTGGGTGATTCTATAACCTGATTATAAAAACAGAGAAGTGCCCTTGAAAATCAATGAGAAGAAAGAAGAAAAAGAACGGTGGGGAAGAGGAAAAAGAAAAAATGAGAGAAAGAGATGGAAAATTTCCTCCACTAATGTTAAGTGAGTTATCATACTACAAAATACACTGAATCTGGAGTCAGGCCTCACCACCTCACCCTTCTCTTCCCAGTTTAAAACACAACTCTACCACTTCATAGGTATATAATCTTGGGCAAGTCACTTAATTTCATCTATAAAATAGAGCTATTAATAGTCCCTGATTCACAGGACTATCATACAGATTAAATAAGCTAATGTATGAAAAGTATCTAGTTTAGTGCCTGACACTTATTATAATAATATTATTATTATAAATACATAATACATAATAAATATAACAATAATTATAAATGTACAATATATTATATAATAGCAATATATTTATAATTGCTCTTATTATAACTAGCTCTGCTATATTAATATTCCGTGAGTGTTACTATGCCAGGCCATGTGCTAAACACTTTGTATATATCCCGTTGTAATCAGTAAAAAATCTTGTGAAGTAGGTGTTATATCCATTTTATAGATGAGGCAGCTAAAGATTAGATTGGACTACATAACTTAATGCTAGGTTATATACCTTGTAAGTGACAGAATTTGAACTCAAAACTCTTCAACTATTGGCACATACTAGTTTTCAGTAAACTTCTTTTTTATCTACCTTTTTATTTATTTTTTAAAATTAATTAATTAATTAAGTTTCAGCTGTACACTTGAACAGTAAGGCATACATGTATTTACACTGTGTCTTCACCTCTCATAGTTAGATTTCTTTCTGTCATCACATATTTGACCCCCTTTATCCCATCTACCTCCCTCCTCCCCCCACTCCCTACCCTCCGGTAACCACTAGTCTATAGTCCATGTCCATGAGTCTCTGTTCATTTGTCCTGTTCATTTGTTCCTTTTAGATTTATATTCCGCATATAAGTGATATGTGATTTTCAATTTTTTCTGTCTGGCTTATTTCGCTTAGCATGATTATCTCGAGGTCTATCCATGTTGTCGAAATGTACTTTTTAAAAAGTCATTGTAATGTTTAATTCCATTTTAATTCTTCACACTTGTCACATAACATGGCTATTGGCTGTGTCTATCTGTCTTATCTAGCCTAAAATCCCGTAGCTTACTCTTATCTCTATTCCCATAGTATTCTCCCATATTCCGCGGGGCCCACCCCCCAAGCACATGGTGCACCTTATTGAATGGACATGACCTTCCCAGCCCACCTCTCCACCTCTGTACCAGTCGTCCTCTGCAAGCTGGGCCCCAGGCTTCCCTCCAGCACTCTCAGCTCCCACCTTGTACCCAGAATCAATCCCATCTGTAGTAGCAATTGTCCCGGCTGCAGCCCCATGTTCTGGGGTTTAGCATCAATCTCCCATTGCTGCTCTTTGGACTCTAAGGTGTCCCCTAGGATCTGCTAACTGTGTCTGTCTCCATCTTTATCTTCTGCTTACTTTGCTACTTTCTCTGCTCCTCCAGCCTCCTAACAGGGCAGAGAGGAAGAGATGGTCTTAATGCTATGATAAATTACTCTTTCACCCCTCTGGCCCTTGGGCACTCCCATCCTGTGCCTGTATCCAGAGCTGCAATGCTAACTCCGAGAATATGCCAGTTAAGATGAGTCTTCCATAGCTTTCATCTCAAGCCCAATGAGGTGAACACCCTGCATCAGCCTGATGCAGAAGTGGGAAGCCAGCTAGGAAGGATGCGCTCATTTTGACTCTAATCTTATTGATTGATACTTGGTATTTCACATTCGAAGGCTACATAGCCGTTATACTTAAAATGGAATTTATCTCAGCAGCATTTCTTGGGTGCTTTGTGTCTGGCCCTTGTAGGGCACTGGGATGACAGCAATTTAAAAGACCCAGTCCTTGTTCTTAGGGAGCTGTAATCCATCTGGTCTATATCCAGATTGGTTCAAGTGCACTGTGGTGCTAATTTTCTCTTATACTAATTATATTTTACCTATTAGTTTTTATTTTTAAAAATCCACTTGAGAGCCGTGCCATCTGTGTGGATTACACTTTACAGCTCTAAGCTCAATGCCATGGGCCTGAAGGCAATTAACGTAAGTTCTTTGATGATATTGAACTTCTCAGAAGCTTCAGGCATTTTCTTTCAGTCATCCTAGTGTCTTAATGTGATAATAGGTTGATTGATTTTATTGTAAGTCTTAATCACCCATCAGATGTTCAACTTGAATTTCAATTCCAGCTCCACCAATTATGTGACCTTGTGCAGGTTGCTTAACCTCTCTGAACCTCAGTTTCCTCATCTGTTAAAATAGCAATAATTAAACCCACCATTAAGGCTTGATGTGATAATTAAATTAAATAGAAATCCAGCCCAAAGGTTTTATTCACTCCTAACATTCAATTCAGTTAGAATTTTTTTCATTTTTTTTTCCAACATGTACCATGGTCCGGATTCTGTGTTATGACACCTTGAGAATACTAAGAGAAAGAATACTACATGGTGCTTGTTACCCCACAAATCTACAAGCTAGTGGGTTGAGACAGATGTAAGCACGTAGTTATGATACATACAGATCTCTAAGGGAATATGGACAGCAGAGAGAGAGGGGATAAAATTAAGCATCAACTATGTGAATTTGAGAGACCCTCAGGAGAGTCACTATGGTGTGTATTTGTGTGTGTCCATAAACTCATACTCATTTCGGAATTTTCCTTCTCCATGCTTGGGTTCCCTGGATGTCTGACTTTCCTATAACAAGTATCAGGAAGTTAATCTTGATTCTTCGCTTCTGAGCAACCTTGTCCCTAAGAACAGCCAGGAATGCTGATGACCACTTAAGACATTTTGAAACCATCGGCCAAATCTGGGCTGGATAAATATGCAAAGAAGTGCTCCCTGTTGATCGCTCCCCTGAATGCTTTCCCAGCCCTGCTGTCTCCGCTGCCCAGTAACCCGTTGCCGTGGGAGACAAGTGTACTTAGTGTGACAAGTCACACTGCACCCTCAGCCTCCCCAATCCCATGTCAGGCTAACCCCCAAGTTATTGAGGACAGAATACATCTATGTTTAAATGCATCACACATTTCTATAAGACCGTCCTTTGCATAATTGTTTTGCCTTTTCCTTTCCCTGCAAGAGCCTGCAGAGAAATGGATCTTGCCCGGCTGACACCTCTGTGGATGCCTGAGTTGAACCTTTTGCTGCTATCCCCATCTCCTGGGTGTTGGTTCTAAAACCATCCCAAAACAATTCTGGATGGGCCCTTTTCTTGATGAGACAAGAGACACTTATGGAATACAAATCACCATCCTGCATTAAGCTCCCCAACAGTGCTGAAGATGGAAGGAGAAGAGATAAGCAGAAGCTAGCTTTTAAGACTTCAGTTGTTAACATCAATGAATAGAATTCGGGTAAGAGGAGAAAAATAGGCTTAGCTTCTTTGCAGTTTACACTGACTTTTTCCCTTTCCAACAGAGACAAATTGTAACTCTTGACAGCCCTTATATATCACATGCCTTTGTAATGTTTTGCT
>NW_011889021.1:1525324-1536644 GCF_000151845.1 Pteropus vampyrus | reverse complement strand
ATGACAGCAATTTAAAAGACCCAGTCCTTGTTCTTAGGGAGCTGTAATCCATCTGGTCTATATCCAGATTGGTTCAAGTGCACTGTGGTGCTAATTTTCTCTTATACTAATTATATTTTACCTATTAGTTTTTATTTTTAAAAATCCACTTGAGAGCCGTGCCATCTGTGTGGATTACACTTTACAGCTCTAAGCTCAATGCCATGGGCCTGAAGGCAATTAATGTAAGTTCTTTGATGATATTGAACTTCTCAGAAGCTTCAGGCATTTTCTTTCAGTCATCCTAGTGTCTTAATGTGATAATAGGTTGATTGATTTTATTGTAAGTCTTAATCACCCATCAGATGTTCAACTTGAATTTCAATTCCAGCTCCACCAATTATGTGACCTTGTGCAGGTTGCTTAACCTCTCTGAACCTCAGTTTCCTCATCTGTTAAAATAGCAATAATTAAACCCACCATTAAGGCTTGATGTGATAATTAAATTAAATAGAAATCCAGCCCAAAGGTTTTATTCACTCCTAACATTCAATTCAGTTAGAATTTTTTTCATTTTTTTTTCCAACATGTACCATGGTCCGGATTCTGTGTTATGACACCTTGAGAATACTAAGAGAAAGAATACTACATGGTGCTTGTTACCCCACAAATCTACAAGCTAGTGGGTTGAGACAGATGTAAGCACGTAGTTATGATACATACAGATCTCTAAGGGAATATGGACAGCAGAGAGAGAGGGGATAAAATTAAGCATCAACTATGTGAATTTGAGAGACCCTCAGGAGAGTCACTATGGTGTGTATTTGTGTGTGTCCATAAACTCATACTCATTTCGGAATTTTCCTTCTCCATGCTTGGGTTCCCTGGATGTCTGACTTTCCTATAACAAGTATCAGGAAGTTAATCTTGATTCTTCGCTTCTGAGCAACCTTGTCCCTAAGAACAGCCAGGAATGCTGATGACCACTTAAGACATTTTGAAACCATCGGCCAAATCTGGGCTGGATAAATATGCAAAGAAGTGCTCCCTGTTGATCGCTCCCCTGAATGCTTTCCCAGCCCTGCTGTCTCCGCTGCCCAGTAACCCGTTGCCGTGGGAGACAAGTGTACTTAGTGTGACAAGTCACACTGCACCCTCAGCCTCCCCAATCCCATGTCAGGCTAACCCCCAAGTTATTGAGGACAGAATACATCTATGTTTAAATGCATCACACATTTCTATAAGACCGTCCTTTGCATAATTGTTTTGCCTTTTCCTTTCCCTGCAAGAGCCTGCAGAGAAATGGATCTTGCCCGGCTGACACCTCTGTGGATGCCTGAGTTGAACCTTTTGCTGCTATCCCCATCTCCTGGGTGTTGGTTCTAAAACCATCCCAAAACAATTCTGGATGGGCCCTTTTCTTGATGAGACAAGAGACACTTATGGAATACAAATCACCATCCTGCATTAAGCTCCCCAACAGTGCTGAAGATGGAAGGAGAAGAGATAAGCAGAAGCTAGCTTTTAAGACTTCAGTTGTTAACATCAATGAATAGAATTCGGGTAAGAGGAGAAAAATAGGCTTAGCTTCTTTGCAGTTTACACTGACTTTTTCCCTTTCCAACAGAGACAAATTGTAACTCTTGACAGCCCTTATATATCACATGCCTTTGTAATGTTTTGCTTGTAGAGACGATGGATAATAACAACAGCTAATATTTATTGAGCACTAACTACACGGCAAGCAACTGATATATGTTTATTTTATTTAATGCTTATAGTAACTCTACGAAGTAGGTACTTGGATTAGACCCCTTTTACATATTAGGCATTGGAGGTTTAGAAAGTGTGATTCTTTTGCTCAAGGTCATGTAGTGAGTGCAAGAGGCAGCATTTAAACCCAGGTTGTCTAACTTTAGATGGCACACTCTTAACTCTTAGGCTATTCTTTTGCTAGAGAAGCAGCCTGGGAGAGTGATATAGTGATAAAGGCCACCCAGCTCTGCCACTTACCAACTCCATAACTTTGGGCTGATTACTTAAGTTCTCTATAAGATGAGGATAATAATAGCACCTACCTCATAGGCTGACAGTAGTAGTAAAAGATTTAGCATTCAAAAAACATTTAGTATCATCTGTGGCACAGAATAAGGATGCAATACATGTTAGTTACTTTTATAAACAGTAAGTCCTAATAAGTTAGGGACTTTGTCTTAGTCCTCTTTGAATCTTTATCCCCAGTACTTAGCACAGTGCAGAATACATAATATTAACTGATTCAACATTACTGAAATAAATTAGGAGATTAAATATTCTAGAAAACAGTTATAGTTAAGCCTTATTTTAATAAGTGCTTTATTATTTACTAAATGCTGTCATTTAGTTTAATTTGATATAAGGTTTGTATTTTTATTTTTGGATTCTGATATATTTATTCATTAAATTTGTTTACAATGCACATTAAGTTTTGCTACAACTGATAAATCTACACCGATAAGGTTTGCATTTGAGTCAAAATATCAAGAAAATTTACCCAGCAATTCAACTAGATTTGTGCCCAAAACAAATGAAAATATATGTACATACAAAAACTTGTACATGATTGTTCATAGCAGTATTATTCATAATAGCCAAAACGTAGAAACAACCCAACTGTCCACCAATGGATGAGTGGATAAATAAAATGTGGTATATCCATACAATGGAATATTATTCAGTCATAAAAAGGAATGAAGTACTGATACATGCTACAACATGGATGAATCCTGAAAACATGCTAAGGAAAGAAGCCAGTTGTAAAGGATCACATATTATATGATCCCATGTATATGAAATGACTAGACTAGGCAAATCTATAGAGAAAGAAAGTGGATTCATTGTTACCTAAGGCTGGAAGGATGAGGGCGTTGGAGTGGTGGTGATAACTAAGGGTATAGGGTTTCTTTTGGGAGAAATAAAAATGTTCTAAAATTGATTATGATGGTGGTTGGACAACTCTGTGAATATACTAAAAACCATTGAATTGTACACTTTAAATACATGAATTGTGTAGTATATGAATTCTATCTCAATAAATAAAGCTATTACCAAGAAAAAAAAAAGTCAATAAATTGATGTCTCGAAATCGGAAAGAAGTTCAACACCAGTGAGTCTGGTGATCTTACCAGATTCCCCACCCTGCCCCTGCATCGATGCAGGCAGCTGTAGCCACCTGCACCACAAACATCCTCACCAGCACTGACCTGGAGGGATGAATAGACCAAGTGCCTGTCAGTGTTCAAGGTGAGGTGAGGAAAAAGTATTAAATGATTACTCTCGTATTCCAGTCAGGCTGCCCCTCAAATGCTTCTTTGTACTACTGCCTCGTGTCTAAGTCTGTTGGGTGAGATGAAAGGCTCGTGTGCTGGTCAATCTAGTGCAGAAATGTGAGGTGGAACAGGAAGCTGCAGAAATAGCCTATTTCTTAAAATTAAATTCAAGTTCCAAAGCTGGAAATCAAAGCTAGAAAAGTTAAATATCAAGTCTATTAATCATTTGCAAGTCACTTCCCTCCTCATGCTCTTGTCTGAGAAACAAATAAAACCCTGATGTTCTGGCAGATTCACTGCATCTTTTGTTTTAATGATGTTTTTCAAAACTTAAAGAAATTGCTGATGGAGAGAAGTCAGGATTCTAATTAAGCTGCCCCAGTTTGAAAAGTTGTAGAAGATGGCCACAAGAATTCTAAAACCGATAGGTATTTAAAAGTGAAAACAGAAGAGAAATGATGCTTGGAATTCCTGAGAGTGGCTCTGAAGGTATGTAATTATGACTGAGACTGAAATGTGATTTTATCACTTGGAAATCGTCGTCGCTCCACTTACACCAACGATGCTATATATAGACACACTCACAAGGGAAATTCCTCAGGCAGAAGGCAAAAAAGAAAAGGTATGCTTTCCCTTTCCTGATAACCATTAGTACAGTTAATTCAAACTCCAATCAATATTTATTTAGGTAGTAATAGTGAGATTTACAGACAATATGTTGGTTTCACTAAATGATGAGTGCTGACCTTTATTGCGTGTTCTCAGCTCCTCACTTGTTTTATCTCATTTAATCCCTGCAGCAACCCTATGAGGTGGGTACTAGTTATCATCATCATCATCATCATCATCATCATCATCATCATTATTTCTATTTGGCAGATGAAGAAAGTAAGGCACAGAGAAGTTAAGTAGCTTGCCTAAGGTCACACACCTAGTATAAATGATAGTGCTGAGATTTAAACCCTGTCTGACCCCAGAGTCATGCTATTAATCATTATCATATTCTGCTTCTCTAACAAATTGACAGCTCTTAATTTTACTCTTGATGCTTCTGCTTTGAAGAGTTGAATATGTTAGGATATCAGAAAGAAATATTATTATACACAAAAAAAATCATTTTATTTATTTAATATATGTAACAGTTCTTTACTTATTACATGTGTTTTGGATATCTTCTGTATGCAAGGTGGTGTCTTTAATCAGCCGTGTGATATGCCTCAGAGACTGCATATGCCATTCCATTCCCCAGCATGCCCTGCCTTCCCCCTCCTCCACATTACCCACCTAACACCTACTCAACCTTCAGATACGAACTTAAAATATCACTTTCCAGACAAGCATTTCTTGACCCCTCCTTAATGCACTTCTCTGTTATGTATTCACTTATCCTCCTACATCTTTTCTTTGTAGCACTTTCCACGATTGTAATCGCCTGTGTAATTAGTTGTTACATGGCTGTCTTTGCTAGAATACAAGTTCCAAGAGGGCAGAGCTGGTGCCTATCTGTTCACTATTGTTTCTCCTGTGCTTAGCAGAGAACCTGCTTTGCTTAATGTTTGAATAGCAAATGAATACATGAACAAATGAGACATCGGTTGTGCCCTAGCGTTGCTTACATTTTAGCAGTGCCATATACAAGCATATATCTACAAGGGGCAAATAGGGTTTTAGTAGGAAAGGGAACTCATCAGAAAAGGGGCTTATCAAGGCCATAACATTTGAGCTGGCCCTTCGAGGATGAGCAAACATTTCAGATGGAGAAAAGCCAAGAGCAAAACACAGCCAGGCAAGCACAGCCAACTGAGTAAATTGTTGTGGCGTGTTATATTTATTTAGAAAATAAAGTAAGGAAAGAGTAAAACAGCAAATGTTTTCCTTTCATCTGAAAGCATTTCGATACAGACTGTATTTTGGGGCCAAAAGACAAATGGAATTGCTTAGCTTCAAGATAGCTGTCTTCACATATTGATGTAAATTATAAGAGCCGAGATATAAAATATAACTTGTACTTTTGATCCATATACCATCCCTCACTGAGAAGGAAAGGAAAATAGCCATGAATTTCTGAGAACAGATGGGTAAGAAATCTCCTTTCTTCCTCTGCCTTACTCTATTTTCCTACTCCCAGTGAGGAGGATGAGGTTGCAGAATTTCTCAGCCAAGTCATTAAGAGTCTCTTAAAAACCAGTCGGTCACTTTTCAAGTTCAAAATCAATAAAAGAAATCACACAAAGATCAATAGATTTGACTTCATAAAATTTTTTAAAAACTGCTCTATGTCAAAACCCCATACAACCTAAATAAAAGGCAAACAATAAGCTGAGAAAACCATTCACCACTACTGTGATGGCAAAATCCAGTTCAGTTCAGTTCAACACACATCACCCGTACATTCCTGTGTAACTAGAACTGTTGGGCATAGGAGCTCCAGAGCTCAGTTCTCAAGAAGCTTTGCTGAGAGGGCAAGATATACAAACTGACCATTCCAATGTAGCATTGGTGGTGTGCCTCAGGGACTTTGCATATGCTATACCTAATGTAGTCTGAAGTTCAGGAAAGGCTTCCTAAAGAGAGGCCTTGCACTAATAAAAGCTGAGGAGGACATATCCAAAGCAATGAGGGGGAGAGGGGGCCGGTATTTAAAACAATGAGAAAAATGAATAAAGGCATGGAGATGTGAAACATTAGTATGTATGTGTATGTTGGGGGTGAATACAAATTCTTCAGGGTTCTGACATAAAGAGCAACACTGGGAGTGCTGGAGATGAGCCTGGCCAGATAAACCAAGATTGCTTTATAAAACGTTTTACTTTATCCTATAGCTGACAGGGAGCCACTGAAGCATGTAACAAGGTCCTGGACAGGGCTATTTTACAAGGCAAGAAATTAGCAAGGACTGGATACAGTTTACGGCACAATAGCTTTAGATTAGTAAATTCAGTGAGAATAGGATTTTGAAGTGAGTTTTTGATGAGCATGTTCTTAGTTTTGATAATTTAACTGGTTAGTTGATTACAGCCTCATCTTACAGGAGTTGCTATTTCCTGGAGCAAGCATCTAGGTTATGTTTGCTTAGTTTCATTATTGTCTAGCGTAGGCACAGGAAAATGTGCCCAGTCCCAGCATTGTTAAATGCAGGGGCTGGAAATTATGTTGGTTTCAGTACAGAAACATACCCATGGCTGTGTTGCTTCAGCACCCTACTCCCATCTACCTGGCCCCATTCATGGTGTTTCTGGCTGGATAAATCAGATTTTTAAAAAACGCCTTTGGAAAATGATCCTGGGACTGCCAAGTTGGGTGGAATAAATGGTTTCTAGAATTAGAGCAACAGCTTTGGGTAGAGGGTAAGGTTTCTCACACTGTCGGGGGTGGGGGGTACAGTTTTACATGTAGGGAGTTGAAGAAGAGGTAATAGGGAGGGACAGAGAGGAGTACTGACCCCAAGGTGAGGTAAACTGGGATCTTGGGGAGACAGAGCAGGATCCTTTGGGAAGGATATAACCATCTGACTCACTTTGGGTATACTACTAAACATTTTCTTCTCCTTTATTGAGATAATGTTTGTATATCCCAGCACGAAGTTTCTATTTTATTTATTTTTTAATTAATTTATTTTTTAATTGAAAAAATGATTTAAAATTTTTCCCCCTGTCTACCTCCCCCCAGCCCCCTTCCTCCTACCTCTGGTAACCACTAGTCCATTGTCCATGTCCATGTCTGTTTGTCTTGTTCATTTGTTGCTTTTAGGTTTATATCCCACACATAAGCGATATCATGTGACTTTCAACTTTTTCTATCTGGCTTATTTCACTTAGCATGATTATCTCGAGGTCCATCCATGTTGTCGCAAATGGCAGTATTTCATCTCTTCTTACGACTGAGTAATATTCCATTGTATATATGTGCCACAGCTTCTTTAGCCAGTCATCTGTCGTAGGACACTTCGTTTACTTCCATGTCCTGGCCACTGTGAATAATCCAGCAGGAAGTTTTTAAAGTGAGGTGTCCAAAATTAGAGGTTTGAGCAACGAAGGGAAACAGTCTTTGCAACACGATCTGTCCACAGAGGCCAGTGTGGAGTAGCGGCATCGCAGAGAGGAAAGAAAGGACTCGGAGCAGCAATAGCAATGGGCAAGGCAGGAGGGGTGCACCAGTCCCCAGGAGTTGCCATGTGGAGACCAAGAACAAACTCCCTGCCCCTTCCCCGATTATGTCAAAGGAAGGCTTCCCTTGAAAAAGGCACGCTGACACTATCACTCTCACTATTAACAATTTGAAAACCAAAAAGAGACCTTTAAAAAAGAGCTATTCTACTTCTCCATCTATTTTATGCAGGGAGGCAGAAAGAACTACATTAAAATGAGCAAGAATAGCCTACAAGATCCTTAATTGATAAGGGAAGAAGAACTCATTTAATTGGTGGCTGTCTTGAATAATATGCATTGGAAACTGTATAATCTAAAGTAGCACACAGAGTAAGAAAAATAACCAAGAAAATAAGGAAGTAGTCAAGAAAAGTTCCATAAATTAAATCACAGTTTGAAAATATAAAGCCATGTTAACGCTCATTACCATATTTTAATTTCATAGTGATTAAAATTATAATGTAGCATGTATTACCACTTAATTGATCTGCCAACATCAAGTATTTGCAAGTTTCTTTTTGTTCTCCAAAGTCATAAACTATTCTTTGCTGCATAATTTTGAAGGTAATTTTAAACCATAAATATTTCGTTTTATTAAAATCCTCAGGAAATTAGAGCCTCAATAGCTACTTATTTATATCTGCTTTGGCAAGCAGCCAGAAAATTCATTTTCTTATATTTTGAATTTCACAAAATTAAAGTGCTAAAGAATATTATCTATTAATCTTTACATATCCTTTTATGACAGTTTTACAGTTTAATCGCAATGTTCAGCTATCCAAGGGTGACTAGCTAAGCTATGTCCCTTAAAAACTGGGTATTTTTTTTTTTGATAGAAAATCTCCCATTGTTGAGGATGCACATCCATTCCACTGCCAACCTCGCACCTTTATAGCACCTAGCCAGGACAGAGTTGTCTCATGATGATGCCAGTTGCCAGAGATCTGGCAATATTTAGGGCCTTCACCCCATTCAGGTACCCTTAGCTCATTTGCACCCCTTTGATGAGATGATGTCCTTGTGCTGACCCTTTGCTGCAGTCTGTCCTGACCCTTTGCTTCAGTCTGTCCTGACCCCTCAGAAAGCAGTCACCTCCAACCTGATTTAGTTCATCCCTCACCAGTGCATCTGTGCCAGGCCACCCTGGTTCTGATGGAGTAAATAGGACACATATGTCACCGTGCAGCCTCATGAGTCTCTGTAGATAAAAATAAATTTGGAAAATTGCAAAAACCTTCCAGAGACAATAACTTCCTAATGATTCCTGCTTCCTTTGACACTCCATTGTACTGATTAATGGTCATTCAAATTGGCCAGCTGGCATAGCTCACTGTCAAAATCAAAAAAGGACAGATTTTCAAAAGTTAGGTGTTATCTTTTGGGTTGTGGAATCTTGATGTGTGTGTATGCAGACTTATGACAATTACAAAAAGATACACTCTCTTTTTGGTGACTCCTACTCTACATTTATGTTCTTCATAGCACTAGTTTTAGGACTTACAAAATTAGTCATTACCATTAGTTCTCACAGTCAGCAAAATGGTTAGACTAAGGCTGGCCAAATATTTTAAACCAACCAGAAATGGAGAAATGCTTAGCAGAGACCTTTGGGCATGAACTACCTGGAGGGTAAAAAAAAAAAAAAAAAAAAAGTAGAAAGCAACAGAAATGGCCTCTTTTACAAAATCATTACAAGGTATGTGCACAGAAATCTACTTTTAATGCTGAATCTCAGTAGGGATTTGATCACTACCCCTAACATTTTTTAAAAACCTGTCTCTGATGGGGTCTACAATTGAGCATACATAAAACTCATAGATGAGAACACCATCCATGGTTATATAGCAGAGTCAGGGAATATCTGATTGTAGGAAACAGAAATCCATTCAAAATGAAACAACTCTCCACTACTACTACCAAAGGAGCTTATTGGAAGCAGACAGGAGATATTTCTCAGATCCCAAGGGCAGAAAGTGTAGCTAGCGGGCCAAGATAAACAAAAGTCAGGACCCAAGGTTAAAGGCTGCAAAGTCCCTCAACTCTTCCCGGTGTAGTCCAGCTCTAGTGGGCCTATGAGCAGAGCCCAAGCTCCTGCTCCACCTGACTTCCCAGTTCTCACATCTCAGACAGACTAACTCAGTCTCTAGTAGTCTCTTAGTCTAAGTTCATGCAAAAAGAAAGAGAATTGAATTGATCACTGGCCAGACAATGGACTGGACCCTCCTGGGCCAAGTGTCTCAAAACTTTCGATGAGATGATTTTAGGTAGAGTGGCATCTCAGCAACATCAATCAATGTCCCTGTAATATGCAAGATCTCTGATCAGGAGGAGCTTAATGGCATCCCACTTTTGATACTTACTTTATGGGGAAGAAGTACCAGGGGCTGTATGAAGAGGTTCAGCTATTTCACAAAGAGTCACTGGGAAAGGAGATTTCATGAGGTAGCACAGGAGAGTATGTATTGGGCCTTGGATTAGGAAATCTGAAAACTACATAGTGAGCCAGTCTAGCTTTGAGATGAGGGTACATTCCAAAGTGCAAGGACTGATGTGAGACTCAGAAAACTGGCAAGGGACCAGGTTAAGGTCTCAGATAGGAGGGTAGACATTGGGAGGAATAAGGAATCAATCAAAGGGTTAACTCTATCATCATCCCAACAAGAGACATACATCCTCTCAATTAAACCTTATAACAAACCTCACGTGCAGTTAACGGTGGCATAGTGAGGTGACTGCAACTCCTAACTCTGGAGTCCAAATGCCTGGGTTCAAATTCCAGCCTTGCTACTTACTAGTGGTAGAACCTTGGGCTAGTTATTTTTATTGTCATGCCTAAATTCCTCATCTGCAAAATCCCAGCAAAGAATTAACTCCAGCTTACCTGCCCACTCTAGAGTTAAACAAAATTGGGAGAGGAAAGGAGAGGGGGTGAGAGAAAGTGAGCTAACTTTAGCTGAGTAATCTATTAGGGGCCAAAGTTTATACATATGTTTTTACATCTTGGTAAATTCTCGAATCTTCAGATAAACCACGAGATCTTAGCTAGGTCTCTCTATCTCCATTCCCCCCAACTCTTCCAGTTATTCCCACTGTTTACTCTGCAACTCATGTGAATATTCTAGTAGCAGAGATCTGATCATGCCTCTATTTTAATAGGCTTGATAGATTCTCTTTATCTACAAGATCAAATCCTCACATTTAGTTAGGCATATATGGTCCTTCTCAACAGCTCCAGGCTGCATTTCTAGCCCTGTATTATACTCCCCATCCCCTCCAACCTATATCTCTTCCAGCAATCCCAAAGTGCTTTTCTCAATGACTTTGCTCTCATACCTCTATTTGTTATGTTTTTGTACATACAATTCTCTTTGCCTTAAATGTCTCCTGTCTCTCTCTGTCTCTCTCTCTTTCTGTTTTTCTCTCTTTCTTTTGGCAAAAGATCACCAGTTACTCAAAATCTAGGTCAAATATCCATGGATTCTTTAGGCAATTATTTGCTCCCTCCTTAAAATGTCATATATACCTTTATTATAGCACATATAATATTATAGTGCATTATAGTCAGCCTTTAACCCGGCTATCTCTCTGACCAGTATACGATGATGTAGAGGGCAGGCCCTGAGTCTTCTTCATCTCTACATCTCCAGGGCCTAGCCCAGGTTCTAGCCTAGGGTAGGCTTGTAATCAACCTTCGTTGAATAAATATGATCACTAGAGCTTTCGCACTCATAGTTGGCCTTACCAGGCCTTACCAGGGTGGATTTCATTTCACCCTGTCTAGGAGAAGCTTGTTCATGTTTAGACACAGAGAAAGAAAATATGAAAGATTGTTGCTGTGGAAACAAACTTGGAAAATTACTTTCTTTTCTCCTTCATATAAATGTA
>NW_011889021.1:1517984-1525274 GCF_000151845.1 Pteropus vampyrus | reverse complement strand
AGTCCAAATGCCTGGGTTCAAATTCCAGCCTTGCTACTTACTAGTGGTAGAACCTTGGGCTAGTTATTTTTATTGTCATGCCTAAATTCCTCATCTGCAAAATCCCAGCAAAGAATTAACTCCAGCTTACCTGCTCACTCTAGAGTTAAACAAAATTGGGAGAGGAAAGGAGAGGGGGTGAGAGAAAGTGAGCTAACTTTAGCTGAGTAATCTATTAGGGGCCAAAGTTTATACATATGTTTTTATATCTTGGTAAATTCTCGAATCTTCAGATAAACCACGAGATCTTAGCTAGGTCTCTCTATCTCCATTCCCCCCAACTCTTCCAGTTATTCCCACTGTTTACTCTGCAACTCATGTGAATATTCTAGTAGCAGAGATCTGATCATGCCTCTATTTTAATAGGCTTGATAGATTCTCTTTATCTACAAGATCAAATCCTCACATTTAGTTAGGCATATATGGTCCTTCTCAACAGCTCCAGGCTGCATTTCTAGCCCTGTATTATACTCCCCATCCCCTCCAACCTATATCTCTTCCAGCAATCCCAAAGTGCTTTTCTCAATGACTTTGCTCTCATACCTCTATTTGTTATGTTTTTGTACATACAATTCTCTTTGCCTTAAATGTCTCCTGTCTCTCTCTGTCTCTCTCTCTTTCTGTTTTTCTCTCTTTCTTTTGGCAAAAGATCACCAGTTACTCAAAATCTAGGTCAAATATCCATGGATTCTTTAGGCAATTATTTGCTCCCTCCTTAAAATGTCATATATACCTTTATTATAGCACATATAATATTATAGTGCATTATAGTCAGCCTTTAACCCGGCTATCTCTCTGACCAGTATACGATGATGTAGAGGGCAGGCCCTGAGTCTTCTTCATCTCTACATCTCCAGGGCCTAGCCCAGGTTCTAGCCTAGGGTAGGCTTGTAATCAACCTTCGTTGAATAAATATGATCACTAGAGCTTTCACACTCATAGTTGGCCTTACCAGGCCTTACCAGGGTGGATTTCATTTCACCCTGTCTAGGAGAAGCTTGTTCATGTTTAGACACAGAGAAAGAAAATATGAAAGATTGTTGCTGTGGAAACAAACTTGGAAAATTACTTTCTTTTCTCCTTCATATAAATGTAGGAGTCGTATCACATGGCTAATATGAATACTTACACAATAGCATTGAAAGAATTGAGCTTGTTCCTGAGGCACTCTGTGGTAGTCAGCTATGCGGATCACGGAACACGCTCCATGCACCATTCTAGCATATAATCTTTCTCACTTAGATGCGCAGTCACTGGGTTAAATATTATGTTCAGTGTATCCTACAATAAAATTATTGTATTTCAGTGGATTTCTGTTTGAGAATTTAAAATGTTTTTAAATGACACAGCAAAACAATTTTTCACAAGAAAAAAAATCACCCATTATTTTCAAAAGTTGCTTTCAGGACTCTCTATTCTGTCTTATGTATTCGGGATCAGCCCACATGGAAAGACAATCTTAAGACTCTCTTAAGACTCTTTAGAAGTATTTTCCCTTTCCTACCAATAATTTTACCATGTTATTAGTTTAGTACTAAAAAGTACTAGTAAAATACTTTACATTTTGTGATATCTCTACTTATAGAATGATTGTCTGAACCTACCTTTTCTCCTAATCGATTATTACTTTACTGGAAGGAACAAGTGGAAATTATTACTTTTTTTACCTTAGTGGACCAAAAACCTCTATGTCTTATCTGATCTCTACCATGTTGATAATTTTCCTGGCTCTCAATCTAAACTGCAGTGTCAGCCCAAATAATCTTGCCTCAAAAATTATAAACAATGGGGGAGTTCTTCATTTAAATCTGTATAGGATATCACATAATTCTAGCATTAAGAACGGCTTCATGACAGTCCTCAAATTTTTCCATGTGCTCTTAATGTAATTAATGTATAACTCACATGTAAGCAGATTTGACAAAGGGTCCCAGATGTTACATAAATGGGGAGCTCCCGAGTCTGAGAGCTGGGAAATGCCTATGGTTATCTAATCAATCAACTCTGAAGAAAACAGAAAGGATAAACGAATCAATTAGACAGTGTGTGGGGATAATGCAGGGTTCCTTGGGGTTCTGTGCTCTTCAGTTTGCATGCTCTACACTAGCCCTGGGTGACTCCCCCCCGCACATCCACTTTGGGGTGTGTGTGTGTGTGTGTGTGTGTGTGTGTGTGTGTGGCCTGCACTTTCCAAATATGTGCAGTTCAGATTTCGTCCAAAAATTTCAGATCCACACACTCAACTGCTTACCTGAACTTTCCACAGCCACCTGGAATACAATATACAGTTGACCTCTGAACAACAAGGGTTTGAACGACAATGGTTATAGGCAGATGTTTTCAATAAATACAGGCTGCTTTTCCTATCGCGGATTTCACATCCACAAATTCGACAAACCGGGTTGGAAAATAGTATTTTCGCATTCCCAGCAGCGGTTTTCCAACGTTGAATTACCAATAAAAGATCGGAAAAACTGTTTTCCACATGTGGTTAGTTGAATCTGTGACTGTGAAGGAACAACCGTAATTAAGTTTTGGGAAAGTCAAAAGTTATACACAGATTTTTGACTGCTTGGGGGTCAGCACCCCTAATCTCCAAATTGTTGTTCAAGGGTCAACTGTATGCAAAACTAAACTTGCCTCTGGCCTTTATAAATCATCTTCTCTTCCTGAATCTCCATACTGATAAGTGGCATTGCGATCTACCCAGATGTCTAAGCCAGAAACCTGGACATCTTCAATTCCCTTCTCGCCCTTGTCCTCCCTTCATTTCCAATCAATCACCAAGCCCTGTTGATTCTATATCCAAACCTAAATGGCACCCCACTCACTTTTCTCTGCCTTTGGCCACTGCGTGCTCAAGGCCACCAATCTGTCTCACCTGGGCTCTTGCAGCAGATTCTGGGTGGGCCTCCCGCCTCCAGTCTTGCCCTCAATTCAGTCTTCATTGCAGCGAGAATTCTGTCTCTAAAGAACACATCTTTTCTCTTTTAAACCCTTTCCTGGCCATTCTATTCTCCTCTGAACAAAGTCTAAGCTCCTTATGATCCTTTTACTCTTTTCTCTGGTTACTTCTCCAGTCTCTTCTTTTTGCATTTCCCCCTCACATCCCACACACTAGCCATGCCAAGCACCTTTTAGTTCCTCACGCATTGTTTCTCTTACCTTCAGGCTTTTGTACTCACTGACTTTGTTGACAGGATCGGCACTGGGAGCTATTTAACTACAAATAGAGCAAATCCTAGACTTTCTCTTCTGACTCTTTTATAGTGAAATATTTTCACTCGCCTCTCCCTTGAACTCCAGAAACTTATTTCTAACTGTCCTCCAGTTTATCCTTCATTTGATTGTTTAACAGACACCCGAAAATTAACCATGTCCCAAATCGATCTCCTCTGTCAATTTATCCCAACCATTCTTCTTAGTATATATCACTACTCACATACTAGGTATTTTACTTCTTTATTTTACTATCTGTCTCCTCCACTGGAAGGTAAGCGCTAACAGATGGAGTAACTTTTTCTTTCTCATTCAGTGATGAATTCTCAGAGCCTAGTACGGTTCCTGACTATTATGGACAGAATGCTTGTGTCCCTCCAGAATTCATATGTTAAAACCCTATCGCCACAATGTGATGTTATTAGGAGGCAGGGACTTTGGGACATAATTCAAATTAGATGAGGCCATAAAGATGGAGTTTTCATGAATGGGATAAGTGACCTTGTAAAAGTCATAAGAGAACTTTCTTCCTCTCCTCTATTCTCTGTCATGTGAGGACACAGTGAGAAGTTGGAAGTCTGCAACCTGGAAGATAGTCCTCACTGGAACCTGACTGTGCTGGCATCCTGAACTCAGACTTCTAGCCTCCAGAACTGTGAGAAGTAAATTTCTGTTGTGGCTGAGCCACCAAATATATGGTATCTTGTTATAGTAGCCAGAACAGACTAAGACATTGACACATAGGAAACATTTGATGTTTGTTGAATGAATAAATGACCCTATAGCAACAGAATAAAGATGGACTAAAGTTTACTCAGGAGTCCCCAGCTCTGGATACCCACGGCACAGTAGAAAGGGCAAAGGTTTTGTTAGCAGATCTATCTAGTTGTATGATCTAGAGTAACTCATTTAATCTCTTCGAGATACTTTTCTTATTTGGTACAATGAAGATGAGATAGCTCACAAGATTGTTGTGGGCTACTTGTATAATTGGCTTTAACCATACCATGGTTGGACCTCAATAAATATTATTTTCTTCCCAGCTCCTGGTTTGACAGAGACTACTGGAAGTCTTAAAAACTTAGCAAGGTTAGCAAGCCTTATCCAAAGCAGGCCTCAGATGAAGCAACTCAGGAATCAATCAAACTGTGTTCTATAAGGAGCTCATTTTATTAAAAGTGCTATAGTTTTTATTGGGAGGAACAGGGTTCAGGTTGAGGGTCAACTGAAAAGCATACTCTTGTAAATGGTTGCTCAAGGCCTGGTATCCTTGAGGGAAATTGGGGGCTTGAACTCCCCTTGCCACCTATTTCTCCCAACTCACTGGGAGGTGTTTATATGAGACATAGTCTATTGAGCTTGGAGTCCTGTGCTTTGCCCTCTTGCATAATGTCTAATAGCTGTGCATTTATTTACAAAGTTCTTTTGCCTCAGTGTGGCCAATAGTTTTTCAAGGAGATTAGAGTGGGAAGGGAGTTGACACTAAAGAACTGGGCCATGCTAGGGAGAGGTCCAAAGTTTCTGAAGAAATAAAATGAAATGCAGTTTTGCCCAGGGTTTATGATTGTCAGGGGAAAATAAAAAACAGTCTTGTTCTGATGTGAACTTGCTAAGGTGCAACTGTGGGATGATGTTTGCAGACACACTGCAAGGGCACTGATGTTTGTTGACATTGCAGCAACTCACAGAAGCTGAGAATATTGAACATGGAAGAACTGACACATCATATAAGAATCACAGACTAACACAGTTAAATGAAACCTTGGGAATCCTTTGTTTTGAAGGCCAAGAAAATGAAGCACAGAGAGACGAAGTGACTGGATGAGGGTTATACTGATGATAAGGAGCAGAAAGACAATTGAAACCCTGGCCTTTGGAGTCTCAGTCCTCAGCGCTCCCTACCACAGTGTGCTTAGAGCAAGGAAAGGGAGGTCTAAAGAGGTGAAGTGATTTTAGTTTTCAATGAAATTTTTAAGGTTTTCTTCATGGTCAGATTAAAATGACCTAAACCAGGTCAGCATTTAATTAATAAGATAATGTACATGAAAGTGCATTGTAAATTATAAAATAGAGCCTATTGGGTGAATTGCTCATTAAATCGGTGAGATTAATAAATGAAATGTTCTGACCAGATGGATATAATCGTATAGTATTATTACACGTCATGTTTTAACAGCGACCAAACACATCAAAATGATTTTACCTGCTTTGTCAGCTGTTCCATTGACTCTCTGTTGCTGACTCCAGAGAAGGTAACACATCAATCACAAATTTGTACGAGGAAAAATGTGCAGGAAAATTAATTTGTACGTGATGTTTTTTATTAAGATTTTTTCAGAAGAATGAATAAGTATATTATTGTAGAACACTGAAAAATATAGCAAAATATAAAAGAAACAATTAAAATTACCTGTAAAACTACTCCAGGAACAAATATTATTAATTTTTTGGTGTATTTTTTCCTGAAAGACTAATATACTATAAGTATATACCGTATGTGCAGTTTAAAATCCATATCTTCAAACAACATTTAGTGACTTTTTGTCCCATTAGTCTTTAAGAATACTACAATGAATTGTAGGTTATTTCTTCATATAGAACAATTGTAATTTATTCATCTACCCGTCTATTGTTGGACTTTTACCTTGTTACCAAATTTACTATTATTAATACTTCTGAAATAAAAACAATACCTCTTTGGCCACATTTTTATTTTTATCCTTCCTAGGCTAGATTCCTAGAAGTTAGATTATCAGATCAAAGACTATGACAATTTTTCGTGTTCTTCATAAGAGTCACTCAATTGTTTTTCAGAGAATGTGACTTAGCACTATGCGTGAATACACATCTTATCACATCCTTTTCAGCATTGGCATATAGTAGACAATGGGTAAAAGTTTGATGAGAAACAGGATATTAACATGGTCTCAAAATATATTTCCACAAGGTGCTTAATAACTACAAAGAGAAAATAATAACTTTATCAAAGAGAAAGCTTGCAGACACCAAGTGAGACTGGGGCTCACTTGCCCTTTGGCTTCTGTTGGGACTTGGTCAGTGTATGCGCTGGCAGAGGGTTGAAAGGCTCCCCCTGCCACTCTCTCTCCCCCTGAGAGAGTAGAGGGCCTCTCCCTCTGCCCCTCAGCCTGGCCCCAGTGGTTCTGGCAATGGCCACATCCTTTATCTCTATAGTTCTTGCCTGGAAGCCCCTCCTTCGCAATTCGAATTTTTGCCATCGCTAAAGACATTATTTTCTCCACATATTCATTCTCTATTGCAGTGTAATAAATTCCGCCCCCCCCCACACACACACATTTAACAACAAACACTTATTATCTCACACCATGGGTTGGGAATCCAGAAGTGCCTTAACTGGGTGATTCTGGCACAGGGTCTCTCATGAGCTTACAGTCAAGATGTCAGCTTGGGCTGTGGTCCTCTGAAGGCTTGACTGGAACTGCAAGATCTGATCTCAAGCTCTCTCATGGTTTTTGGCATAAGGTCTCAGGTCCTCACCCTGTGAACCTCTCCAAAGAGCTACTCGAGTGTCCTACAAAAAGGCAGCTGGTTTTCCCAAAATCAATTGATTGAAAGAGAGAATGAGGAAGAAGTCACATTCTTTCTTTTAGTCTCAGAAGTCACATATCATCACTTCTACAATATTCTGTTCTTTTAAAGAAGTCCAGCCTGCACTCGTGGAAGAGAATTAAGTTCTACCTCTTCAAGGCAGGAGCACCAAAAAATTTAAGGACATATTTTAAAAGCTCTATACTCCCTTTGCCCCTGTCAGGCGATGGAATGACTTCTCATTGGTGTTAGTCTTGAATATCTCAATATACATCAATTTCATAAACCCTTGTCTACACCTTGATAAATAATCTCTTCATTAAATTATCTGTTGTTAAACCCATTTGAACATAATTCTGCTTCTAGGATTTTAATACAACATATTTTGGGGGGAGGGTGTGCACAGTTATACAGCATGAGATTTTCATGGGCATATATATTTATGTAACTATTTATATATTATAT
>NW_011889021.1:1508296-1517384 GCF_000151845.1 Pteropus vampyrus | reverse complement strand
CTCTTCCCATGGTGTGTGTGTGTGTGTGTGTGTGTGTGTGTGTGTGTGTGTGTGTGTTTCCCAAAAGCTTTTTAAGCATATGATTCCTGGTTCTAAATCATGTTCTACCTAAAATATCCACAGTACTTTATTTTCCTGAGCAACTCCTGACTAATATAATAATTAGAAGGAAATAAAAAGCTTAAATGTACAATGATTATTTTTATTTTTTTCTGTAGCAAAAGAGCCATTTTGAGACTGACAATTTTATTAGCATAACATTCTCTAAAATTTTTTAAAATTCTCTCTGTATTTATAACACACTGGCTTAAATCTTTATTTATCTGCTTTTTCACTCTTTTTTAAAAATTAGATTTGTCAGGGATTTTGTTTTTATTTTCAGAATCAGTTCTACAATTTGTATGCCATGCAAGTTAGAAGCGTATTTAACTGCACACATCAGAAAATGAAACTAACAGTAACTTCAACAAACAGGCATTGATTTTTCTAACATAACGAGCTCCGAGGTAGATGGTTGCTAGCATTATTCAACTACTCCACAGTGCCATCAGATCCAGATACATTCTGTTCTTCAGATTCCCTACCCCTGGCCCATTGGCTTTCTTCCTCACGTTTGTGGCTTCCTGGTCACAAGATGGTTATTATGACTTAAGACATCAGAAGTACATTCAAGACAGAAAATGTAACTGGGAAAGGGAAAGAGGAAAAGCACTGAATCAGCTCTGTATGTACCCCTTTCTACTACTAAAGCAAGAGTGATCCAAAAAGCTCCTCAGTCATCTTCCATTGATATCTCAGTGATAAGATTTATTTCACATGGCCACTTCTAATTACAAGGGGTTCCAGGAAGTTAATTATTTCTACTTTCTGTAGGAGAAGATAAGAGAAAATAAAGTTAGTCTTGGAAACATTAAGAAAATTATTCCACAGTCTTCACTACCTCTTTCAATTGCATGGTGTCTACCTTTTTTTATTTATTTTCTGTTTATTTTTTATGAGTCAAATGAGAAAGTTCATTTTATTTTGTTGTTGTTAAATAACAAGCTCACTTTATGCTATAAATTTGCCATGAAGATAGCTTTGACAACATCCCATGAGTTTTAATGTACTGTCACTGCGATTTTCTAAATAATCTATAATTGCACCATTGATTTCCTCTCTTAATGATACTTTCTTATAGAAGAATACTTTCCATTTTCATGAGGTCAAGGGCTTCACTCTTGAACTTTTCTCTTGATTTCTACATTTAGTGCATTTTAGGCAGAGAATATAGTTATTACAGTCTCTACTTTTTGAGATTTATTGAAGTTTTCTTTGTGGTATAGTATAAGATCTGATTTTGTAAATGTTTTTCAAATGCTTTAATAAAAAGTATTTTTGTTTATAATATTATCTATTATAATATGTATGGATTGTTCAAATTCTCTGTAACACCAGTTTTGCAGGGGTTTGTCCTAATTTGTCTGTAGAAGTCACCCAAATAATTGTACAACCACAGTTTCTTCTTATGTTTGTAATCATTTTTTTTCTTTATCTGGTATGATGTTTCGTAATTTAGCACTTACATTTTAGGACAATTTACTTTGTTACTCCTAGACACTGCAGATTTATGGCTGCCTGGATTTTAATGGGAAGACTTTGTATTTCTGAACTGGGCACACAGTGAAAGAGGGACTAGGTAAAGTGCATGGATTTTAATACCAGCTTTATTACTTACTAGCTTTATGGCACTGAACAAGATACTTAGCCTCTCTGTACTTCAGTTTCCTCATCTGTAAAATGGGAGAAATAATAGTTCCTACTTCATAGAGCTGTTGAGAGGGTTAAACGATTTATTTCATGCAAAATGCTTAGAGCATCACTCAGTAAGTGTTGTTAAAGTAATCAAAGAAGGAAGTCATTAGATGGAGGTGACCCTAAAGTCTTGATAGCCTAGGTAAGAAAACTGAAACCTAAGTCAGCGTTAATTCCTGTAAATGCCGCAAGAGTAAGAACAACCAGTCACAAATAGCCAATGAGTCTTTTTGTAATAATGCAACTGCTTAAGCTCCAGTCAATCAAATAATTTCCTTGTTTTGCTTCTTCATTTTCTCTATAAAACCATTGCCACTAGCTCCTGTCATTTGATCACCCCTAACCACTTCTGGTTTGGCATTGCCCAATTCCAATCGATTTTTGCTCGAATAAACTTTTAAGATGTTTAATAGGCTTCAGTTTATCTTTTAACTGTTAACTATTTTTTATTACTATTATTGTATTCGGTCTAGCAGACTTACTCTGTTTCTAATACCAAAGCAAAAGTGGGACAGAATCTGCATTCTTGGGCCAATTCTATTGGTATTAAAGTTGGTATTAATTAGTCCCAGATTTTAGCAGTTTGTCAGTCCTAGTTGTAGTTTTTTAAATGCATTTTTGTCATTTTCTCTGTCTTCATAGACTTTTATTGGAAGGTTGGAAGAGGTTGTGTCAAGGGTTACTAGCAAGCCACCTTTTAAACCAGAAAACTTGTATCTAATTTTTAAAATAACCTGCTTCAATGTGATTCAAATTAGGTGGAGATTGATGTTATAATTCAATTGCCACAAAGAAATAACCATTAATGCTCTTTTCAGTCTTGGCTGTGCACTTCCTTAATTGCCTGAAAAGGCTTTGGTGAAATATTTCAGAGAATTTTTTTGTTCTTATTAGGAGTTCATCTGAAAATTTAAGTCCCCTTTTTTCACACATCATAAATTTCAACACTATCTTTTGAAATCTTATCTGATCTACTCTATAAAACCAATCAGAGAAATATCTTTAAAATAGCATCTCTGTTCCAATGAGAGCTCCCTTTTTAAAACAATAAGTCTGATAGGCATCATGCATTTTAAATTGGATATAGACTGAAAAGAAGCGCTCATCCATTAGCCCAACTGACCTTTGGATGACCCAGACCAGAAAAGAATAGGCCATAAACTGAAGAAAACTCTAATTCCGGCTGGGGCTTGGTGATTCTATCAGCTCAGGAGTGAAGACACCAATCATCAATGACGTGGAAATTGTTCTCACATAAAAGTCAACCTTCAATAATGGAAAGAGCACTTGAGTAAAAATCAGAAGATAAGGGTGCAGTCCTGACTTCAAAATGTATAGATTATGTCACTTAACTTTCCAGAATCTCATTCTCTTATTTATAAAATGAGGATAAAATCTTGGCCATGCCGCCCACAATGCTGTCTTATCCTGTACTAACAGAGCTCATGGTTAATGGAGGGACAGTAGGGCAGAGTGGTAGAGTGAGTAAACTTTGGAGATTTGGGATTTGAATACCAGCCCCACTCACTTATTAACTGTGTAACTTTGAGTAAATTATTTGTGTTCTTGGCGCCTCAGTTTTCTACCTATACCATGGGAGATTATAGTGGTACCTATGTCATAGAGTGTTTTGAGAAATAAATGAAATAATGTGCATCAAGCTCTTAGCCCAGTTCCTAAGCTCTCAGTGAAAGGTCTATCCCTCGAATGTGACTGGTTCTCTTTGGACAGCCTTAGTAGTTTGCCCATCCTCCTGATATCCTCCTTCTCCTCCCAAAATTCGGCTCCAAAAGATAGACAAGTAATGTTGATATTAATGATGATTTCGTGGAGATTCAAAAGAAGAGGTAAAATAACAATAATAATAACTATATTTTTTTAAATTCTTAGCATGTTTTAGGCATGGCCCTGAATACTTCCCATGGGTGATCTAATTTCATTTCACACAATACATTTAAGCAGCATTTAAGCCAACTTTCTCTTTGATATTTTAATTTTTTCTGTAGTGCCTCTTCCCTTTGGAGAAAGAACTACTTTCTGTGGAGTCTCTTTCTTCTGTCTTCTTTTTGTCAAGGCACTGGAAATTCCTTCTATTGTCCCAAGTAATTCAGCTTTCCCATCAAGTTGCACAGTAAAATCAAGGAGAGATAGCAAGACTGTTATTCCCTAATTTATGCTGCCCAGCAATGTCTGGTTCATCCCACCATGCCTACTAATTGGGATCTGGGAGTAGTGGTCTTAATCACCCTATGTGCTCAGAAAGAATGTCTGGATTTAAGTCTTGCTCCTCATTTTATCTCTTGTGCCTGATATAGTGCCTGGTACATAGGTCATTTGTAAATATTTATAGAATGAACACACGTATGATTAAACTAAGTGAACTACTGTTTAACAAAGACAGTGGAAATGTGCCGTGCTGGGAAATTTTCATGGAAAAGACAGGACTTGAACTTGAAGGCTGAGTAGGATTTTAATAGGCAGATACTAGGGATAAAAACATTCCAAATTGAGGGAGTTGTGTAATAGCACAGAAACTAAAGAGTATATGGTTTGTTTGGTGTAGAGAAGTCATTTGAACGGTCTGCATCCTGGAGGTTCAGTACCTGTACCCTAGAGGTGGCTAAATCTTCAGGGAGGCCAGAGAGGGTGTAGTCAGAGATGGGATCGGGAAGCTTGTGGAAGCCATCTCAAACACAGAGACTTAAACGCTTTGTTTAGGAATTGGACTTTATTTGTAGGCAGCAGGGAAATCTACCACAGGGAGTTTCTGAGGAGGAGACTGGCTTGTTCAAATGTGTCCTTTAAAAAGATGACTCTGCTGAGGATGGCTTAGGGTGTGGGCAGAGACGAGAGACAAGGACAGACAGCAGGAGACAAGGATGGCAGAGCACCCCACTTCCGCGAGTCTTTGAAGCCACCTCCTCAAGGAAATTTTTCCTCGAGTGACACTTCTGCTCTCAAAATATCTGGGAATATTTGTCATATGAAATAGGGTTTTGTCTTCCTTGTTCTTTGTAAGTACTTTTTATACAGGTCATAAAGAGGATGTTAATTAACATAGAAAATATATTATAGATATTAAATCTTCTAATCAAGGCTTATAAGTCTGTTTTAATTGGAGTGGATGGGGTGAGTATATTTATAAATCCAAAGGCTGAGAAAAGAAAAGGGAGGAAAAAAGCATTTTTCAGATCCCGGGAGTCTCTCCATTGTTCTCTGCAGAGCTGCCACTTGTTCCCAGCAGGTATTAATATTATTAATTCTTTGACAGTCTCTAATATATCCCTAGAATATGCAGAATCCCAAACAATAAAGGATCTCCGTTACTTTGTGTGGGAACCTCCCCTTCTGAAGCACTTGGTGACTAACATGTATCTACTTATAGGCTCCATCTTGTTTTCTTCCACAATTACTTTTTATTTACCATTGCTCTCCACAAATTTAGCTCTCTGGTTAAATTCTGGTTATCATATCATTACCATGCAATTTTTTCCTACTCCTACTGCAATTTTAAAAATATTTTCATGCCTATTTGAATGTAGTGGCATCAAGTGGTTACAAAAGCATTGAGAGTGGAATGTAGGACAGGATCTACATTAAAACACAAAATAGCAATAGTGCCTACAGCAATTTGAGACTGTGTGGTTATGGAGATAATAGATCAGGAAACCTTAAAAATGATTTACATTTTCTAGTTTCGGTCCTGAAAGGATAGTGATATTATTTATTAGAGATACTACAGACATACCTTGTTTCATTGCACTTTGCAGACAGTGCATTTTCATCAATATTGAAGCAAGATCCTTCACCAGCAAAAAGATTATGAATTGCTGAAGTTTCAGATGATGGTTAGCATTGTTAGCAATAAAGTATCTTAAATTAAGGTACATTTGTTTTTTCAGACATAATGATATTGCACCCTGAATAGACTACAGTATTGTGTAAACATAGCTTTTACAATCACTGGGAAACCAAAAAGTTTATGTGACTCTCTTTATTGTGATAAGTTTCTTAATTGCTGTGATCTAGAACCAAATCCACAATATCTCTGAGGTATGCCTATACTGGAATTGGAGGTACTATTAATTAGCATTTAACCAGAAAACAAAGATCTATCATAATCCCTTCCCAAACCATAGTTACCCACCCTGAAGTTACCAAGAGAGAAGACATATACGCAAAAGCACACACACACACAAGACAAATAAAAAAATGGGCTAAAACACGTAAAAAAGGCAGCCCAATTTTGCTGTTCCTTCTTTCCTCAAAGCACAAACTCAGATTTCAACCCTTGCCACACTGATTATATAGATGGAAGATGCCAAGAAAATGGCTGAGAGAGTACAAGACAGATATGTAGAAAGAAGAGATAGATGATCAGACCTGTGCAGTTGAAGAAGGCCCTGGGTCAGTAAATTACTCTTGCCACATAGAAGAAGGAAAACAATAGAGTCTCACCAATATAGTGACATTTTATAGTAGAGGTTGGCAAACTACACAGCGTGGGCCAAATACAGCCCATTGCTTGATTTCATAGGACTTACAAACTAAAAATTATTTTTATATTTTTAAATGGTTGGGAAAAAAATTTTTAAATGATATTTTTATGACAAACAAAAATTATGCAAAATTTGAATTTCAAATCCATACCTAAAAGTTTATGTCTATGATTACCTACTGTCGATGCCTGCTTTAGTTTCAACAGAGAAGGTATAGTCCAAGAAACCCAAAGTAGTTACTGTTTGGCTCTTTACAGAAAAAGTTGGCAGCCCCTGTTCTAAAGCAGAGTGATGTCACCCAAGTAAATAGATTCGGATTAGATTTTTTAAATCTGAACCATTCATATCAATTCTCCTCTCTGAGAGAAGCAAGGACGAGCTTTAGAAGAGGAGCAAGGGGCTTTGTACTTTTTCCCTTAAAGGCAAGTGTAAGGGATAGGAACACAGGAAGAACAACAGGTTTTGGGGAGGCAGACGGCACATTTAGTTTGAGGTGTCTGGGGCATCCAGGAGGTAACTAGACTTCTCAGCATGAGCCTCAGGAAACAGAGTTGGAGATATGGATTTTGAATCATGTCTACAAAGTGGATGGTGAAGTCACGAATAAGATTTCCCAGGGAGAATATAGATGTATACAAAGAGAGTGGGCTAGGGTTGCCAGATAAAATATTTCTTTATTTGCTAAATCTGGCAACCCAGCTGGGGACAGAACTTTGAAATTTGAAGTTTAAATAGAAAAGAAAGAGCCAACAAAGGAAACAGAAAAGAGAAATCCAGAGGAGTAGAAGCCATTTGTCAGTTAGATTGGAATGGTGGGGGCAGGAGCCAGTAGATTGAAAAGAGAGAGAAATAATAAATATGAATTTTCCTTCCTGGAATACACTTGTGCTGCCAAGAACTATAAGATGGCAGGTTGAGGGGAAATATTGGGTTAATGGTTGAGTTTGGAGTATTAGGGGCCACACGAGCCTGTCTTTTGGTGAAGGTGAAGAAGACAGTGGGAAATGCTTGAAGAGGTGAGGAGATGATGTTTTTGCTGTTGCTGCGTTAGGCTGGGCTGCTACACACACACTTGTTCTCCTCACCACCATCATGACCCTTAGCACACTCACTACCAGAGAGGACAATAGTAGTTAAATCACTGACAAAAAAATAAAGCCTTGAAACTGTCCTGTCTTAGACACTGTATATCATCAGAGTTTATAATGTCCTGTCAAATGATTTTATGTTTTTTATTTCCTCACGACTAGATCTAACTGGCTCATTGGGCATCTTCTTGGTGATAATAATAACAGTAGCAGTAGCCAACATGAGTTGAATTCTTATGTATCAGGCACTATGAAAAACATTTTACTTATATAACATTAGAATGATACTTGATAGAGCAAAAGTGCTACATAGGTAGAAAGGAATTTAAAAAAATAGGTCGAAAGAATCAGATGAAGAGGATTAGTTCTGGACAAGAGTAGGGACACCTATCTGTTCCTCTGTGTGGAGGAGCACAGCAAGTATTGAGCTTAGTGGCTTCGTTTCTCGGGGAATAAGATTTTCTCACCTGCTATGAGATATTAGATAAACTCTGGAACACTAATACATTCTAAGGCAGAAATTACTGAATATAGTTGATCTGTTTTGCTCCTATAGACTTTAGGCACAAGCAAGGAATAATCACGTAGACCAAAGAAAGGAATCTCCAATTTTCTGTAACACGTTACAGGGCTAGGCAGCTACCACTCCTGCACTCAGAGTCAGCACCCAGCTTCTTGCTGATGCCTTCAATCTACTCCATGGACTAGGCCTGCATCCCAAGATCAGTCCTGGCCTTTCCTCTGGCCTCACATCCCTTTGACCCATTCTAACCTCCTAAAAGTTGAGACCTTAAGGCTAGACCCACTCAGCCTTGAGAAAGAACACAAGAATGTGACCACAGACCCCTGTTAGGTACTGAAAGCTCTGGTCTCTCTTGCACATCATAAAATGAAAATATGAGGCATGTGTGGCAAAGTCAGCCCAGGGCAAGGTAGGCACAGCCTTTCCTTAGGAACAAATTAATGCTGCTGAAACCCATCTTTACATCATGCTCTTTTCGCTGAGAACCTATCATTTCATTCACAACTTTGGGAAGATAATTATACCATGCTAGTGAGAGACAACTTGATGAATAACTGTTGATTTTCAAAGGAGATATATTTCATGCACTGGTTGCATAATGGGGTCGAGAACACAGCAAGCTGTCACTATGTTTACTATGTCATTTAACCTCCTCACAGGGTTCTACAAAGAAAACGGAAAATCTCCTTATGATAGATAATATAATATCCTTGGCCTTGCTCAGAAGCCAAATTTTGGAGGCAATGTTTGTAAGTATCTCAGTATTGTTTGTCAAACGGTACCTGTCAGCCTTGTCTTGTTTCTGCTCCACCTCAGACTCTGCCCCACAATAGGTCCCAGCACAGCCCATTTGTGAGGCAGGTGGTCAATAATGAACCTTAGCTCTCCATTAGAACAGGTTCAAAGAAGATAGGTAGTGAGGTTATAACTGTTGAGCATCTGTGCTGATCCCCATGTTGTTTGTACCACGGATAAGATCTGGGACCTAGAATTAACTCCCTTGATGCTCAGAGGTTTTGAAAAAAACTGCAGCCATTGTATATAATAAAGGCACATAAATAACGAATTTAAAGTTTGGACCAGAAAATACAGGAACTAGCATAATAGCTAACATTTATTGTTTACTATGTGCCTGCTACTGATCCTTGCAAAAACTAATGAGATCGAAAAAAATCATTACCTAT
>NW_011889021.1:1465348-1506531 GCF_000151845.1 Pteropus vampyrus | reverse complement strand
CGGCCTCTTTTAACATCTCTCTCTACTTTGCTTCCTACATCTAATGACTTGCAGAAGTACTCAAAAGGTATAAGTAAAAAATTGTGTGTGTGTGTGTGTGTGTGTGTGTGTGTGTGTCCCCTCTGCCTGAAACACCTGCTGAACCAGTCAGGGTCCTGACAGGAAACAGATGGCTCACTCACGATAGTATATTTCAGGGAAAGACCTTTTACACAGGTGTGAGTATAGGGAAATCAGAGGGGATTGTGCAGTAGCCTGGGCCATCTCACTCCTAGGCCCAGAAGGATAAGGGACAAAGGACAGGATGGTTACTGGAAACAAGCTCATGTCACACATTTGTGGGCCCAAGACAGAAGAATAATTGGAAACCTCCCAAACCACATGTCTAAATATTTGAAAGTTATAACTCAAACTAACAAACTGCTAAATGAAACATATTTTATCTGTTGACCTTGGCAAATATACTTTCGTGAAAACCTGGAAGACTAGGTTTGAATTTAGAAGTCTCAGACTGCTCAGAGTTCTGTGTAGGAACATGGCAGAAGAGAAACATCTGGGCCCTAGCTCCTGGCTCATGACCCACCCCCTTCTCTTTCCACTCCTACCCTTGTTTGTAACTGCAAGTGACCTCGCTCATGCAGGTGTATACCCCAGTCTGCATGCCCATGTCACACACCCACTGGCCAAGTCTCAGGCCCAGGGCTAAGAACGCCGCTGGTGCATCCACACTCTGGCAGACAAATAGGGTACAGACACACAAAATGGAGGGGCAGGTACAGGAGTTTGGGCAGGGCCTCTTAACACCATGGGCAGTGGTGTGGCTGGAGAAGAACCAGAGCTCTAAAATATGGTATCCATGGCAACTCCACAAGGAAGAAGGCGGGAAATATATACCTTGACATCACACTCCTCCCTCCCTTTGATTGCCTAGGCAGCCTGGGCTCCCCAACAGAAAGCCAGCGAGGGCAGGGGAGCTGGTGATGTACTTCCAGGTGGTCACCTTCTAGGGACAGAGAGCCAGGTGGAGAAGGGAGGACAGAGGACCTGGAAGATGTCCACTTCTCTCACCTCCCCATTTCCTCTAGTTATTTTCATTCATGCTTTAAATACCATTTCAAGTGTGAGTCTCTCAAGAAAACCCTACCTGACCTCTGGAACTAGAGCCGGTATTCATTAGGTGATCCACAGCAACCTGTCCTGCCCTTCACAGCATTCACTAAAGTTTCTAACTGTATGTTTATTTTATTAATGACAGTATCCTCATCAGAGCAAAAGTTTTGCGAGGGCAGGGACTGAGTCTGTTCGGGTCACTGTTGTGTCTACTACCTGGCACAGGCCTGGCATGTAGGGGTGCTTGCTGTTCTGTTTGAGGTTCTTCCCATCTTGCTGGGTCAGGGAGAGCTACATTCAAGTGAATATAGACAGCGTATATGTGACAATAAGTACCCTGCATCCCCCACACGCAGGACCTGGAGGTACGTGAGCCTTAGGAGGTTAAAATACAGATCTCACATAATTGATCATAATTGTCAACTGAAAGAGCCAAAATGATTCCATGGCCTGGATAAAAATATAAAAAAAGTGTGGTCACATCTAAAGAATGTGTACATGAGCCAAAAGACCAGTCAGCTGTGGAAGCACAAAGAAGTGCTGTCCAAATAGTGCCCAGAGGAGAAGGTGCCTAGCCAGGTAGGGGAAACATCCAAGCCGCTGGACAGGCCTGTCCTTACAGGAGAAATAGCATTTGTTTCTCAGGGCTCAATGACATTAAATTTTCAAATTCCATAACTCCCTTGTTCTTCTGCCTCAGTCACCAAGCACCCATCTGATAATTTGGCTCCTATAGAGCTGGCTGGTCAGACCCACACAATGACAGATTCGCCTGTCAGGTGTATTGCTCATTATAAATGAAGGAGGTGGCATTCTGATTTTATTCCCATTTCTCAGAGATTGTGTTAGCATAGGTGGGCTTTCCTCAGTGTGATCTTCTGGAAAGCTTATGAGAGTAGGTTCCTAAGCCTGCAAGGTTGAGGGGTCTGATCTCATGCTGCGGTGAACTCACAGGGCAATACCCAGCAGAGAACATTCCCAGGCTTAGCCATGAAATTTTCTTTCTTTTGTGAAGCTGAAGTAATGACATCCTCAAAAGGTCTCACATTTATCAAAAGATCTTAAGAGGGAGGCATACCGAGTTATGTACAAATAGAAATGGTCTCGATTTTTCATTTTTCCTTTGACTTCTCTAGACCTAAATTGTCTTTTCAGTCAGAATACACAGTAGCAGAGAAAATCATGATAACTGGTTTCCAATCACGAATTAGGGGAGGCTGGGGTTGATGGTGCCCCAGGGAAGCACAGAATGAGAGGGTGCTGGGAACAGAGTCGGGGAACTGAGAGAGTTATTACCCAAGGTCCTTGAGGCAATATAGTGCATGTGGAGAATAAAGTCATTATTAATTGAAGTTCTAGGGTCATAGCGTGCATCGAATCCAAGGGACAAGGAGAAAACTCAGAAGGAATAGAAAAATTAGAGGCCAGGGAAGTTGAGAATGAGATAGGGTGAAATATCAGGAATGACTTCTGAGCCAGCTCAACGAGACAGCTCAGTGTTATGGTCGCCCACTGCAATTCCATTTTTTTTTTTTTTAATGTAAAGGCTAAATGCAATGTGCTATCCTGCACTGGATCCTGGAACAGCAAAAGAACATTAATGCAAAACCTGGTGAAATTTGCATAAAGCCGTAGTTTAGTTAATTGTCATGGACAAATGCTAATTTTTTAGTTTTGACAAATGTACCATGTTTACGGAAGATGCTAACATTAAGGGATACTGGGTAAAGGGCATACAGAAACTCTATTTGAAACTTTCCTATAAATCTAAAAGTATTTAAAATAAAAATACTTTTTAAATAGTTTTTAATAAAGTTTATTTTTTAATAGCTTATTTAAAAATATCAAAGTTTATTTGTTTTTTAGCTCAGGAAAGTTTTCTTCAACGTGTCTTTGATGATTGTTTCTATTCTAATTGGTTTTTAACCAAAAAAATTTATAATTCTTAGACTGAATCTCTTTTCTCTACTTTCACAGCTATCATATTATCTCTTATTCATCATTTTGTTCCTTTTTCTCTGATTTGTTCTCCATATCACTGATCTGATTTTCTGTATGCTGCTCTGCTTGTCTTTCAGTGTAAATATATCTGCTACTGTGATTTAGTTCTTTCATTTTTTCCTTATCTAGTCATATTTTATCTAATTTAATCACGACTATCTTCCACTATCATTTTGATACTGTTTAAGTAGTAATGGCTACTTATATTCTAGCAGACATCTATTTGGAATGACTTTGCAAGACATAAGCAAATATGCTCTTATTACTTTTAAAGACTGGTCCTTTGCTATCTGAGCTTACGGAGCATATGAAAATGCAGTCATAGTATGAACTAATACAGAACTCATCATGTCCCTGGAGTTGCCTGTGGTATTTGCTTGTGAAGACTGCATTACTGAGAGCTTGGAATTCTTGATCAAAATCCCAGAAAACTTGTATCTTCTGATTAATTTATAAATCACAAATAAGGACCCACCACTCCCCAGTTAAAGATTGACAGTATAATGTTGTAACAAGGCCCATTGGCCATGGGACCTTATTATTAGAAAGTACTTTATAGGAAATGAAACTATGATTATATACCACCAGAGATAGAATCAGGAAAAGAAATTCTTGCTATGCACATGATGCTGCTCTTAAAAAATTATATTTCTTTTATTCCCTAATAGAGAGGGTATTATTTAGCATTTGAGATATTATTTTATTGGAATCTAAATGGACAAGGCCTACCTTTGTGAATAGGAAACAAGATTCACATCTGATTTGTAAGTTTCTTTTGTGTGTGTGTATCACCCACCAGAGGGCTGCTCATCAGCTGGGAGAGAGCAAGGCCATGCCCTGAGACCAGAGGCTAAAGGGAGTGCTGGAGAGGAAGCAAGTAATTTTCTCTGAAAGGTCAAGGATGCCTAGGAGACAGGTTTGGGTATGGTGGAGATAGCCTGACACATGAAAAAGGAAACAAGACATATAGGACATGTGACTTGAAATGACCCTTCTGAGCCAGAAGCCACTTAAGATAGAATAAAAGAAACAAGTATAAAATATCATTTTCAAAGTCTGACTTTATGCTGCTTGTCCTTTCTATCATTCTTCCCTTTTTGTTCTCATTATTTGGCAAAGTTTCTTTGGGACATCAGACTGTCTTAAGAGATATATCCATTTCTGCAAGGCCAGTTTTCAAAGATGGTGAGTGGCATCCCCAGGAGATTAGGTAGTGGTGACTGCTGGAGCCAAATGGGAGCCCCTCTAAAGGAAGGAAAATTTTGAAGTGATGGGAGGGGCACTCACTCACCGGAGACCTTCACTGCATCACCCTGGAAGGAGATGTGCTTTAACAAGGGTCAGTCCTGAGATGGTTGTCATTTAGACTTATCAGTTGCTGCCATATTTCACACCTGCTCTCGCCTGCTGTTTCCGCCCTTTCCAGAACCTCAGAGGAGCTCACATGCTTGCCAAGAAGTGGTCTTTTTGCTTCCCGAGCCACCAATAGTGGAAATCACCGAGGATACTTGAAACTCACGAACCTCCCTGTCCTTTGCTGGATAAAAGATTTACTTAATTAAGAAAAGAGTTCAATAAGTTCTAGAACCTGCTTTGCATTTTTAAAGCACTTAACCTATCACTTGCACTCTGTTTCAGCAAACTTGAATCTTAATATTTTCTTTTGTATAAATAGATTTGACAGGATGTTGCACCCCCAGAATAAAAAGTTCAGCCATAAGCTGGGAAATTTTCTCCGTCCAGCCATGACTTCTAGGCTTTGGTATTTTCTCCAACACAGTTGAATTACTACAATTCATGTTTAGGATTTGGTGCCCACCCTCGTCCTCATAGCAAAATTCCAGGAGGAATTGGTAATATTTACAGAGCACTTGCTATTTGCCAGACATTCTTTTAAATGCTTTATGTACAACAATGAATAAGGGAGAGAAGGTGTTATAATGAAGAGAAAGACAAGAGATATACTTTGGAGTTTGATAAACTTTGTTCGAATCCCCAGTTGCCACTTAGACTATATGTAGTTTTGGTAAAATTTCTTAACCATTTTATGTCTTAGTTTCTTTCTCTGGAAAAAGGAGCTAATAATAAAATCTACTTTCCATGGTGTTTTGTGAAGATTAACATGGAAAGACTACCTGCACATAACCAGGGTCCTTTCTCTTTACTCCTTCTGATGGAAGTAGAAGTGTAGCAGAATGTGGATAGTTTGATCCACAACACTACGAAATGCACTGTTTAGTTTTCTACCTTCCAATAAATGGTCTCATTAATTTTCTGGCAAAGAGGGAAGAGAAGGGCAGGCAACTTGCCAGAGCTAATGGAGTCATTTTGTAGGACTCTGTGGCTTGCTGTTGATGAATGAAACTATTACCCACCATTACTCATCAGGGCAGCACAATCCAAATTAGGCGCAATGATGAGAGTCCAGCACCCACGGGTGTGGGGAAATGTTATCCTAGGGCAGTGGTCCTCAAGCTAAGCTGCGTATAAGAAACCCCAGGAGCTTGGAAATGAACAGATGTCCAGGCTGCACCCTTAGACATTTGATTTAACTGATTTGGAGTGAAGCCTGAGTGTCGGTATATTTTACAGTGGTGCTGGCAATCAGACATGAGCCCTCTGAGGTCAGAGGTCTAGTTCTGCAAACACTGCCTCCAGATGTAGGTGTCAACTGCTCTAGGAGCAGCCTTTCTACTCTGTTTTTGCCACTGCCACCAGCCACTAACTGTATCATGTTTTTGCTTCATTCCATCTGCCTCTCCATGGCCAGAGATGGGTCACGCCCACCACCAACATTTCTCCAGACCTCGCTCAATGTCTGGGCTCAGCTGTTCTAGGCTAATTTAGTTGTGGGAGGAAAGGGAGATGACCCTCTCTCCACTAGTCCAAAGACCCTCCTCATGGACATTTCTCAAGATGATTGGCTGCTGGGATATTTACTTCTTCAGAGAAGAATTCCACCCACTCCCAGATTGTGGTCTGCTTTTATGGTCCCCACAGATATTCACGGGAGGGCCCTATGTCGTGCATTTTCTGGCATCACATTCAGTCTCTTCCAGGATCACCTTGAGCCCAAACTCTGAAATGAGAATCACATGCAGTTTACTCTGATTGTATCAGTCAGTTTCTAAAGACCCACAGTCTCCAGTTCATGTCCACTGAGGAGCTGATAATTGTGGTATTCAGTATGACTAAGGGAATAATTCTGGTCTAAGGGGGCTCTTCCTCTGTGGGTTCCATACTCTTGGGCTCTATTCATCTTCCAGACTGGGATGTTTCAGTCTCCCTTTAAATCTTTGGCTCTGTTTATGCACTTGCTTAAAACTTCTTTAGTATTGCTTTTTACAAAAGGCTTATCTTTTCCTTAGGGCATTGCCATTTTATCATTTCATGCATCACGCAATCTATTTCAAAAATGATTTTCAAATGTTTTTACTATAATATAAAATACTCAAGCAAGACAAAAGTGAATATAGGTCCTTTCTCTTCCGCGCCCTTCACAAATGCCACTCCTTGGTATTAACTAACTTTAATACGGTGTGCAGGCATACCTTGGAGATATTGCGAGTTTGGTTCTAGACCACAGCAATAAAGTGAGTATTGCAATTAAATGAGTCACAATCTTTTTGTTGGTGGAAGGTCTTGCCTTGAATTTGTAAAAAGTGAAACATCTGTGAAGCACGGTAAATCTACGTGCAATAAAATGAGGGGTATGCCTATATTTACTCCCAGATCTTTTCCTAAGGGCTGTATTTTAATACTAATAATTAAAGAGTACACACTTTTATTACATAAAACATTTCATAATAATTTTCCAGTTGCCATGAGCATTGTTTTAAATATTTTTCATAATATTCTAATAAGTAAAAGTATCATAATTAGTCATTTAACAAATGTCTAATTGGTCATTTATAATTTTTTATGATTATAAATAATGTTGTCACAAACATCTTCATGCATATTTTTATTTAAAATAATTTAGTTTGTTCAATTTTTATAAATGAAATTACTTAATAGAAGACTTTGAATAAGCTAAAGAAGCACTTTATAATTTAATGGTAGATAAATAAGACATATAGCCAAGTAGTGTATTTTGTTAAATAAACAATAGTTTATCTATATAATTGAATGCTATGAAGTCATTAAAAATCATGTTGCAGAAGAACATTTAATATCATGGAAATAGTTCCACCATATATTAAGTAATTTATAAAACAAGTTATAAAACTTTCTATGTAATTCGTGTAAGAAAATGTTTATAATAGAATTTATATGATATGGGAATACCAAGGTCCAGGAATAGCCAAGACTATCTGTAACAAAATTGGAAGTCTTACTCTATCGAAAGTCAAGATCGATTATGAAGCTACAGTGATTAAGACAGTATAGTATTAGTGCAAGAATAAAAATGTTAAAAAGAAGAGAATGCAGGAGCCGCATATTTTTTCTGAAAAGCACCGGATAGCAAAAACTGTCACGTGGTCTGTCACAATTCAACCCTGCTGCTGCGACATGAAAGCAGCCAAGACAACACACAAATGGATGAGGATGGTTGTGTTACAGTACAACTTCATTTGCAAAAACAGGCAGCTGATTCTCATTTACCTATCTCCGAGACAGAGAATTCAGAAACAGGTCTGTGTGTGTGTGTGTGTGTGTGTGTGTGCGTGTGTGTGTGTGTGCGTGTGAGACTTATGACAAAGGTGGTACTGAAACACAATGAGAAAGAATGGTTTTTTAAATAAAAAAATTGGCTCCCATAATGAAAAAGTGAGATTTGATTCCTATCTCACATCATTCATAAAAATAAATTTCATTTCAATTATAGACATCAATGTGAAAAATCAAATGATAAAGCTTCCAGAAAGTAATATAGGAGAATATATTCAAAAACTTATGGTAGAGAAAGATTTCTTAGATAAGGCACGAAAAAGCATTAACCATAAAGAAAAAGACTATTATATGAGGCTTTATTATAATTATAAACTTTTTATTCATCAAAAGGTGTTGGAAAGCTACAGTTTGAGAGAAGATATTTGTAACACACATAAGTGAAAGGGGCCTATAAAATATGAAAAATAACTATAGATCTATTTTTAAAGAGACAGAAAACTCCAGTAATAAAATAGGCAAGAGACTCAGACACTTGACAAAAAGGGAATATCCAACTAGTCAACAGATATCTAAAAAGATGTTAAATTTCATTAGTTATCAGGGAAATGCAAATATAAAACACAATGACATAATTGTTAGAATATCAAGAGTTAGTGACGATGTAGAGCAACTGCTGATACTCTCAAACACTGCTGAGTGTGAGCCTTCTCTTTAGGAAGATGTACTAAAGCTGAGCATATTTACACATCTATGTCCCAGAAATTCCACTCCTATGTTTATACCCAGGAGAAATGTATATGCATGCATTATGAAAAGAGATTTACAAGAAAGTTCATTACTCATGATAGCCTCAAACTAGGAACAGTTCAACTGTCTTTAAATAGTAGAATGGATAAATGAACTGTAGTACAGTCATACAATGCAAACTATGCAACAGTACTATCCAGTGAATGAATTCGCCTTTACACAATATGGATGAATCCCACTTTCATAAATTTGCATGAAAGAAGCCAGATACTAAAGACTGCAAACAGGCAAAAACAACTCACGGTGATAAAGGGGATTTTGAGAGAGTAATTAGTAATTGGGAGTGAGAGAGACTTTGTTTTGGGTTCCTCACCATATTCTATTTATTGTTCTAGGGGGATGTACCTGTATTATTCACTTTGTGATAAGTCGCTAAGGTTTACATGTATGACAGATATGCTTTTCTGTATTAATATTTTAATTTTTCTAAGAATTTATAAAAATATATCTGAATAGAAATAGCATTAAGACAGTTGATGTAGTCTAAAGTTGATAAATCAAGAGAGAAAGTAAAAGTATACTTTTATCTTGAACAGCACTGTCCAATAAAAGTTTCTGTGATGATGCAAATAGTCTACATCTGCTTTGTCCAATATGGTAGCTTCTAGCCACATGTGGTTACTGAGCATTTGAATGTAGCTAGGAGCCTGAGAAACTAAATTTTTTTTATTAGATTTTAATTAATTTTAATTTTAAGAGCCACATGTGACGAGTGGCTAGCACATTGGATAGCACAAACCATGAGAAGCAGAATCCACTAAAATATGTTCTCTCTGGGAAGTAGGACAATATGAGGAGGTTGAGATGGAATCAAGTTGTTTTTTATGTACCATTTGATGTGTAACTTTCTGTGTGTATTAGTTAGGTAGAAATTAAAATTTAATTTTAAGAAAAAATAAAGCTTGAAGCAGATACTTAAAACCATTAACAGTGGTTTCTCTTTTTGGGTGGTGAGATTTATGATGATTTTTGTCTTCTTCTTTTTAAAAAAAATTCTCTTTTTTCTAAAATGTTTACCATAAACCCACGCAAAAATAGAACAAATTAATAAATCAAAAGCTAAAACTAAATACTGATGACAAATCAGAAAATTCTTTAGCGGTCTGTCTGTACTTGTACTATTAAGACAATAAGATGTGTAATGAGAATTTATGGCAGGTCATATTTTTCTTTTCGATATTTAATATCTAAACGTGCTAGCTAAGCAGAGATTTCACATAAAGCATGCCAGATTTCTGCTGCTCTCTACTTCCTGATAAGGTACACAGGTCATTGAATTTAGGCTAAATCAATAATGTAGAATTTGGTGTGGCCCATCTTCAGGATGGTTTGAGCAGGTATCTTTGTAGGAATGGCTCTGCTTTCCTGTCCCCACTGTCTTATAGCTCTGCATCAAGGTCTTCCAAGGGCTATATTTTGGAGGAACTTCATAAAAAGTTTGTGGTGAAGATTATTACAGGTTCCTAATTGTGTATCTTACTAGCTATTGGACCTTCTCCATCTAGATGTACTATAGGCCCCTCAGACTCAGAATGCCCAAATCAGCATATCTGTTTTCCCTCCCAGATGTATGCTTCTCGTAGAAGCCGAATTTCATTGTACTTCCAATCTAGAAACCTGGAAGTCTACATTCACTTATACCAACCTGCCTTCCCATATAGGATCCTGTGCTCCAGGTTTTTCAAACACCTCACTATTTCCTGCCCATTTCTGTTTTGTGTACCTTTGCATTTGCCTGTGATGTTGTTTGGCTGAACAGCCTTTCTTCCCTTCTATTCTTCCTCATGAGTCCTAATCCATCCTTCAAGGCCCCTTTCAAACATCATCTCCTCATAGAACCTCTCTATATTAATAAATCACAGTGCTGAAAGTCCACAATCTTAAGTGAAACTGCTCAATCTTCAGCACCTGCACAAAGTACAGTCATATGGCCTGTCTTCTCTGCTCACAGCTATTAGGCCGGAGGTGGGTACGTGACATAGGGATGAGCACAGACCAAGGGCAACTCATTCACAAACTAGCCCCATCATCTATTGCAAAATTTAGATTAGGAAATGGGTGGATTTTATGGCATATAAATTATACCTGAAGAAAACTATTTTTAAAAATTAAATCAGGAATTTTGAAATACCGAGTCATTTGCAAGTGAAAATTAAAGCTAAAAGCTGCAGGGAGGCAGATTTGGGCCCTGAAAACACCATGCTGTCCATGCACAGGTCAAAGTTCTGATAAAGCATAGTCTGTGACTAAACAAAGGAAGGCAGCTAGTAGTGAGAAGAGAATGAATCAGACTAGGAGAGGAAAGGGGAAATGTCAAGAGAGAGGCCACAAGACTTCCAGAGAGACGGAGAGAGCAGCACAGAGGTGCCTCAACTTTTAACAGTTTTCCAATCATAGTCTTGGTTTTCAGTTTTCCTTACAGTAGTAACCCCCTCATTATATAATGAAATAATTTGACTTGAGACTGAAAGAAGTTGTTGATTACTACTTCCCCGATTACCCAAAGCAGAGTTCATCTCTCTCCTTTGTGCTCTCGCAGGCTACTGGTATTGCAATTTGCAATTGGATTTGTGAAAAATGTGGGTGTTTTTGGAAGGAGCCTAGCTTTGGAGTCAGACAGACATGCCTTTTAACCTTGACTTATGAACTTTGAAATCTTGGACTTGTGACTTCTCTTTGGACCTGAATTCTCTCATCTGTGAAATGGGAAAACCCCAATTGTAAGTATTTACTAAGATAACATATGAAACATCCTTGACTGGGCCCAGATCATAATAGGTGCTCAGCAGATCTCAACTTAATTCCTTTCCACTTCGTCCCTCACTGTGAATTTGTGGCCAGAACTGTATCTTGTTCACTTGAGATGCCACCCTGGCACCCAGCACTTTGCCTGGCAGATAAAAAGTATTCATTGAATAGTTAATAATCAAATCCATAGATACAATCACGTGTTTCATCTTGGTAGGACTGCCAGTTTACCAATAAAAATATAGGATGTCCAGTTAAGTTTGAGGTTCAACAAACAATGAATAGTTTTTACAGTAAGTATGTCCACTGTATGCTTATGCTAAATATTATTTGTTGTTTAGCTGAAATTCAAACTGAACTGGACTTCCTGTATTTTCTCTGGCAGTGCTACATCCTGACCCCTACCTTCTATTCCACTGACACATTCTGTTTACAGGTGTCCTGCATTTTTACTTCATAACCCACATTTTTTTCAGAAGAAAAAAGAATTAGGTGAGTACCTGTTCTATGTGATTCCCATTAATGAATCCTAGGGAAAAACCACTGTTTCCTTGAGAAATTACTATGTGTGGGGACCAAACAAAGCAGACTGTCCTGGAGAGTCCTGATTTGCCCTACTGTCCCGGTGTAATTATATAATATGTAATAGCTCCTCCTTTTGCTCTTGGAAGTGACCCAGTTTAAATGATAAATGTTATCTGAAAACAGGAAGTAGATGCTGCTACTTCATAAGGCATTGCACCAAGGCCTCTGTCCGCCACACTTCCCCACCACTTTACCCACAAGGAAACAGACTTCCCTTGGGGAGCTGACACACCTTGCTTGCAGTGATTGCCCCTGTTTAGTTTTCCAGTGCCACCACCCCTGTGTTACAGGGCCGCCACCCACCCTCCCTTAAATAACTGTTTGCCTCTCTTTTCCTTCACTCTCTCTTTGTTTCCCATTTTCTCTGCATTTCTAAACTACATGAATCTCTCATTTTTTCTTTCTGGTTCCCTGACAGTCTCTATGTGCTTTTGTCTTCAGTCTTCTCTTAAGTTCAAGCGTTCCACATCTTTATTAGCCCCGCAAAACCATCGTGCTCTCCTCTCAAACACCCTTACTGCCGAGACAGGATCTGCCATTTACTGGGTACCCACTATGCTGAGATCCAAGAAAAATGCTTCATGTGCACCATTTCCCTTTGATCTTCATAAGAACCTGTAGGAGGTGCCATCCTCCTTCCCACTGCCCAGGATCAGGTTCAAACCCAAATCTGAGCTTTTATCCAAAATGGGCAGCACGTGCTCCTGGAGTTACGTCATCATTTTGTGCAAATACAAATCTGTGAAGGTGATCCCGTGGTACACTTGGAAGGTGTGGCATTTGCAGGAGGGAGAGATCAAAGTGAATAACAATAATAACTATCCATACTGTGCTGTGACTACAGTTCTCAATAGTGACCCCACTCAATTCTCTCAGCCACCCCGTGAGATAAGCAGCATCATGATATCTGCTTTATGAACGAGGAGACAAGGGCTCAGAGTTGGAACTGAGTCCAGGTCTTTTGTCTGTATGTACTTCCTAATGCACTGCATGTGACTCTCCAAATTATATCGGTTTTGGAACATGACCCCTGGGCAAGGAGGAAAGATCACTGGTAGGTGAAAATGGAAAGGATCCTGATAAAGACACTTAGAAATGCTCCTTCAAGACACCTCTAGGTCTAGAAAGACCTCTGGAAGGGGTGCATTTGTAGACCAGTACTTATCTTTATCAGATTTTTTCCCTAAGATTTTTCCCCAACCAAAAATCATCACAGATTGTCCACTTGCTCACTTGTTGTTGTTGTTGTTTTTACTCCCATCTTTGTAAATATTCAGAACAGGTGGACATAAATAAGGACAAATGCCATTTAATTTGAACCTAACTTCTGCCTCACAGACCAATGCTTCAGTCAGTCCATGAGGAAAAACAATTATTACACTCCAGCTAGCACATGCACTGGCTTATGAAGCAGTGTCAGTGGCACAATAGTTTATTGGCAAAGAGATGGGAGGTTTGAAAAAAAATCAATTTTGTTAAAAATAAACAAACTATAATTCTACTTTCCTAATGAGAGAACATTTCCAAGGCGAGTGAATAATGGCATGGCATTTTAGTTTCCAGAAATGATTCCAGAATCATCTGTACAACATATTACCTAATACCAAATGTCTTGGCATGACATTCAAGGCTCCCTGTGATCTGCCCCTGTCAATCTTTCCTCCCTCACTACCAGCAGTGATGAGCCATTTCCCGTTGTACACTTTCCTGGTCATTCTTTAAGACTTGGAACCACCAATCATACCCATGAGCTTTTCCAGCCACTCCTTTTACAATGCTCTCATAGAATCTGGTACGTCATTCCACCACTATTGCATGAACCACATTGATCGAATGGTTTTACTTGTCTATATTGTCTTAGTCTTTTCAGGATGCTATAACAAAATAACATAGACTAGGTGGCTTATAACAACAAACATTTGGTTCTCATATTTCCAAGATCATGTCACCGGCAGATTCCTGGTCCGGTAAGGGCCCACTTCCTCATAGATGGCTATCTTTGTGTAATAACTTTACATGGCAGATGGAGCAAGGGAGCTTTCTTGGGTCTCTTTTATCAGGGCACTAAGTCCACTCATAATAGTTCTGCCCTCATGATGTAATCCCCTCCTGAAGGCCTAACACCACCTCCTAACACCATCAGTTTGGGCACTAAGTTTTCAACATAGGAACTGTGAGGGGACATGCACATTCAGACCATAGCAGACACTAACACTTATGGAACATTGACAGTATGCCAGGAATGTTTCAAAGAGCATTTACATGCATCATAACAGTCTTTACTCTCATAAACTGGACATAATTTTTACATTTCCATTTTAAAAATAAGGAAATCAAGGCATAAAGAAGGGAAGTAAGTGTTTTAAGGTCAGCAGCTTGCAGGGGGTGGAGCCAAGACTTAAACCCAAGCAATGTGATCCGGAGTCTACACATCTAACACTTCTATATTTTTCTGTCTCTTTTACGAAACAATGGGACCCAGGGCCTGACATATAGAAAGTGTTTAATAAGTGCAAACTGAAAAAACAAATGAATAAAACCTATTTCTTGGCTCCCAGGGGCCCTGGGTTGCTGATGTGTAACACCTGCTTTTCTAACGTGGCCATCACCATCCCAAGCCCTCACACTGGAGGCAAAGAAGAGTGTCAGCTGGCTTCTGGGCTTCGTTCCCCAGAATGCACCTAGATACATGGGCAGTTCCTGGTTTGGCACAGATGCCCCTGTCAGCTTCCACTGAAACAGGTAAATTGCTTCAGGGATGACAGGTTACTCCTCTCTCTCTGTTAAGATAGAAACTGTTTCTCCAGCCCAGGGTGACTTAGTTGGAAAAAACTGATTTCACGCTTTACTGAGTGTGATTGTCCTTGAACACCAGAGCACATTATCTGCCTGCCTGCACTGGTTAAGTGTGTAGGCTGCTGTGACTACGGTTGAGAGATCCCAGTCGGGCCCTCTGTGGCGGGGAGATCTTAGATCTCAAGCCTTTCCTGGTCCCCCAAGGGCTTAGTATGAGCAAAGCCTTCAGGTAATTAGCTTTTCTGGCAGTAACACTACCTTCTTGCCTTCTACTCCCCTTGCCCTCATTATTTGCTGTTTTCCCCCAGGGCCACAGACCTTCTTTCCCAAATGCTTACCTTAGCCTCTTGCCCTTGGCTGTTCTACAGGCTCCTCAGCCTTACCATGCCTGAAAGGGAACTTTCCTCCCCAAATCCGCCTTGTTGTGTTCCCATTAATGTCACCTTCAGGAAATCAATCCCTAAAGCAAGTGTCACCTAGATTCCACCCCCCCGTAATTGATTTCTTGGTCCTTCCTGTGTCCCTTTTGATGCTGACATTCTAACATTAGATGGTGGCCTCAGGATGCCTGCCTCCAGCCCCCATGAGCAGGATGACATAGAACTCCTTACTAAACAAATGGCCTTGCTGCCTGGAACCTTCCAAAGAATTGTAACCAGTCCCCTCCAGAGAGCAATTGTGTGACACAGGGCCCAGCTGGACTGTGGAGCCTGGCCTGGGCCGTGGCCTCTGTGGTCAAGGGCAGCGAGACAAAAAAAAAATAAAATGAAATCAAGCTTTGGTAGCCTAAGGGTCAAGCCACGGATTAAGTGGCGTAGAGAAATCCAGCCGAGGTAAGAAGAAGGAAGATGGGAAAGAAGATGAAGGAGGTGAGGGGTGGGACAGACAAAGTCCAGCATCCCTGGGGGGTAGGGGGAGGGGAGAAGTTCTTCTGACAAAGGAAGAAGCTCTTTCTAATTAAGATGGTATGTTAAAGGGAAAGTCGTTATTTCAGAGCTTCTTGGGGTGCCTTTAGGATGAAGTTTCTGAAAAGATAGCAAAGTTCAGCAGAGCCCCTTAATGAGTTTTGATATGCAAAGGAGGCCCAAGATTTGTGGGCTGGGAGTGGCTTGCCGAAGTGTTCTGAGAATAAATTTAAGAGGAATTCGTTGGCTTGCGTGGGAGTTGGCAGCATGAGAGGGGAGGAGAAGGTTCTCAAAGCTGAGAGAGCAGAAAGATGACAGCAAGGACTAATGAGAAACCGGCCAGCAAGAGATTTCCCAATGCAGGAAACTCCCGTTAGTTATCTAGAAGCAGATAAGTAAGACGTGACTGTAGATTGTGCTCTCTAATGTGATATGCTAAAATCTACTATGTGTTACCCCAAAACCTTTGGGAAAGTCTACTCTGGAAAAGGCTTCATGTTAATAGTAACCTAGGGAGAAATGAAGAAATTTGGGGTGATACATGAAATGGAGCAAGGAGTAAGTGATAGAGTGGGGATCGAAGATGCAAGAAAGGTAAGAAACTGGAGATAATGGCAAGGTGCTGTGCTTCTCCCCGTATATGAGCTGGGGTTAGAGCCGTTTGCCTGTATCCATTAAACGATGTAAATGGCCCAGCAGACTGGAGGACTGGGGACAGCCAGGTGGCTGACATCTGCATTAGGTTACTGACCAGAACAGGAAGGTTTGAGGCAGAGGGAAGTTAAGACTGGAGAAGATTTTTTAAATTAGGTATCATTGGCTGCAGGAGGGACCAGGGTGGGTGCTGTTGTTGGCATGGGCTTGAGCAAGCCCTAAGCAAAATAGAGAAGAAAGGAGGTTCCCAGAGACTCAGCCAGAGCACTGAGCCGACACTGCGAGGTTATAGATGTGGACTGGAGACAAGTGAAGGAGGACAGACCTGTGTCTGGGTTAAGAAAGTGGGACAAAGAGATTCATCCAGGAGGAATGTGCCAGAAGTGCTGAAGGAAGGAGGGGTGGAGAGAGACGTGTGGGGAATGTACAACCAGCTTCTCTGCATCTGTTCTGGGAGTTGAACCAGCTTGCATTTCACTTTGCTCCCATCCAGCTGATAGAACAAACACCCAGTGAACTCTACCTGGCAGTGTTCTGTGTCACTAGAACCACCTCCAGTTGGCAAAGCCCAGTTCCTGGAAGGTCTGCTGCTGGTGAAAGCCCAGGTAACAGTGCCCCTCACTTCCTACCCTCAGCTAGCTGCTGAGTTTTGCAAATTCTACTTCCCAAATAGCTTATTTCCTCTTTTTCCTTCAATGCTCCTCTCTGTGCTTATTCCTTGTGGGCCTGTTGTCACGGAATCTGATCTGCTGTCATTTCCTCAGGTTAATTCTCAGACTTCCCATCAAAGGTCGGGCACATGCCAACAGGTGCTCTATCACTGCTTATTAAGAGAATGGTTTCCTGTCAAGAGCCAGTCCCTTGTATTCCCCATTTGAAACGTAAGGTTCACTACACACACACACACACACACACACACACACACACACACACACACACACATTCTTTGATGCCTAAAAAAGCATGTCCCTGCAGTTTCACACTCATATTTATGTGTACGAGTAAAATTGCCAACATGGGAGAATCGGGGGACCGGAAAACCATCCTACGCCACCACAGTGGGTGACATAACTGTCTTTAAGCTGTTTAGATGTCCCTTCCAGGGGTTGCTCAGAGGCAGTCCTCCATTTTGTCTTTTTTCTTCATCATCTTCCTCTGTCCCTACCCCTTTCCCCTATTGTATTTGCAATGTCAGGCACTGTAGTAGGCTCTATAAATAACTTATCTGATTAATCTTCACCACCACCCTCTGAGATGGATACCAGTGTCCCCATTTTACATAAACTTATTCGAGGCCCCAGGATGAGAGAGCGGCAGTTGTCTTTTGTTTCCAAAACTCCTGCTCTTTCTGTTCTCCTGGGCTGCCTCTCACCTGGGCCAGATTCATCTGGCCGGCCCCCATCTTTGTTCCCTCCTGTCTCTCCGTAAAGTCCTTCTCACCAGCAGACTCTGTTGGTCCTCCCCTTAATTCAGAATCTATTAGATCAAGTTCCTTTCATATTCCTGGTGTTGCTTATGGAAAATTCTGATCACTTTCTACAAAAAGATATATGATGGTCCTTAAACTGGTTATTTAAATTTGAAATAATTTAAATGTATTAAACTACTTAACGAATTTCACTTTGATTCTATAGCTGCCTCCACTTTTGCACTGTTAGCTAGGAGAACAGAGACCAAGTCTGATTCATTGATGTAAACTTTGGAATGCTTTGTCAAGAGACTGGGGCTCTAGGGACATTCAGCTGATGTTTCTAAGTAAAAGGTGGCAGCAGAGTATAGAGTATGGGCTCCATAGTCAAACAGTCCCAGGTCTGATTCTACGCCATCATATCTAGCTCTGTGATTTTGAGCAGGAAGCTCAACTTTCTGAACCTTACATTTCAGATGGGGAAAATAATAGTACCCACTCAATATTATACAAGAAGTGTGCCTAAAGGGATTTGCATACTGCCATAACAGAGGAAGGGCTAAATAGATGTTGGCCATTGTTGTAGGTGGTGATAGTGTTGAGCAGTTATATCCTTTCTGTCTCTGACCCTTTAAGACCATTTAACATAGCTACCCAAACCTCCCAAAGGTCTTTTGGACCTTTCTTATTGTTATCACCCTCCTCTCACCCTGACCCCATTCCCCAATTGTAATTTCTGGTCTCTGGATCCAGGCTTCTGGTTCCAACCTTGGCTCACCCTTGGCACATGGATTGTACATGTTGTTTCCAGTGTTTGACTTGTGGATGCTTCCTCACACTCTTGGGCTTAGGCAGGCCCTTGGTTCTTCCCAAAGCCTGGGGTCTGACCCTGCCCTAGCTCCAACCAAAGGCCATGCAATCTGCCTTAACTCTTCCCATTTCCTATTCACACTCCTCCAATCAAGAAAGAAAAAGAAAGAAGGAATAAGGGCAGCTGGGAGGGAAGGAGGAAGAAGGGAGAAAAGCAAGGAAGAAGAAGAAAAGGCTTCAGTTAGGCTCTCCTGACTCTTTTCTGGGCTTTTTCACTAATGCCTGAACTGGAGTTGCTGTTTCTAACCTTAATTTCATCCAATTCACAATCCATGTGGTCACTGGAGTAACATCGGCAACTACTGGCATGTATTAATCATGCTAAATCACATACAAATCACATATTTACATACGTGAGTTACAGTTCAAAGCATGTCAAACATTAATTCATTTAACTCTTACCACCAATATATAAGGTAAATAATAATAGTAACTTCATTTCCAAGATCAAGAAACTGACATGCACTTGCCCAAGGTTGCATAGCTAGAAAAGTATCAGCTGAGATTCCCACCAGAATAGTTGCTCAAGATAAACCTGGTTGCTGTCTTTGCATCAGACTGTGATCACACTCTTCAAGCGAGAGGTCAGCAACTTTTGAGGCAACCTATTCAGGTTTGGCTGCTACCTGGAACTGGACTTTGGACAGGAACAATATTATGCAAAGGTTTCCCCTACTCCCCTGCACAAAATTTCCCCTAAAGGGCAGCCAAAATTTGAGAGCCCCTTGAGACTGGAGGCAGAGTCAAAAGACCCTGCTGTCTTCCCCATCCTGATACACACACCAAACAATGGCTTCCTGCAGGTCAGGGACTCTCACCCGTCTTCATACCTCCCTTACACTCTTACCAACCCAATTCATGCTTTCATCGCACGCTGTTATTCGTACTAATGTTTCCAGATTGTACTGAACATCTCATGAAAAAATATTTGCAAAAATGTCTTATGAGACGTTAGGTGCTTTATAAATAAAATTCATCATTACTGTTATTGTTATTGCTGTCTCAAAAAAATTTCAACTGTTTGAGAGGCTACTAAAGAATTTTCATGCCTTTGGAAAATGTAAGGAGGGAGGAAAGCTGTCTACATCTATTGTCTAGCTAGATAGAGGAACAGCCGGGCAGAGTTTCTCTTGAAGGGGTCGAATTGAGGCTTGAAGCTCTCTTTATAGTTTAAATTCTGCTTTTCTTGCTCAGACTATGTGGAGAAAGAACTGCCTGGGGGTCCCACCTTTGCCCTTCCCCATCTGTTTGTGGCAGAGTGTTCGTTCCTTGACTTTGATCGATAAACAAATCTGGGAGACTGAGTAGCAAGTATGGGTGTTTGTATAGAGCAGTTGAGGAAACATTCCCAGCACAGACGAAGCAGCTGCAGAGGCTGTCAGAACAATCCAGGCCTCTGGGAAAAGGCGAGGCTTAGTCCCGCAAACATGGCCTCAGCCTGGGCTCGACCTCTGGATGCCACGTGTCACCTTCGGTGGGAAAATCAATAGTCCCCTTGTCTGGAATGTGTACCCCTTCTCTTGTGGAACATGGGAAACAGCCAGCAATTGTGTGAGAGGAAAAGCCTGTCTGCGGGCTGTCCTCAGAGCATGCGGACAAACCTGCCTCCCGCCAGCAGGTCAATACCTCTATTGTCTCCCTTCATGGGCCGTGCTCATCACTCAGCCCTCCAAGATTCTGGCTCTAGGTTTCCCGATGAGCCAAGGCTGCTGTCCACGCAGTATTGTAAAGGAGGGACAAAGGGACACTTCACTTTGGTTAGCATGGTGGGGCTTGGCTTATATGAAGACTTTGGACAGGGAGAGAGCCCAGTCCAGGATGGTGCAAAGCCCCGCTTTAGATCTTGGCTGCTGAGACCAGCTGCCAGGAGCCCTCAGAGATGCAGAGAAAAGGCAGAGTCTCGAGGTGGGAGCGAGGAAACTGGCCTAAGTGGCAGTGAGTTCACTAGGAAAGCACTAAGCGAGGGCCACGGCTTTCTTGCCCATAAGCTGTGCTCCTAAAGAAAAGGCAAACAGCTTTAATCTTCAGAGCTAAATTCAATTAATTGGTAATGACTTCCAGGAACCATAATATCGCAAAGTGTTCTGACACTGGGTTCAAGGTCAATGGGAAAGAGTGGTATAATCGATTAGTGATATCTGCCATCAGGATCAACTGGAAAGGGTTAGGACTCTCAGAAAGTACAGCCCTCTCTGCCATCCCTGCTCTAGGCTTCTTTCCACACACATCCTCACAGCTATCGGGGTTCTCCCTTTTATGGATCCCTCTTGGGGCTGACTACTGTCCACCTTCATCCACCTCTATGCCCACCAGTGAAAATGTACTCCATGGCTCAAGCCAGAAACCTAGACCTTATCACAAACTGTGCCTTTGCCTCCAGATATGGACAATTTACAAATCCTTCCAGTTCTACTTTCTCAAGATCTTTTTGATCCATTCTCCTCCTTTTCCCACTCACATAACCCTTGTCTTAGCTCATCTCTCACCTTTGACGAGTATAACACCCTTCCAACAGCTATATCTAACTTTGACCTCCTCTCATCCACCCATTGTCCATCACGAGGGTGGTCCTAGGAATGTTTACATCAAGAATTAGAAGATACTAAACTTCAACACAGAGTGGAGGAACTCTTCAAAAGGTGAATGAGCCATCCGAGACGGTTCCAGGAAAATCAAAACTCCTTAGAATACCAGTGACTAAAATTCAACATAGTTCTCACATCCAATTTCCTTTCTCCCTGCACTGTTCTCTCATCCTCTTTCTCTCTCTCCCTCTCTCCCTTCTTCTCTCTCTTTCTCCCTCTCTCTCTCAATTACCTTGTTAACTGATCTCCTAAATGCCTTCAAAAGCATCCTTCTTCAAATACATGCAGTAACCAATTCAAAAATATGTATTCTTCAAGCTCCGAAGCCTAGAAGAGCTAATAATTTTCTCTTGTTCTTCCAATAGCCTCATTATCTGTTCTAGTCATTTTACTCCTGTCTCCAGAGAAGTCAGGTGACCAGAGGAAAGCTTGAGGCAAATTATGTGTAACTACTGGCTAGTGAGTGGGAAGCAAGGCATGGCAGCTCCTAGGGTTCAAGAAATTCTTTTCTTGGAGAGCCAGCCCTCAGTAGAAGGTTTGCCCTGGCTAGCAGAGAACAGTTGTAATTTATTTCAACCAGCAACAAGAGGATGATTTCTTCTCTGGAGCAGTAGGATGGACTTTATAGGCATGTAAGAGAAACATGGCATTTTGTAATAAACCCAGCAGATGCCTTTGCCAGAGAGGCAGGAAAGCTCAGTGACTCAGACATTAAGCTGTCAGAGCATGGCCAGACAGGTCAAGTGAAGATAACCCTTGCACAGAGCCAGGCTCCTAGACTCTGGGGAAAGCTTGAGCCACCTGCTGGTGAAGAATGAATAAGACAGCTTCGAGAGAGCCTTGTGGGGAGAGCCAAAGGAGCCAATACACTGCTTTTTAATTGCAAAATCCAAGGTGTTCATTTTTATTTTAATTAGAAAATATGAAGCATTTTGTCTGTGTGTTGCACATGACAAGAAAAAAAAAACAATTATTTCCAGGGTTTCTAATAGACTTATTACCTGCTTTGATCATTTTGCTGGTATCTCCAGAAGTACCCTAAGGCAGAGGGAGAGATAGACAGAAAATATAGACAACAGGAGATGCCTAGGAAGGGTGGGATGCCCAGGAGGGTGTTGAGATTAGAAGTATTGAGATCCATTAAAAGGAAATCCTCAGTGCTTTTTTCTAGGTAAAAGTTGAGTGGATTTTTAAGATAATTAAAAATTAACATTTAAACTACAGAAATACTCCCTCCACCTTTAAAAAAAAAAAAAATCTTTTAATATTCTCCAGAGACTTCTTCTCTTTCCCTAGAGACTGGATTAGATCATTTTATTATGCAAACTCATTGCCTCCTGTACTTTCCCTTCCAAGCACTTCTTTTAATTTTTAACCATACATCTGATGTTTCCCCATGTATATAATATCTAGTCTCCCAACTAGACTATAAATGCTAGGAGCACAGAACCAGGTTGTCTTTTCTTCCCTGCTTTATCTGCAGCGCCTAGTACTTGCTTGGGATATAATCTAAACTCAAAGGATCTGATGCTAATGATGGACTTTAAGGTAGATAGGAAGGAAGATATGAGGACATGAGGGAGTCGTAAAGAGTGAAAATAGTAGAGCTTAGCAATTAAAGGTTCAAATGAAGACAAATTAATACAGTGTGGGTTCTAGACAATTGGCAGGAGGTTTTAGAGTCATGGAATTGAGATTTTAAGAAGCGGTACAGCTATTGGTGATGACAAGACCTAGGTTAGGGTACTACATAGGAGCTGGTAGCTGAAGTGGGGTGGAAAATTCATCAGGAGAGGTAAGGAACAGTCTGTCTGAGGCCAGTAGTTGGCTGTGTCCTCTCCATATATGTTGGCATTAATAAAATGATTGCTAATGACAGGAGTGGTATGAAGAGCTGAAGCCTTCAGCCAGTCATGGGAGACAGGAAAATCGGTAGCTGACAACAACGAGGAGAGGTAGCAGGGGGCATAGTCTGATGGCATATATTTTCTCCATCCATTTTTTACAAATATTTACTAAGTGTGTACTGTGAAGCCCAGCTCACACTATGAATGATACAAATAAGGGTAAAAAACTGTCTCTCCTTCAAGGAACTTATAATTTACTGCCTATAAATATAAGTAACATTGAAAGGCATTTATTGATTCAAGTGTTATTGATGATCTTCGTCTGTGCCCAGCATGATGCTATCCCTTAAGGACACAAAGACTCATAGATCTTGCCTTCAAGGTGTTTTTCATATAGGAGGAGAGACAAACAACAACATAGAAAGTTATAACCCAACTGAATAAATGCTAATATTGAGGTTTACATGCTATCACAGGAGGATGAGGAGGTTTGCTAATTTATACTAAGAAAAGGGAACCAGAGGAAATTTCCTGGAAGAGAATATGCCTGATTTCAATTTTGTAAAAAGAAAAAAAGGAAGTGGTGACAAGAAAAATAGAGATTGTTTTAGAGAGAGGAAATTGTGAGTGTAATGCCTAATGGTGCATGGAAGGAAGAAAAATTCTGAGACACACAAGAAGCTCTGCATGTTGGAAGGCTAAGGGGAGGTGTGTGGTGGGCAGGGGAGGGGTAACAGAAGGTAAATCTGGAAATGTAAGCAGGTACTAGATTTTAGAGATTTTTATGACATGCTAGGAACATTGAACTTCATGAAGAATATGAGGAAACCATGAAGTAGAAGAATGTGAGTCGATTATTAGTATCAAATTACCAAAATAAATAAACAAAAATTCAAATGAGCTTATGCGAAAACATGAATTTATTGGTCACATTACTAAAAAGTTCAAGGATTAAAGGTGACTTCAATAAAACCTTGACATAGGGTTTAAATTGTGTTATCAGGACAGTCTTTTTCCATCTTTTAGTTCTGTTCTCTTAAATGTTGGTTTCATTCTCCAGTTCTTTGAGGGACAGTTCTGGGCCTATGTCTATCCAGAGTTAAATCCAGTAGAAAGAGGGCTTTCTGTTCCCGGTACTTCTCACTCAAGTTTCAGGGTTCTTTCTAATTAGACCAGTTTCACATGCCTTCTATAAACCAGTCACTGTGGCAGGGGCTCAGTGCACTGATTGGCTCGGCTGCTCTCATGCTCCACCCCTTGAACCAGGATCAATGCCCCATTCAGACTTCTTAGACGGGGTTAGGAGAAGGTAGTTTGTCCACATAAGGAGACTGTCACCAGAGTAAAGATGAATGGATATCGAGCAAGTGAGAACAAATGCGTGCTCCAGTGTTAAGCGAGACCACTCTTGTTAACAATATAGAAAGTAGATTTGACAAGGAAGCCTGGAAGTAAGGATATTTGCTAGTTAGTTAGCACTAATCGGATAAGAGGTGATGAGAGCCTGAACTAAGACAGTAGTAAAAGGAGCTAACAAAGAAGACTTAGAAGAAACTACCAGAGAAGTATGTCGTAAACCAGAATAGAGCATCCTCAAGGAAGGCAAGAATGAGGCAGCAGTGTGAGTGAGCAGCGGTGTGGTGGAAAGAGGATGCCCACCTTCCCGCTCATGCCCTTAGGAGAATGCACTAATAATGCTCAGGAGGAAGGCAGCTAGGCAGCACCTTCAAGGACTGTCTTGTCTTTCAGTTAAGACAAGAAGATAACAGGAATAAATATGAGGATATTGAGAAGAAAGGGGAGCTGTTTACTCTGGGGCAGGGGGTTCTAAGAGATAGAGTAGAATGATCTTGAGGGAGAAGAATGAGGTATGGGGAGATAAATGTCCAGAAGAGGACTGGCGACTGCAGGGACTTGAACTTGGGAGTTCCACCAAGGTCGAGAGGGATGTGGATGTGGTAGAGATGAGTGATCTCAAGGTTCTAAATAAAATGCTGCCCAAAGTTGTTTCAGTACTGGTATAGACTGATAATACAGAAATCAGATAATATCCCTCCCTAATGCAACCCTGTGATGACTTCCCATTGTCCCTGGAATAAATTGCAGTTTTTTACCCTAGCCTTCAAGATCCCAGCTGCTCTGGCCCCCGACCACGTCGCTAACTTCATACCCAGGCACTCTCTCCCTTGTTCCCCATTTTTTCTCATTATCTGCTTTAAGTCTTTCAGGGAATTTATTATTCTCTGAGATGCTTTCATTTATTCATTTCCTATTCCCTTCCACGAAAGTGTAAGATCCAAGAGGCCATGGACCTTTTCTGTCTTTGTTCACCCATTATCTCCAAGCATCAGGAACAGAGTCTGGCACAAAGTAGGTGCTCCATAAATATTTACTAACTGAATAAATGAATATTTAAAGTTGCAGCCTCCTCTGTGGATTCTGGATAAAGCCGTGGTCAGATTCCTTTGAGCTTTTAGGACAGGCTGATAGATTTTGCAGTGAAAAGTCACTCAGTGTTCTTCAAACAAGACATCTTTCTCTGATGTAAAGTATTCTGAATATCATATAGCATCTCCAAAACACCAAAGTATGCTGATGAAAGCAAGAAATTGAAAGGTAGCTTCCCAAACAAAAACTCTATTTAAATAAAATATGGCAAACAATGGTCTACCTACCAATAAGATTCCTTAAGGAACTATTGCATAAAACACAAAACCACCTACTCTTACCTAAAATATTTTTTGGAGTTTTAATCTTAAATGGAAATTTTGGAGTGCCACATTCTCAGACACTATTGAGCCTTAATGAGATGACTGCACTTGGCAGAGACTGTTAAAGCCCATACCGTGATGATATTTTTGTTGTAAAACTGTATTGCCTAAAATAGAACTTCTTAGGGGAGGATAGTCTGGTGAGATCTCCTGAGTAAGTCTTCCCAGAAAATTAAGAATATGAGAAGGGCTAGAGCCATGAGGGTGGTATTAATGTCAAAATAAATCTGCTCAAAATAATTCTGTCAAAATAAATCTGTAGGTATTAAAACTAATTTAAACAGGCTTCTTTACGGCAAGACTTCCATGCATTTGGAGCTGTTCCTAAGCTTTGAGGTGACACATCATATCCATTCCTTTGGCCCAACATTTCCCCAGAGACAGCCACTACCATGGGTCAGGGTATCATTTCATTGGTAGTTGTATAATTATTTGATGATAAACTTGGCTTTGGCATATTGGAACATCAGGATTGACTGGTGGGTTGTGAAAGTGATAAAGGATGGGTCCATATACATAGAAAAGAAGAGGTGAACAGCAAAGGCATAGCTTTGTTGATCTGTTACCTTGAAGGGCACAGGCTGCAATACTTGAGGTGGAAATATGAGAAGTATTGAGATTTTAAGCAGATTTCATGCTACTAAGCCACTCCATTTCACAGAGGCTTTTAAGCCTTCCTCTATTTCCTTAAAAATTCATTTGGCTAGAAGCCATCTCTGACATAAGCATTACCTTATCTACAGTCTGGAGTCATTTTTTGCATTCTATTTTTATTTGAGGCTTATTACTGCTTCTCTTTCGATTACCATAAATGTGATTACCATAAATAGGTAGAAAAGATCCTTTCCCTGTTCCTCCATGTAATTCTGGAACAAAGTTGTTCAGAGAAGCAGGGTTAAGCACCAGCTTGGTGTTACAAAATATTTTACAAGTATAAGTTATTCATATATATGTGTGTGCATATATATGATACAATGCATGTATAGGATACACATATCTTGTATTGTTTTTGTTGTTGTTGCCGTTGTTGTTGTTGTTGTTGTTGTTGTTGTTGTTGTTGTTTTATTACACTGAAGGATTTCCTAAAGTTCTTTTGAATGACCCCTAGTTCTTCTGGGTGTTAACTAGGGTAGTGGTGGCCTGGAATTATACTGATTAACAAGCCATCCCAGCTCTAGAAGAAGGTATGTGTGGACTAGGCACACAGTCCCTTATGTGGCTTGAATGTTACTGTGAAGAAGGACCAGTCATACTGCTGACAATTCTGACAGATACTCTTTGAAGGGTCTAAAAAACCATAGACACTGATATCATGGAATGCTGGTCTCATGGCCTCCCAATAAACTGTGGGGAGAAAATAAGACAATTGTGGAATTCAAGAGACAATATAAGTGCCACAAGAGAGGATCAAAAATGTATGTGGTTATAAAGAAGAAAGAAATAATAAATGATTGAGCAAAGGGTGCAATCAGTAAAGACTTCAAGGACCCAAAAGGATGGAAAATTCATCCCCAGAGTCAAAGAGAAGTTAGAAAGAGGCATCAGGTCAAACAGTTTCTGTGTCAGGGCATCAGGTGGGGTGACCCGATCAAGACAGGTTAGGATTAATGCGACAGCAAAGTATAGGATGGTTGTCAATTTGGAGAGTTCCCAGAACCCATTCTTCATTTGATCACGGAAGAAGACAACTACACCTGAAGACTTCTTCTCCGACCTCATGGACTTCACAATCAGTCAAATCCATGTTTGAATTCTTACTGTCGTGGTGACTTCAAACAAATTACATAACTTCTTGACTTTCCATTTCTCCAACTATAGAAAGAGTTCAATCATACCTGTCAGAGTCATTGTAAAAAAAAAAAAAAAATGAAATTGGTGGTTAGAAGGTGTCAGCCCAATGCCTGGCACACTATCGATGCACAATAGTTCCCGTCTACTCTAGAAGGAAGGACACAGTAAAGTGGCTCATAGAAATCAAATGTCAAGATCCTGCTTTGTCTTAAATAAAGAACAATGAGTATTTAAGCACATCTTGGTGGTATCACACATGCACATCAGAAAACAGTTTTTCAGTTACCGCTTAGCCATGAGGGTACTTATTTAAGTTGTACATCTTGGATAAAGGCAAAAGCTTTGGTGCACCTGGTTGAAATCCCTCTACTTAATAAAATCAGTTTAATTTCTAGTAATTCCGTGGAGAAAAAAGACTACAGTAGCCAACTAGGAAATGCAGACAAGGGCTATATATATATATATATATATATATATATATATATATATATATATATATATGAATCAAAATTATATTGCCAACCCTAAAGGTAATAAAAGTGTCAAAAAAGACAAAAACATGATTTGTGAAAAATCAATATATCATGTGATGTTAAGTATAGCTGCTATTGGCCAAAAATATTTCAGAAAAAAAGATCTGAATTCAATATTTGAAATAAGCTTATACTCAAGATTTGGTTGTATTACTAAAAAGAGAAAGTAGTGTATAATTACATAGATAAAAATGTGTGGAAGTTTAAAAATTTGTAATGTTTGTAGAAAATTTTTAATGTAGTGGTTGTTTTCTCTGAGTTGTTTGTAAATTAATGGTATTTAATAATTGAAAGTATCTTAGAATCTGGGAAATCTGATATTTTCTGAGGTGAGTTCAGATCCGTTTTTTGTCTTTCCTGCCTCTGTCGTGTTCACTGACCCCATGCTGATCTACACCCATTTACGTGACACCAGTCACACCCTGTACCAGAGTCAGTCTTCTCTCTCCTTCCTCCCCACACCACTCCCTCCAACCCCACCCCCGAAACTGCTCAAAGTTCAGTCTTCAATGTATAAAATTGCCACTGACTGCAGTTTAATTCTAGCTTTTGAGGTATCGTTTGGCTATTTTACTCATCTATGTATACTGTGCGACTAGCCTGCATTAAAACTTCTTTAGAATGCCTTTCCCCCCTCCCCATAGTACTCACTTTTGCCTTCAGTATTCGATTGAGGAGAAAAAAATAATAATTTCAGCATTAATTATAACTAGGAACAGTTTCTCTTCATCACGTAGAAGCCATTTTTTATTTATATTTACTTTCTATGTCTTGCTTTCAAATGCCTCTCAGGAGAATATGGGGTTAAAAATTCTTCGGATTTACCCCACAAAGAATAAAAAGTATGGCTTGCTACAGATCTTTTCTCAGACATTCTCTGTATATATGTTTCCTGTTTTAATTAGAAAAAAAGTTTGTTTCTAAGGCTTGTACAATTATCCATGCTGATAATGCAAATGTTTTGATTTAATATATATCCTATGTATCTAGAAATATACATTGTATATGAATCTGTAGCTACCTGACTTATGAACAGAACACTTTAAAAAAAAAAGAGCTATATCTTCCTCATTCTGTACCTCCAACACCTAGTAGAATGTATATATAATGAAACATTCAGTAAATATTTGTTTATTATGTCTGAAACAAAACACATTTATCTCCAAATCTAAGGGTTTTTAAGGGTTTTTGGTTTAAAGGCTCTACTCAGCATAAGTCTTAATTGGTAACAAGAGGCTTTTTAGAAGATGCCAATTTAGAAACTCAAGTTGTTCCTGAGAAGGACTGTTGTTACACTGATTCAAGTCACATTTAGAACATTTTAAATACCTCTTACAAGGCAGTACACTTCACTCTGCTTCTTAAGTCAAGAAGATAATCGCTCCATTTTAGACGGGAGTTTGAGAGATTGGAAAGTCAGAGAGTTCCTCCTACTTCCGGAAGCATCCCAATTCGACGCAGTTTAATTTTTCATTCCTGCCATGTAGGAAAACCAGCTCAGGAAACTATAGAAAAGCAAACTCACACATTCCATGGTACAAGTCTGTTGCATAGTTAAATCAATTTCAGAAAATAAAAGAAAAGAAAGGAAAGGAAAGACCTTGAGAGTTTTGATGCAGTGAAGTCAGCATGCCTGATAATCGGCAAAAGCAGAAAGTATTTAGAGTATATATAAGAGATTATTTTGTTTTTAAAAAGTCGACACAATACAAGTAACACATAGAGCTAGTGCTTTGTTCGCATCACTTATTTCCTTGTTTCAGTAAAACTTCTGTTTCTATAAAATAAGTGGAAAATTATGTTGGCAATCAAAACATGCCTTGCGGTTCAAGTCCCAGAAACCTATTACCAGCCAGGGGTCAGAAGTTTAAATTGCAGAAAAAGTTCTCAAGGCAGAAGATAAGGAGGAAGAGCAAAGAACAGCCTTAGAAATATTTAATGAACAAACTTTAATTACACCGTCATGAAGAGCATCAAATATCAATGGACATAGTGCCATGAGAGCATAAGCCAATGCCTATAAATAACTTTATTTTAAATACTCCACAAAATTAAGTTCATAGCATCATTCTGTTGATTTACTCCTACCCCATCCCCTACCCCCATCCTCTGGATGGCCATGACGTCCTTTTCTTCTGGTAAATTCTACACTTCTTTGAAGGCCCAGTACAAGTGGCCCTCCTCTGTTTCCCCGTAGCACCTTATACTTACCCCTGTAATAATACTTAACACGTGTGTTATGGTTATGAGTGTATGTGCCTGAATCTCCTCTTAACATTATAGGCTTCTCGAGGGCACGCCCTGTTTCTCTTTTGTCCCTGTGCTCTCAGATCTCAGTCTGAGGCTTTGCACAGCATGATTGCTCAATAAACATTTGCTGACTTGGACTGAATTCTGGAAAAGACAGAGGAGAAGTGAAATTCGGAAGGGAATTAGCTCCTCAAAACTATGTCTCTAGAGTTATAATAGTAGGAACAAATATGAACTCATTCTTTCAATAGGTATTTATTGAGTATTGTGAAAAACTTTGTTTCAGCAATATATTAATGAATAAAATGAAAATCTTCACCTTGGAGGTCTAGTTGCATGAAACAGACAGTAAACAACAAATAAGTAAATTGTATAATAGTTTTGAAGGTGGTAAGTGATCTGGAGAAAGAAAATAGGGTGCTAGGGAGCTCCTTTGTCCTTCAGAAGTAGAGAGGGGGTTGGCGGCATAGAGCCCGCATGGCACTGCAGAAAGGTTGTGTTGATCGACTTGATGCGGCCAAGCTCTGTCTGCCCCCCAACAAAGCTGGCCCTTTCCTCCTCCGACCTCGCTTCTTCCTGGAGTCCTATCTACTCCCAGTGCGCTCACAAATCCACTTCAAATTTGCGTCTGCTCCTCCCATTTCTTCCTTTAAATTTTGCGTTGACATTTAAATTTCATACAGGTCATAAACATGTATCACGTGGCCTAACCCACCTGTGTTTTGTTGACTTGCCCAGTGTTTTTTGAAATAAACATGTTTCCAACAAAAAGATTTCACGCTTTTCTTTTAAAAATGGGAAGATTTTGTAATACTGGGCCTGTATTCCTTCATGGCCACAATCCACTGGCTCTGAGGAGGTTTGGCATCCTTCCGACAGAGGCATTGGCTTTCAGTTTGACACAGTCCCCACCACTCCCTATTGTTTATACCTTACCCTCTGCCCTCATTTCAGTCATCAGCTGAACCTTTATAGGCATTGAATTGTATGACCTTGCTCTATCAGCCCGCCAAAGTCCGATCCCCATTTCTGGCAGATTCCTGACTTCCACTCTCTCCTTGGATAGTTTATTTCTGCCGTTGTCCCTGGCATGCCTTAGCCTTGCCTGCCCCAAGCCAGCTCTTGGTTTCCAACCATCCTAGGCTTTGCCCTCAGACTCAGTCTTGCTGGCTCAGTCCGGTTGAGATTCTGTGTATTCAATTATGTCATGTGCTGTTTAATGACAGGGATACATTATAAGAAATGCATTTGGAGGCGATTTCCTCATCGTGCAAATATTATAGAGTGTACTTACGCAAACCTGAATGGTATAGCTTATTACACACTTAGGCTATAAGATATAGCCTAGTGCTTCTAGGCTACAAGAGTGTTTATATAGAAAACAAAACAAAATTAAATCAAACATAAAAGAAATAGTGCAATCAAGAGACGCAGTAAACACAAGACGTATGAGTCTGCTGCCAGCATAACATGGCATACTGTTTTAGAGCAAGCTTTTTTTATAAGTAGAAAGAGTACACTCTAAAATAATGATTAAAAGTATAGTATAGTAAATTCATAAACCAGTAACGTAGTCGTTTATTAGTACATAATTATATGTGCTATTCTTTTATATGACTGGCAGCACAATAGGTTTGTTTACACTAGTATCATCACAAACGCATGAGTAACACGTTGCATTAGATGTTATACTGGCTACAACCTCACTAAATGATAGGAGTTTTTCATCTCCATTGTACTAATATGGGGCCACTGTTGTATATACAGTCCATCGTTGACCGAACGTAGTTATGTGGCATGAGAGTGTACGTGGGCCGGAAGGCCAGCTGAGGGAACCCCAGATCTCCTGTTTGAGCACGAAGACAAACGTGGAGAAGATAGGTGTTCGGCCTTCCTCTCATAGGTGCTCTTTTCTCTCCCTTGTCTTTTAAGGCAACATAAAGATGAAAGGCTGCTACACTCTGTCCTCGTTTAACTCACCCGGAGTTCTATCTATGTGGGGCTTCTTCACTGTTTCCAAAAGGAAATGTGGCAGTAGAGCCAGTTTTTCTATTTCCTTTCTTCATAATTAAAGTGTCCTTTTGCCAAGAGCAAATCTATGGGAACTGAAAGACTAATCAAAAAAAGGTTATTTCTACAATGGTGTGGAAGTCTTGGGCACTTTCGTTGATTTTACTCTCAGCTAATTAGGTTTTTTAAATTAAGTGGTAGAAGAAGGGAAGGAATGAAGGAGGGAGGGAGGAAGAAAGCAAGCAATTGGTCAACCTTCTTCTGCCTTCCACCCCTGCCCATGTACTGTACTTGTCCTCTGTGACCCCCAAAGTCCATTGTAGACAAACTCAGGTTTAGGAGTGAGGACATGATAAAAGTTTCCTCGCTCTCCTCCTTTCTACTCACCTTCCTCCTTACCCTTCATGGCGCTTCTGTGAGACTTGAGTCTGGGGAGGCCTCTAGCATAGGCGGTCCTATTGGAGCTGACAGAGGTCCAGAAAGGCATAAGGAGGAGGGGCAGGAGCTGGCTGCTTGGATTTAAAGCTGTCCTAGGCCTCGATGGGGATATGAAAGGAGGCTTGCAGTACAAACCCCACTACAAAGGCAGGAAAGTAGGACAGCAGTGAAGGGTGCATTTGAGGCTGACTCCAAGTCAGGACTAAAGAGTGAGAATTTGCTTCTGTGCCCGCTATATTGGAGTTCCCAAGTACCTAACAGAGTAAAAAGGTGACTGGAGGGGAGGACATTCTAACATTAGGATATCCTACTAATTTCCAATTCCTGAATAGGCATCATGTGAATTATGGACTAATCCTCTAGTGGCCCATTCCATTGCTTAAAGACAACTCAGGAGGCTTTATCTGTGATGCTCTTCTAAAAATTGCTTTAATGATGAGCCATAATAAAGCCCATAATGCTGACCGGGTATGTCTAACTGGGGAGAACTGACCTTCTCTAAAGAAGCAAAGACAAAGAAAAAAACCTTTTCTCTTTTGATTTGGGTCCCCCAGGTTGCTCCAATGCTTCTCTTCAAAGATTTTTTTTCTCATTTCATGCCTATCATTTTATTTTCTGATACCTGCTTAGAAATAACCTTGTCTTTCTGGTATTTAGTTATATCACACAAACCCTTTTGCCATTTCTAAGAAACCACAGAACTGCTCTGACGGACTTCCTTGAGAGCCTGAGCTGCACCAGCGCAGCCCAGCACTGCCACCTAGTCTGGCTTAGTGTGAAAAAATTTAATGAGATTTCTCCTGTGGAGGAATCAGATGGAATTCATAAAATGGAATTTAATTGGGTCTGAATAAACTCCACTTAAAAATTCCTCACGCAGTGGCCTCTGCTCATGGGTGACAACAGTCTGCATTTGCTCTGATTTGTAACAGAATCTTAGTCCCACAGCACCAGGACCAAGAACGAAAGCAGCAGTGGGAACCCCACAATACCGTTCAGAGCTGTCAGTCATCGGCAGCTTAGCTCTATGCCCCTGGCAGAAGCTCCAAGCAATGAGCCCTCTCTCCCAACAGAGGAAACTAGAAACTACCAGAAAGCCCAGATGGAATTTTTGGGCAGAATTACAAGCTTTCATTTAATAAAGAGCTGTTCTGGTTAATGGCTGCATAACTCCCGTTGACTTTATGCTGCCTTCATGCAACTTTAAAAAACAGGGTGCTACCTCTTGGTATTGATGGAGGAAGCAAAATTCGACTCCTGATTGGTGAAATTCTGAGAGAGCCTAACAGGAAAGCCTGCCTCCAACCCAGAGGTTTGCCATTGCTCAGGGCCACTGAGAAAGCCAGAGATGCTCTTGTTCTTAGAATGGGTGAGGGTTTGTCCTTTGAACTAAGACTGGGGAGTGGGAGGGAGTGGATGCAGGACTAACCTGGAGTGTTATTTGTATATAGATTCCTGAAGCAAGGAAGGGAGGGGAGGTGGGGAAGTATTCACTGGGGTGACCTGAATGACAGGATCTTTCCCTCTCAACTTAGGGACACAGAGGCATACCTAGAATCAGGATGGCAAACAGATTTCGTCTCATGTGCCAATTCAGTGCATTGGTAGTGGCTGCCTGGAACACTATGTTGAAAAGAATTTCAGTTCTCTAGCTGGGCTCCAGGAAGGAAAAGGCACAGTGAGCATGATTCAGTTTGGAGAAGGAGATTTTCCCCATCCTGTGGATGGTGAGCTAGGAAATTTTGGGTGATACTCAATGACTTAGTTGCCTTTGGAGACAGTAGAAATAACATGACACATAAAATCCTTCATAATATGGTCCTAGTAGCTTCCCCCGCATTGTGTACCATCCTACCCCGATCACTCCTTTTATAAACCCATCCATCATGGCTCTCTGAACAGTCTTGAGCAGACAGAAAATCTGTGGCAGGGACTCTTGGAGCTTTGCTCCTTCGGAGACCAGGGCAGAGGCCCCAGCAGCACACTGAAGATGCCGCAGGCCCAGGTGCTGGGGGCTACAGCACCCAGGAGGAAGCAGCAGGGGCAGGGAGAGTGCCAGTGGTGGTAGCCCGAGGTATGACATACCTCGAGCCATGTTCGGCCAAGGCCCAGCAAAGCCTTCAGGCCAGAAAGAACATCAAGAGACAAGGGTTACTGGGCAGTGAGGATGCCCAGCTCTAATTGTCATTTGAGAAAAGCTACCAGTCAGAAAGAAACCAGGTATTTCTCTGAGCAGCACCCCCGATAGAGAGGTATTGTGCTGGCTGGAAAATTACTGTTTGGCTGTCGCCCATGGGAACATAACGCTCTAACAATAAGCTTTCTGCTTCTGTACCCCCGCTTGCACAACCGACCTGTGGGTTGACAGTTAGTAAAAAGAAGAAAAATAGACTTGTGTGTTCAAACAAGATGAAGAATAGGGTTTAGGGCTTAAAAACCCCGTACCTCTACATTTCGGGGCTGCTTAATTTGGGGTCTGCGTACCCCTGGCAGACTCAGCTGGCTGAATAAAGAGTGTGTTTCCTATCACTCACTGAGTTCTGGTGATCTGTGTGTCTATCAGGGACTGGCGGCTACAACAGTATGGGATCCCTAGACTTATAGTGGAGAAGCGGGCATGAAGACTTGGCCCTCAGTCCCCTCCATCATGGTAGTCAGCCAAAAGACAAAGGTGGGAGAGGCTCTGAAGTCCACACTTTAGCTGTGGGATCCATAGGCACATCATTTTAGTTAAAGTACATCTAAGTTTCTGTGTCCTATAAGACTAAGGCCACAGAGTTACTTCTTTATTCAGGAATTACACACTTATTATGTGCCTGCCAAGTGCCAAGCACTGAGATAGTTTCTAGATGAACAAGACACAGTCCCTGCCCTCTAGCCAGGAATTTAGGCACAAAGGCAGAAAATCATAAAGCAGAGGAAGTACTTGGCAGTTTTTATCATCTTACATGTATACTTTCTAATGCCCAATTATATGTGGATAATGACTACAGAGGAGACCGACACTGAGCCTGGAACATAGTAGGCATTCGAGAAATAGCAGACGAAGAGAGGCAAAGGCAGCCAAGGGAGGCTTGGAAGTCAGGGGAGTGGGAGAGGAAGACCTTGCCCAGATTGCCTTAAGAGGAAGGCTTTTGGGACCTCGTGCTTGTCTATGACTCTCTCCCACACGAACATTAGCTTTTGAGCCATTTCCCCCACCCTGCCCTGTCTCCCCAAGATCCCATCCTTTCTGGTGTCTGGAGCCATCTCCCTGGGTCATCCACAAAAGGGGCAGCTCAGGTCTTGCCCGCAACCTCAAATTTACCAAGAGATTTCATCATGCTCCTTAGAATGGTGTGCAATTTAAAACTTAGGAATTTTTAGTTTCTGGAATTATTCATTTAATATTTTGGACTGGAGTTGACTGTGGGTAACTAAAACCATAGAAAGCAAGGGAAGACTGCTGTCTTCTCCAGGCAGAGTCCTGCTAGGTTTATGCTCAGGTGTGATGGCTCTGAGGCTGAGTTAAGTCTACAGATGGATTCCTCTTCCAACCACCACTCTGCTAGTATTATTATTGACCCAATGCACAAAATAACCAAATAACATGGAACTAACTGAGAAAGTATTTAAATTAACCACCCAGACAGGACTGATAATTCAACATTCTCACTAGCAGAAAGAATAATACTTAGTGTCTCTAACGCCTACGAAATGTACATGAAACAACTTTGCCAAAAGGTGGATAAATCAAATTGTTCTGAATAATCCAATCTAGTGTTTTCCTGCTTCTTCTTCATGCTAATTTATGCTGGCATGGCTTTTCAATAATGAAAATCTGTTCTTATAGAATCCATTTCATCGAGATTTTCCATATTAAAATGGAGATGGAAGTGTCGTAGAGAATTAGATTACTTGTCCTCATTCCGGCTCCTGGCGTTCCTCGGGAGGGGCCTTTGTCTTGCAATGGATAAGCAGATGGCATTAATTGAAGAGAGGAGCAAGTGTACCTTCTGTAGCAGCCTGGGCAATTGTTTTTAAAATGTGGTTTCCATCTAATCAAAGCCTCTTGCCTTCACAGACTTAATTTGTTCCTTTCCTTGTGAAATTTGTTCATTTTCAAAGCATTTTCAGCTCTAATCATTACCACCAGGGTGAAAAACTAGTTTAAATAAACGCCTCAGCCACTAGAACATGTGTTGGCATCTCATTCCAGAGAAATAAATACCTTCTGGGCAAACCGAATCCTTAGCATCAGAAGCAAACAAACAAACAAACAAACAAAAAACAGATTGATGAAAAAAACACACATTTGGGGAGCATTTACTGGGCACAGGTCTTGCACTGGAGCTGGGGTACAGTAGTGAACGAGCTGCGACGCTCATCCTCCAGGCTCCAAGGTCTCCTCTGGGAGTCTCAAACTTCACTGTGCGTAAGTTCCCCTGAGGAGTATCTTAAGAGTGTGAGTTTTGGGGATCCACTGGCAGGGATTCTGAATCAGCTAGTGCTCAGTAGATGTTAGTTCCCAAAGACAAAACGTATGTAGCACGTTCTTCGTAAGTTTCCTCCACAGTTTATTTCGTGTAATAGTGTCAGGTTGGCACCAACCGTCTTTCTCAAGCACTCCTGGGAAGATAGTAACTATGGGTCAGGCACTCTTTCCATAAGTTATATGAACAATGTATAATTCACATTAAATAATATCAATTTGGTTGTTGCTGTAGAGAATAGGCATTTCCATGGCCCCAAAGTTCTGATCTTATTTATTTTATCTAGTGTAACATTAGTTTTCATTAATTCTTCAGGACTATTTCCTAAACTCTCCTACAGGGTTATACTAATTTAGCTCTCCTAGAGTATGTTTCTTGATAATATTATTAATAACAATAATAACAACACTAATAATAACAATAACACTAGTAAATATTTACTGGCGGCTTGCTACAAGGCAGTAAGCACTTTGCAGATTCCGTCTTACTGAATCCTCGCAACCACACTAGGTGACATATACTATGGTTATCCCTCATCTTACAACGAGATGCTGCATCGATATGGGTTTTCCCACACGCACGTGGGGTGGAGGGATTAGCCAGGCCATTTGGGTTTTCTGGGGATCTCCTACCCTGGGTGACCAACCATCTGGCATGGCCAGGACTGAAGGATTTCCTGGGACTCAGGACTTTACATTTTAAAACAGGCTAAATCAGGATAAGTTGGTCACCTTCCCCTTGTTAATGTAAGAAATGTCCAAACTCGTAGACAATTTTTATGAGTTTATTTGAGCCAAACTGGTGCTCTGTGCCAGGGAGCAAACTTCAAATGCTCTGGCGAATAACAGTTTTGATGCTTATTTTATGCTTTTGAAATTAAGGAGGGAACATAAGGAAGATTATGCGGAGGTGGGAGAAAGCAAGGTGAGGATTGGGTTGCAAGATAGTTAACAAGATTATATGCCCTCCTAAGGATGGTTACGGTTTATTTCAAAGGTGTATTAACCTAGATGCACAGAAACAATAGACAGGGCTGGCTTAAAACGTTTCACTCAAGCAGTTAGAAGCTTGGTGTGTGACTACCCACCATGACCTGCCCAGGTAGGAATTTATCACCATATCATCCTGAGAGGTTACTTTTCAAACAACCCCTTTTTTTCCCTCCACACACATATATGAGATTTTTTTTTTTGGAGGGGTCACCAAAATTTAAAGAAAGATGGGTTCAAATTCTGAGTGGAAAACTGAGTTCTGTGAGCCAAAGGAGTCCAAATGGTTCATCTCAACCGAGGAGACAAGAAGCAGCCAAAACCCCAGACACAGAGTTCAGGAAAATGAACGTGAGAACGCTGTGTTCAAACACTTGGCTGTGGTCTGGGACAGTTACATAGAACAACTGGACTTGACTTGCCAGCTATAGAGTGGTACGAGGTGAGCCAGCCAATTTAAGGGGACTTCTCTGTTCTCCTCCTGTCCTTTGCACTTAGGTGGGTGGTCCCGAGGTTTCTCCAGAAATGCCTGTGGCGCATGGTATACCAGGGCATTCTGGTGCCATCCCCAGTCCCACCTTTTAATCTTACCTCTTGGAATGTCTTAGGAAAAGCAGTGGGCAAGAGCGGCAACTTAATTAATGTTGCCTGGGAGCATGTGGAAAACAGCTTCATTCTCATCTTCCTATTGGAATGAAGAAAGTTGCCATATAACCCCCTGGTTTGTACCACTGCGGACACACACCAAATGTCAGATATATACACACCCCAGCACCCAGGTGGCAGGAGGCCTCAGGAATCATGGGTCTCACCCTCTGGCACACAAACAAAAGTCTGAATTCTTTACTCCCGCTAGAGAATTTCCCCCAGAAGCAGCCTAAAGCTGCTGGGAATGCAGAAACCAAGCAAACAGCTTAGAATAGACTGTGGAATCAAAGAAACTAAGAAAGAGACTCCTTGAAGTTTCCAGAACCAAAGGGACCAGAAGTAGCAAAGAACAAAGTAAAACTATGAAATCTGAGGGCCAAGGAATCAAAAGCTGGAATTTGATGTTCAAAGCAGCTAGAAGTCTAGGACAATTGTCTGGATTGAGTATCATTGTCTGCAGCTGGCTTTTGTGGCCAAGGACTGCCTGGGTGTGTGTGTGGGCAGATGTGTTTAAAGAGTCAAATATTGTAGAAGACACGCAGTTTCATAAGGGGGAGGAGATACGTTTCCTTCCTTCTGTGGCTGGCACTGTGTCTGTCTTGCCTCTTCTGGTTTCCATCACTCAGACTCATTCTTTACTTCCAGCCTCCAGTGCAGGCTTTTCTTCTCAAGCACCTTTGCCTACATTCATTCTATATTTTTTGACTGCCTGTTGTTCTAGTTATATATTGCTGAGTAACAAACCACCCCAAAACTTAGCAGTTCAAGACAACAACTATTTTATTTGCTCATGATTCAGTGGGTCAGCTGGGCAATTCTTCTGGTTTTTTGGGGGGGTGGGGAGTGGGCGCAGATCTCTACAGTCAGCTGGTGGCACAGCTAGGACTATATGGTCTAGCATGGCCTCGTTCACATTCCAACAGTTGGCAGGCCGGTTGAGGTTTCAGGAACCTTTGCTAGGACCACTCATCTGTGCTCCATTGGGTCCGTCACCCTCCAGGAGGCTAACCTGGGATTTTCACATGACGACGGAGTATTTGCAGCAACAGACGAAGGTAAGCTTCAATGTTTCAGCACTTTTAAAACCTTAGTTGCATCACACTTGCTAATGTCCCTTCAGGCAAATCGAGTCATATGGTCAAGCTCAGAGTCAGGGGAAAAGAAATAGACTCTACTTCTTGATGAAAGGAACTACAAAAACTTGTGCCCATTTTCTGCATCGTACCACACTACTCTATGCTAAACAATGTCACCATGTAGAAAACTGACACAAGGTCCCTCGAGGCATGTGAACGTGATCTCCCGGAGATGACTGTTTATTGCTTAGCTATGTTGAGAGCCCCACTAAAGCTTGAAATGGGGCACTGTTGGCATGATTGTGTGATTTTCCTCCAGGAAGACCTAGCTGCTAATGCGCAAAGTCAGGGAAACTAACTGGCAAGGTGGGTGCAGCAGACACACAAGAGGCGAGGACTTAGGGGATGTTCGGAGGCTACAGAGCGGGCACTGTGAGTCCAACAGGAGATGCTGGGCTATGGACAGAGATAAGAATGTCATTCACAATATGATCCTTTCTACAGAAACTGTCACAAGGTATTACATGATGAGGACCCTGCTGTTTTGTGGGAGTAGTAGGTGACCAGGCATCCTAGCCTTGCTGTATTGAGCCAAGAAAACAGTTGCAGTTTGGGTTATTTACAAGGAGGGCATCTCGATTGTATAAAAGGACTGAGATTTTCCTCTGCCATGAAACACAAATACCAACTGAGACTGCTGCTTAAACAGCCTTGAACTCGGGACACCTGTGGAGAGAAATTGCTCAGGCAACCAGTTCCAAATGCCTGAGCAGAGAGCCAGAAAGAGCTAGCAAGCTCTCAGTGCCCTGTGATTTGATTACCAATCAAGGAAACTGCAACTTGACTTTCTGCAAAAGATACAGAGAGTGGGTTTCTGCTTGACAGGCAACTATTCTGACTTTGATAACTATTTTGGGGGTGGGGGTGCTGATTGCCAGACACTGAGGGAACAACCATTTCATTCAGGCGGGAATGAATTACTTTAGAACATGTTGAGGTGGGAGCTTCTCATACCTTCCTGAGGGCTGTGTGGGGGCACGGGGCATGCATGAGTCAGTCATGGCACATTCCCACTCACAACTCAGGTGATCACAGAGAGTGATCAGCTCCTGTGACTTCTGGGAAAACTGTGTGCAGAGTGAAGACCCTGTCTTTAGGAATTGGTGATAGGTAGAATTCTCCATTCTCCATTCTGTAGACACACGAAGGGCTCCAGCTGCTTGGGGCATTTCCTTGCTTCCTTTGATTGCTTTTTGAGGAGAGTCATGGAGGAAT